>NC_133325.1:714373981-714684731 GCF_042186555.1 Aquarana catesbeiana
GCAACGGCTCCGGCCATGCTCCGCGGGCCTGCTATTAAAGTAGCCTATGCACAGCTACTGTAATTTGCACAGCCATGCTAACCTGCCACAGTATAATGATGGCTGCTGGTCGGCAAGCAGTTAACCACTTACGGACCGCCCGCTGTCTCTATACGTCGGCACTTTGAAGAGGAATATCGTTGTTATGGCAGCAGCTAGCTGCCATAACCCCAGTATCCTCTTCTTCAATGGGCGGTCCACTTACTCTGCAATACCCTGCCAATACTCTGCAATACCTGCCAAAACCCTGCCAATACTCTGCTATACTCTGCCATACTCTGCTAATACTCTGCAATACCCTGCCAATATTTTGCAATATTCTGCCAATATTTTGCAATATTCTGCCAATACTCTGCCAATACCCTGAAATACTCTGCCAATACTCTGCCAAAACTCTGCCATACCCTGCCAATACTCTGCCAATACTCTGCCAATACCCTGCCATACCCTGCCAATACTCTGCCAATACCCTGAAAAATACTCTGCCAATACTCTGCCAATACCCTGCAATACCCTGCCAATACCCTGCTAATATATTATTACAGTGGGGGAGATTGTGGATATTATTACAGTGGGGAAGATTGTGGATATTACAGTGGGGGAGATGACGTGAATATTACAGTGGGGGAGATTTTTTTTTTTGTTGATCCGAAAATGATCCGAACCGTGACTCCTGATCCGAGGAAAGTTCTGAACCATGAGTTTTTTGATCCGTTGCACCCCTAGTCATGACACAGGAAGGAGTTGACCAGCTGCTCTCATTAGCACACACCCTGCATCATCTACCCTCAGCTGGTCAACTCCTTCCTATGTCACAACCTAAAGTCTGTCCAAGGCAGAAATAATCGAGCAGTGTTTTTTTAAACAGCTTTGAAGAGAGTGAGTTAAGTCTTTATAGAAGAAATAAAAATGTTATTTTTGCAAAAGATTACATTAATGCTATATTGGTACATAGGAAAACTAAATAATGATTGTGGGATGATTGTGGTTTTAGTATATGTTCTCTTCCTTGTTTGGGCAAAATATTCCCAATAAGCTTTACAGGCTCCTGATTGACTCTGGGTAATCACATTCTGCTGAGTGTCATAGTTCATGTCATGACAGGGAGACGCAGGGGAGAATTTTACAGTTGATATATATAATAGAAGGTATGTGTGACAGTCATACATTCTGCTTTTATTCAGGCTGATGTATTAACCTTAGCTTTTCATGTAGGCTTGAGAATTTAGGATAATAACACATGGGAAAGTGGTGTCTTTTGTGGAAGCATGTTATTCAGAAAGGTCTGGATAGGAGAAGAAGAATACTTGCCACAGTGGGTATATATGAGATGTTAATAGCTTGTTAGCAATCTAATAATATCTTTTCTATGCATTATATGAATGTGCTCATTGGAAAAGAACTCTATAGGTTTCTTCTAAGAAAGTGATCACTACTGGCAATAGTTAGTTATATTCTAGGGCTCATTTACACCATGTGCATTTGGGCAGCTTTGCTCAACATAGACCCAGCACAATATCAATTAAACTAACTTGCTTTCAATGGGCTCAGTTCACACCAATGTGCTGTGCTAGTGTGCAAAGAGGCGACATGCTGCATTTAAATGCTATGCGATGTGTTGCAATGTGCTGCAACACAATAAAAATTAAGTTATTAGGCTTGTGCGGTGAAAAAGAAAGGAAAATGCACAGCATTGCAATGCAATGCATTAAAAAAAATACAACAATGAAACTCAACTCACATGGAGCAAATCCAGCCTTTCTATAGGGGTAGAGCATGTTCATTTCAAAAGTGAATTTTCACTCATCCTAGTGAATGAGGTGAAACAAAGTGAAAATTCACTGTGCAAAAATAGCCAATCATGTGCAAGGAAAATGTAAAAAACAGGATATTTTCTTGCTCATTATTGCATGATCAAAGCCAGCACAGCTTCACCTTTTTAACTAATGACATTTAATTTTCTCTTTGCCAAGTGAACTTTTAGTGAACCATGTGAAGTTGTCCTAACTTCAATCATCCAATACATGAGCATGCAAAAGTCTTTTTTTTATAGCTTTTACTCAAAGTCTTTATATATGCTTCCTGTTTAGTAATGCTATAAAGTGATTATCCTTTATTTAATTCTAAGTCTTTTAGTCTTCACAGCATGACAAATGACCATTAGACTGCCTATTATTGATTATCTGTGCAGCTTTTCTTTAGGGTTGCTAAATGTTATGCTGTATTTATCTTTATTTTGCTGATATGTATAGCTCTAACCTATTTTGCAGCCTTTTACAATCCTTTAGCCATTCACACCAGTCACTTCCCCAGAAGGAGATTGGCATATAATATTCTATTTGGAGTCCTCCAAGTGAATGAGTAATTAACCCTTGCCTGCCTAAAACCCATAGATAAATGTTCCCCTGCACAATGCTCTTGGCTGAAGGTACATTCATCTTTGTCTTCCCTTTTACATATAGCAGCTGCCACTATGCATGACTGCAACCTGTTTGACCAGGTTGTCACTCACAGCTCAGGTCCCCACTTATAATCAGTGTGGTTAACCAACAATAGGATCACCATGTCAGCTATGACATAGTAATCACATGCAGGCTTCATTCACAAATGCACCTTCACCTGCAGATTTTATTAACCACTTTAGCCCCGGACCATTATGCTGCCTAAGGACCAGAGGACTTTTTCCAATTTGGCACTGCGTCGCTTTAACTGCTAATTGCGCGGTCATGCAATGCTGTACCCAAACGAAATTTGCGTCCTTTTCGTCCCACAAATAGAGCTTTCTTTTGATGGTATTTGATCACCTCTGCGGTTTTTATTTTTTGCGCTATAAACGGAAAAAGACCGAAAATTTTGAAAAAAAATGATATTTTCTACTTTTTGTTATAAAAAAAATCCAATAAACTCAATTTTAGTCATACAATTAGGCCAAAATGTATTCGGCCACATGTCTTTGGTAAAAAAAATGTCAATAAGCATATATTTATTGGTTTGCGCAAAAGTTATAGCGTCTACAAACTAGGGTACATTTTCTGGAATTTACACAGCTTTTAGTTTATGACTGCCTATGTCATTTCTTGAGGTGCTAAAATGGCAGGGCGGTACAAAACCCCCAATTGGCCCCATTTTGGAAAGTAGACACCCCAAGGAAATTGCTGAGAGGCATGTTGAACCCATTGAATATTTATTTTTTTTGTCTCAAGTGACTGAATAATGACAAAAAAAAAAAAAAATGTACAAAAAGTTGTCACTAAATGATATATTGCTCACACAGGCCATGGACCTATGTGGAATTGCACCCTAAAATACATTCAGCTGCTTCTCCTGAGTATGGGGATACCACATGTGTGGGAGTTTTTGGGAGCCTAGCCACGTACGGGGCCCCGAAAACCAATCACCACCTTCAGGATTTCTAAGGGTGTAAATTTTTGATTTCACTGTTCACTTCCTATCACAGTTTCGGAGGCCATGGAATGCCCAGGTGGCACAAAACCCCCCCAAATGACCCCATTTTGGAAAGTAGACACCCCAAGCTATTTGCTGAGAGGCATGGTGAGTATTTTTCAGCTCATTTGTTTTTGAAAATGAAGAAAGACCAGAAAAAACATTTTTTTTTCTTTTTTCAATTTTCAAAACTTTGTGACAAAAAGTGAGGTCTGCAAAATACTCACTATACCTCTCAGCAAATAGCTTGGGGTGTCTACTTTCTAAAATGGGGTCATTTGGGGGGGGGGGGGTTGTGCCACCTGGGCATTCCATGGCCTCCGAAACTGTGATAGGCAGTGAAGAGTGAAATCAAAAATTTACGCCCTTAGAAAGCCTGAAGGCAGTGCTTGGTTTTCGGGGTCCCGTACGCGGCTAGGCTCCCAAAAAGTCTCACACATGTGGTATCCCCATACTCAGGAGAAGCAGCAGAATGTATTTTGGGGTGTAATTTCACATATTCCCATGGCATGTTTGAGCAATATATCATTTAGTGACAACTTTGTGCAAAAAAAAAAATATATAGCTTGGGGTAAATAGCTTGGGGTGTCTACTTTCCAAAATGGGGTCATTTGGGGGGGTTTGAACTGTCCTGGCATTTTATGCACAACATTTAGAAGCTTATGTCACACATCACCCACTCTTCTAACCACTTGAAGACAAAGCCCTTTCTGACACTTTTTGTTTACATGAAAAAAAATTTTTTTTTTGCAAGAAAATTACTTTGAACCCCCAAACATTATATATTTTTTTAAAGCAAATGCCCTACAGATTAAAATGGTGGGTGTTTCATTTTTTTTTTTCACACAGTATTTGCGCAGCGATTTTTCAAACGCATTTTTTGGGGAAAAAACACACTTTTTAAAATTTTAATGCACTAAAAGACACTAAATTGCCCAAATGTTTGATGAAATAAAAAAGATGATCTTAGGCCGAGTACATGGATACCAAACATGACATGCTTTACAATTGCGCACAAACATGCAGTGGCAACAAAATAAATACATTTTTAAAAGCCTTTAAAAGCCTTTACAGGTTACCACTTTAGATTTACAGAGGAGGTCTACTGCTAAAATTACTGCCCTCGATCTGACCTTCGCGGTGATACCTCACATGCATGGTGCAATTGCTGTTTACGTTTGACGACAGACCGCCGCTTGCGTTCACCTTAGCGCGAGAGCAGGGGGCGACAGGGGTGCTCTTTTTTTTTTTTTTTTTATCATTTTTATTGTTATCTCAGGGAATGTAAATATCCCCTATGATAGCAATAGGTAGTGACAGGTACTCCTTTTTTGAAAAAATTGGGGTCTATTAGACCCTAGATCTCTCCTATGCCCTCAAAGCATCTGACCACACCAAGATCGGTGTGATAAAATGCTTTCCCAATTTCCCAATGGCGCTGTTTACATCCGGCGAAATCTCATGAAATGCTCGTAGCTTCCGGTTTCTTAGGCCATAGAAAAGTTTGGAGCCACTCTGGTCTCTGATCAGCTCTATGGTCAGCTGGCTGAATCACCGGCTGCATTCTCAGGTTCCCTGTTGAGACAGGAGAGCCAGAGAAAAACACGGAAGACGGTGGGGGGGGGGCATTCCCTCCCACTGCTTGTAAAAGCAGTCTAGAGGCTAATTAGCCGCTAGGATTGCTTTTACATGAAAGCCGACCGCTGGCTGAAAAGAATGATACCAAGATGATACCTAAACCTGCAGGCATCATTCTGGTATAACCACGCAAAGTCGTGAATGGCGTACCTGAAGACATAAAAATGGTTAACAATAAAACACAGTAAACGGTAAAGTATAAAAAATTGCATACCTGAAAAGCAAACATGATAAAACATAATAACAATAAAACATTGCAGAATAGAATACAGTAAAAAAGAGCAGAACAGTAGAGAGAGAAGAGAGAGAGAACAATAAAACGACAACTATTTTTTTTTTTTTTAATATATTTTTTTTTTTACACTTTTTTTTGTAACTAACTTTTATAACTGTAACCGGTTCCAGGTTCGGGTCTCTCAAAATGCGATGGCATCTTAGGAGGCCCTGTGAAAGTGTGCCTAGTCTGTGCAATGCTGTACGCTACGCTAATACTCAACTAGTGTATGGTAGCGTTCAAAACATTCACCAATGCAAAGACCAGGATTGTCAGGACAGGAGGGACAATAATAGCGGGTGTCACGCCTATATCCGCGCTTGCTGCAGACACAACATCTTTTTTGGGAGGGTTCGTTGGATAGGGGTACTCGGGAGGACATAAAGAAAATGCCTCTCATGCAGCCGACTGCATTTGGTTGGGGATGTGAATGGGGGAAGTACGGGCGCTGCAGACAGGGCTGGACTGGGACAAAAATTTGGCCCTGGACTTCACCCAGACCGGCCCACTTTATTTTTGCAAACATGCACCAAAACAGTATATAAAACTATACGCAAATGCGCAATATGGATACTTATTCTGTTTGGGATGGATCTAAAGGGAAGCGGTGCGGCCTTTGTATGGGGCATCAGAGCAGCCGGGGGGGGGGGAATTGCCACCTTGCCCCCTGGTAGGGTGACCACATTTCCAGACTGACATTCAGGGACAATTTTGCCAAGGACCAGGGGGGATGTAGTCTCAGGGTTGACAGGGAATTCAGCGGTGGGGGTGATTTGTCGAGTGAATGGCTGGTGCTAGCACTGAAAACATCCCGATACCATGCTTAATATGGTGTCAGGATTATCAAATCACATTATTTCTATTACTACATTGTAATATATAATGAAATAGTTCAACTCACCAGAATGCAGAATCAGTGGGAACCCTGAGCTTGTCACCTGCCACCAGATGCAGCGTCTCACCATTGCCTGCCACCAGATGCAGCGTGTCACTTGCCACCGTCGCTTGCCACCAGATGCAGCGTGTCACTTGCCACCGTCGCTTGCCACCAGATGCAGCATGTCACATGCCCCCGTCGCCTGCCACCAGATGCAATGTGTCACATGCCACCATCATCTGCCACCAAATACAGTGTGTCACTTGTCACCGTCACCTGCTGCCAGAGAAAGGGCAGGGAGAGAGAGATAGAGATAGAGAGAGAGAGAGAGAGAGAGAGAAGGGGGCAGAGAGGCAGAGAGAGAGAGAAGGGGGCAGAGAGGCAGAGAGAGAGAAGGGGGCAGAGAGGCAGAGAGAGAGAGAGAGAGAAGGGGGCAGAGAGGCAGAGAGAGAAAGAGAGGGGGGCAGAGAGAGAGAAGGGGCAGATAGGCAGAGAGAGAGATAGAAGGGGACAGAGAGACAGAGAGAGAGAAGGGGCAGAGAGAGAAAGCAAGAGAGAGAGAAGGGGGCAGAGAAGCAGAGAGAGAGAAGAGGGCAGAGAGGGGCAGAGAGAGAGAGAGAAGGGGGCAGAGAGGGGCAGAGAGAGAGAAGGGGGCAGAGAGGCAGAGAGAGAGATAAGGGGGCAGAGAGAGAGAGAGAGAGAGAGAGAGAGAGAAGGGGGCAGAGAGAGAGAAGGGGCAGAGAGAGAGAAGGGCAGAGAGAGAGAGAAGGGCAGAGAGAGAGAGAGAGAGAGAGAGAGAGAGAGAGAAGGGGGCAGAGAGAGAGAGAATGGGGCACAGAGGCAGAGAGAGAGAAGGGGGCAGAGAGGCAGAGAGAGAGAGAGAGAGAGAGAGAGAGAGAGAAGAGGGCAGAGAGGCAGAGAGGCAGAGAGAGAGAGAAGGGGCAGAGAGGCAGAGAGAGAATGGGGCAGAGAAGCAGAGAGAGAAGGGGGCAGAGAGAGAGAGAGAGAGAGAGAGAGAGAGAGAGAGAGAGAGAGAATGGGGCAGAGAAGCAGAGAGAGAAGGGGGGAAGAGAGAGAGAGAGAGAGAGAGAGAATGGGGCACAGAGGCAGAGAGAGAGAAGGGGGCAGAGAGGCAGAGAGAGAGAGAAGGGGGCAGAGAGAGAGAAGGGGGCAGAGAGAGAGAGAAGGGGGCAGAGAGAGAGAGAGAGAAGGGGGCAGAGAGAGAGAGAAGGGGGCAGAGAGAGAGAAGGGGGCAGAGAGAGAGAGAGAGAGAGAAGGGGGCAGAGAGGCAGAGAGAGAGAGAATGGGGCACAGAGGCAGAGAGAGAGAAGGGGGCAGAGAGGCAGAGAGAGAGAGAATGGGGCACAGAGGCAGAGAGAGAGAAGGGGGCGGAGAGGCAGAGAGAGAGAGAATGGGGCACAGAGGCAGAGAGAGAGAAGGGGCAGAGAGGCAGAGAGAGAGAGAGAGAGAGAGAGAGAGAGAGAGAAGGGGGCAGAGAGGGAGAGAGAGAGAGAGAGAGAGAGAGAGAGAGAGAGAAGAGGGCAGAGAGGCAGAGAGAGAGAGAAGGGGGCAGAGAGAGAATGGGGCAGAGAAGCAGAGAGAGAAGGGGGCAGAGAGAGAGAGAGAGAATGGGGCAGAGAAGCAGAGAGAGAAGGGGGCAGAGAGAGAGAGAGAAGGGGGCAGAGAGGGGAAGAGAGAGAGAGAGAGAGAGAGAGAGAGAGAGAAGGGGGCAGAGAGTGGAAGAGAGAGAGAGGGGGAGAGAGGGGAAGAGAGAGAGAGAAGGGGGCAGAGAGGGGAAGAGAGAGAGAAGGGGGCAGAGAGGGGAAGAGAGAGAGAGAAGGGGCAGAGAGGCAGAGAGAGAGGAGGGAGGGACGGGTCCGGGTCTGGTCAGTGCTTACCTAACTCACTTGCATGGTGGGGGGGGCTTTAATGTGGCTGTCGGCTGCTTGTTTAATTTTCCTGCTCCCTCTTGCTCTTCATAGATGCAACGCATAGGCAAGGAGAGAGGGGCGGGAGAAGCAGCGTTTGTCACAAGCTGGCTGAGGAGCAGTGTGCGAATCCTCTCCTCTAGGGCAGCTGCACCGAGCCGGCTGTCACCCACTGCCCACACGCTGACATCAGGGATGATCAGGGATGGAGCGGCAGCGGGCGTCGGAGGATTTCCCCGCCCACCAGCGTGCATGACCTTACAGTAGCAGCGGCAAAAGGAAGTGCTCTGTGCTACAGGTGGTGGGCGTGCCGGCAGTGAAACACTAAAGCACCCAGCCAACTCCCACCATCCCGGCCAAGTCCACCCCTAAATTGCCACCTCGGTCCCATGGTAGGGCCGGCAGTACAGCAGTGCTCAAAATAATGGCTGCACGGGCCGCACATCCATTATTTTGACAGGCTGTCTGTCACTGAAACAGGCCCACTGAGCCATCGGCCCACCGGGAAACTCCCGGTAGTCCCGATGGCCAGTACAGGCCTGGTTCCCAATTAGGATTGGCAAATGAAGCAGGAAGGGCACTATGGGCACGACGGGCCTGTGTTTGTCTTCTTCTTGGTGGCAGCGGGACACTACTTGTGCTTGCCACCTCACCAGCTTGAACTGCACTTATGGGACTCGTCACCAAGTGTTACTGCAGTGCTGGTTTGACTACGACCGGGGTGTACTAGGCCGCTGGTGCTTGCCAGTTCACCAAAACGCTACCAAAAAAACTGTTATCGATCACAGGGATCAGGCCTGACTCTGCAAATGCTGCAGTTATGCGTTTAGAGTTTTGTAAGTGACAGTGATCGATCGATACTGCACTTGAGTGGGCTGGGCTGGGCCTGGGCAGAGGGGCAAAATGCAGGTGCTAGCAGGTATCTGGGCTGATCCCGCTAACACTGCGTTTTTGGGAACCCTAAACTGCTGGGGATGCTAGTATAGATCTGATCGGATCAGATATCGATCCGTTCAGATACTACACCACTAAGGGAGGTGTACGGTGCGTGCGTGGGTGTTAGCGGTACTGGCACTAACCTGATGCTACCTGGGGCTGGTGCTTGTCAGTTCACCAAAATGCTACCAGAAAAACTGTTAGCGATCGCAGGGATCAGGCCTGACTCCGCGAACGTTGCAGTCATGCGTTTAGTGTTTTGTAAGTGACAGTGATCGATCGATACTGCACTTGGCTGGGCTGGGCTGGGCTGGGCGGAGGGGCAAAACGCAGGTGCTAGCAGGTATCTGGGCTGATCCCGCTAAAACTGTGTTTTTGGGAACCCTAAACTGCTGGGGACGCTAGTATAGATCTGATCGGATCAGATATTGATCCGATCAGATACTACACCACTAAGGGAGGTGTACGGTGCATGCGTGGGTGTTAGCGGTACTGGCGCTAATCTGACGCTGCCTGGGGCGACGCTGTCGCTATAAAACGCTGACGGTGAACCTAAATATTTACGTCCCTAACTATCGTCACCAGTGACACTAATACAGCGATCAGAAAAATGATCGCTTAGTGACACTGGTGATGGGGGGTGATCAAGGGGTTAAAACTTTATTGGGGGGTTAGGGGGGTACCTAACTGTCACAAACTGACACCATGCAGTAATCAGAAAAAAAATAAAAAAACTGCTTGGTGTCAGTGTGACGGGGGGGGGGGATCAGGGGTGTATTGTGTGCCTGGCATGTTCTACTGTGATGTGTTGTGTTGGTGCACTCACATTCCAGTCTTCTCTCCTCGGCGCCGGAACGGAAAATGCCGAGCCGAGGAGAGATGACATAATTTCCTCTGCCTCTGTGTACAATACAGAGGCAGGGAAATGATCCCATTGGCTGGGAGCGATCGCAAGGGGGGCCACGAATGGATGGCCTCCCCCTCACCACCGATCGCCGGGGAGGATTTGACGACCGCCGCAGGCACCGGGGGGGGTCCGATCGGACCCCCCACCCATGGGCAGGCAAGGACGTACCTGTAAGTCCTTTTGCCTGCCCGTGCCGCTCTGCCGACGTACATCGTCGTGCGGCAGTCGTCAAGTGGTTAAAGACTGAATGAGGCAGTGTGTCTCTGCTTAATTTTGTATTTAAAATATATATTTACAGTTTAAAGATACATTCATTTCACATAAAGACGTTTTGGTCATTTGCCATCATAATATAGATAAATAAATATGAGTGCCTACATAGAGCCCTCAGGCCCAGGGAGAGAGACACTGACCCGCCCAGGGATGTAGTGTGCTGCCTGATCAGCTTTAAGCTAAAAGAAGAAATCCTGCGCAGGGCCAGAGATAAACGCAACCTGATGCACCATGGCACAGATATAAAAATCTTTCAAGATCTATCACCCATTACTCTCCAAAATAGAAGGGACCTGCGCCCCCTCCTTGACCTACTGCGCACAAACGGAATTCAATACAGCTGAAAATTTCTCTTTTGCCTCTCAGCTTCAGCACAAGGGCGTACGGTAAATCTGAGGGTGCCAGAAGATCTCCCCACATTCTGTGAGTCTCTGAACATACCCCGCATTGAACTACCTGACTGATACAGCTCTCTTAAAATCCCCAATCTCAGAAGATCTAATTCAATGGATGCCATTCCAGTTCGCGATGAATTCCATATGGGAAGACGCAGATCCAACTCGCCCAGATCCAACGCATCCAAAGGCCACAGAAACACCGTGAACAATAGCCCCATGGCCTCTCCTGCTCACAGAAGACCCCGCCATGGAGGTCCAGAATAATGAGACATCTCCTCCACTTTCACTTCTCACCTGCAGCCCTTAAACCCGGGACCCAGCAAATAAACCTTCAAGCAGCCTAAACTCAAGGTTACCACAAAGAAGTTACCTGCACACAGAACCTCAACACCGGAGAGGAACTGCTTCTCGCAAGTGTCCAGTCCAATGTCTCCCCATCACCCTGAATTTGGCAGTTGCCATTCACCTTACACCAAATCTTGCAAACATCCAGATACCAAGCCCTTCATCTTTTCACTATACAGAACCTACCCGAGAAATATGAATCCATCAAGATGCTTGTTCCCCCTCAATTGGAGGCAATGATCGAATACCTTTACAATAAGGATTGACTACCGCCAACCTGAACATTGTCACGCAAGTATAATAAACACCTGCAATGAGACGAGCAACTTCTAAGACTATTACATAGTCCTTAATTCAGCTTCCCCCCTTCCCATCTCCTCTCCATTTCCTTTTCCTTCCACCCGACTCCCTTCTAATCTCCACTTAATCCCCTTGTACGAATACTACTCCACACAATGGAACACGAACTGGGTTTACGTAGGACAAGGCCCTCTTTTGCTAGTCAATAGATCTCTACTAAAGGACTGATCATTAGAGCAGTAAAATGACTCACAGAACCTGAGATTAACCCTTTTTATTACCCCCTCCCTCACTACCCAACCTCAGACATCGTATCATTCTCACAACGAGATCATCCCTATACACATCTACTCCCCCACACCCTCTCCCAAAGTCAGCCAACAGAGGGGAGCAGGCCTTATGGTCATGACAACCATTAAGCTGCCATTCCATGACTAACATTTAAATACTAGTTGCTCCTGTAGATACATTTTCTGTGTGAGTTCGCCCATTCTCTAACCCTGAGGACACACAAATTTAAACCAAGGTCTCCAGTTTAGACGAATCCCCCAGGTATGCAAAGAAGCCTGAAAGGGGACACTTCTTCATAATGTTCATTGTTAATGATTTCTGTTGGAGATTACCACATATCACCCTTTTGTTAGACATAGGTAATGACTGATTAACCGGTCTCATTTGAGTGTCTTCTTTGTTACCTATAATGTTTCCTGTTATTTTTCATTTTTCATATTTCACTTTCATTATTGTTGTTTTTTTTTAAACAGATAAACAGAAGAACCTCGTTGGACCTCTGGCGTGTGAGGCCGAACCCTACACCCCACCTGCTATTCGTCTACTATTTCACTGCTTCTTAGACGAGCATATTTTCAGGTCAGTAAGGCCGGTCCATGTTTATGATCGAACCTCAGATTTCCACTTACGGCCTGCCTGAAGTTTGGCCACACACGCCAGAGGTCCAATCTAGACGAATTCAGAGGTTACTGCGAGGTACTTATATCATTTACCAATTGTTTAGCTAATAAAGAAAAGTAATTTCTATAGTTGAGACACCTCTTTTTCCACGACAAACTTAGATCTGTTGTAACTGCAGTGAACTGTTATCCATCCTCACAACATCAATGCCGACACGCCATAAAATAAACTGGTGCATTCCACTCCCCCAAATGACTTCGCTGGGTATTCGGTTCTATAACTCTACAACATGTTGAAATTAGGCTCTCCCTCGGTTGAACCATAGTCTTTACACTCACTGTTATTTTTCACTGGCTCCCTCACTTACCTCTTCAATTCACATTCCTCTGAAGACCAGAGGACCTTACACACCATCCAACTCCTTTCATACCGGCGCCTCTCACCTCTCCACACAACGGGAACCCATTTTTTCCCGTTGACTCCTACTGGACCACGTAACATCTCATAAGGGAGGTTTTTGAACCCTTCCTTACCTCCGGAAAACTCCACCCCCCTTTCCCTTTTTTTTTTTTTTTTCTTTTCCTCCTCCGCACCCTCTCTCCCTCTGTACCCCCCCCCCCCCCACTGCCACTCTCTCCTTCTTTCTTACCCACCCTTACTCTCCCTACTTTTTCTCCTCCTCCCCTGATCCCCTTCCCTACCCCTCTTCCCCTCCTCCTCGGTCTCCGCCACTCTAATATCAACATCTCAACCACCTCCCCCCGGGATACCAATTTCCTTACAACTAGCCATTTACCACGCATAGGTGTGTACATAGACGAAAGCTTCAGACTCTCTTACTTATTCTAAGCCTCACCCCCCCCAAAAAAAAAAAAAACTGTCACACACAAATCTTATCACTAAACATACCACGCTGAAAATTACATCCCTAAATGTGAAAGGGCTCAATATCCCAGAGAAAAGCAGCCAAGTTCTCTCTCAGATGCACAAACTAAAAACCAACATTGTCTTCCTACAGGAAACTAATTTCCGTACGGACAAGATTCCCAAACTTTCAAACTACTGGTTCCCAAATTCCTACCATTCTACGAATCCACAGGCCAAAACTACAGGAGTTTCAATTTTGATCTCCAAAAACCTGAAATGGGAACTCACTGATTCGCTTATTGACAAGGAAGGCAGATACATCTTTTTAAAAGGCAGGATTCAAGGCCGACCTGTAATTCTGGCCAATATTTACAGCCCCAACTCTGCACAATGTAGCTTTTTTAGGCAGATCTCCCAACTCCTAACGGGGTTTTCTAGGGGCTAACCGTTGTACGAGGGGACTGTTGCTTTACACCCACTATTAGACACCTCATCAGGCACCACATCGCTGCCCTATAGAACCTTACGCCAAATTAAACTGCAACTTCAAGAGCTATTCTTACATGACACCTGGCGCACTCTCCATCCAAATGAAAAGGACTATACATTCTTTTCCACCCCTCATAACAAATATTCCAGGATAGACTACCTCTTCCTTTCCCAGACAGACCTGCATTTCCTTTCCCATGCGACAATCAAACCAATGCTCTTATCTGACCATCACCCAATCACAATGACGTTAACCTTCCCAGACCACCACACCGTCTCAAAAATTTGGCGAGACTCAACTCTATTGACATCGGAAGAGGACTGCAAAGACATTAGGCAAGCCATACAAAATTTCTTTGTTGACAACGATAATGGAGAAACAGCCCCACTGACACAATGGGAGGCCCACAAATGCGTCCTTAGGGGAAAACTCATTGCCCTAAAGACTTTGCGGAAAAAGGCTCACCAAGCCAAAATCACAAACCTGATTCACAAGATGAAAACTCTAGAGCTAGCTCACAAACAAACACAAGCTCAACAAACATACCAGGACCTCACACAAACCAGAGAACTCCTACTTGCTGAGTTATCCCTCAAAACAAAACGTAAATTTATACTACAACAGAAACTATTTTATGAATTTGGGAACAAAAGGGGTAAATACCTTGACAGAGCCATCCAAACGAACAAAGCTCGCACCAACATCCACACTATCAATGATTCCCAAGAAAGATCTAAAGTCACGGCCCCAGATATTGCTTCCCAATTTGAGGCATATTATTCCACTCTGTACAACCTCAATGCACAATCAGACAGCCCCACTACAAACAACACTAGACAAAGAACACTGCCCTAAACCCATCGACAGAGAGGATGCATGCCAATTAGAAAATCCCATTTCGGAAGATGAACTAAAATATTCAATCAAACAACTAAAAACAGGAAAAAGCCCCGGCCCAGACAGATTTACGGCCGCTTATTTTAAAACATTCACAGAGGTACTCACTGGTCCCTTCCTCAAGGCCTTTAACTCCCTTTCTTCCTCCATGCTCCCCTTCCACACACTCCTTGAAGCACACATTACAGTTATACCAAAAGAGGGGAAAGACATGACACTAGTTACTAACTACAGGCCGATTTCCCTACTAAACGTTGACATAAAACTTTTTGCCAAAATCCTTGCCAATCGCTTGCTTCCCCTTCTGCCATCTTTGATAGAAAAAGACCAAGTCGGCTTTATTCCAGGCCGAGAGGCGAGAGATAACACTTTCAAAGCCTTAAACCTCCAGGGTTTTAAAGAGTTAGTTTCTTAAGGTCATCAATGTCTAAAGGAATTTAGATTGCTATACACACTTAAATTACACCTGGTATTCAAAATCAAGGCATGCCGTCAGTTAAAGAAGCAACATCGTTAAAGCAAAAGGCTTTTTTTTTTTTTTTTTTTTTTTTTTTTAACAAAAGAAATGTCCAGTTGCCTCTCGGGGGATCAGGAGGACCTTTTTCCCCTGCTGCAGCAAATGGGATCATGCTTTACTGGGTTTTTTCGCCCTCCTCATCCATCATTAACTGTGGATATATGATTGTGTATATGAGATTGTCATTTTTTTTTTTTTTTGGTTGAACTAGATCGACTTGTGTCTTTTTTCAACTTGACTAACTATGTAACAAAAGAGATTTTTTTTCTAAACAAATCTAAAGTTTTACTTTGAATCAAAATTTTATTGTGAAGCTACATAGCAATAAGCCATATAACCAGAAAATTGTCATGATCTGGGAAGGCTCAAGCAGAAGTATTATCATGTTAATGTCATACAGGTATTAAGGCAAGCTGCCTGTGCAGAGTTCAAGTAGGAGACTGGCTTATCAAGTTATATCCCATAGAGAAACAAAGTGATTCCTGTACATTCCGTTTGTGAACTTTATTGGTTATTTCCACGCAGTTTTTGTTTACAGCAACTGCTTGGAAGTCAAAAGAACGCAAGAAAAAAAGTCTGAACATGTCCCAGGTACGGTGCTATCAAGCATTTAATAGATTGCAGCTGTGAAAACAGTTCTTAAACCATCCATACGCTATATCATGTCATCAGTGGACTTTTAATAAGCCTACTATCTGCTGAAACTTTTTATTAAGACCAGTGGGAGGAAAATAAATACATCATGTAGTGAACATCTGAGCCTGAGACATTATACACCTCTTAAAGATATATAAATATATATGGCGGCTTATGTGCATGCTATAGCTAGATCATAAACCAAAAATGCATTTAACATTATCTTTAAAAGTGGATGCTTCTAAGTACTAAATTACTTGGCCATCGTTAGTTAATTCTGACATGTTTTACATCTTGGGAAGAACATTGCATATGTGGTCATTGCATAGCTTTCGGGATTGTTCCCCTGAGCATGCAGCAGTAAGGAGTAACTTAAGAAATTTGTAAATAGTTCTTTTCAGTATCGGACAGGTTAATTGTACCACTGCTTCCCTTGTAGAAAGGAAAATGTCATCTATATTAGTCTTTAAGTTTTAAATTTTGTTTGGGTGAACTACTCAGAAATTCCATTTAACAATAATTCAGTCACTAGGAAAGCCAATGGAATCAGGTATATGTCAAGTTATATGGGAGAGTCAGGAAGAAGGGAAAAGTAGAGGTTCAGCTATAAAGTTCAGAGATAAAGTGGAAAACCTTTAAATCCCCCTTCCTAATCAACAGGGATGTCTCACTCAGAATCTGCGCATTAATGATTTGTTTTATCTGACTACTAAAACTCAGCAATACTACTTGGCTTTATTGATAATACTAATGCCCTGCACACACGGTCGGACTTTCCGACAGAATATGTGCAATCGGAGCTTGTTGTCAGAAAAGCCATCAGTGATTGAAGCATTTTTTGATGAAGCTACACCCATAACTGACTGCTGTTTTTGTTAAATCAATAATTCCATATGGAACATAAATCAATAATCCACAGAAAACTGATTATTTTCAATATTAATTTCAGTTTACTTTTTAATACTATAAAAGTTTAAACTAAAACATTAGGACAAATTAAAGCACATCAAACCGTCTGATTACTTTTGTTTTGCTGTAACTAAAAAAAAAAATCTATTGAAATCAATCAGAAAAATGTTCTGTTTGCGCTTACGTTTTTACTTTTACTCTATCAAATAGTGACTGCAGAGCTACATTACAATGGCAGAAAAAATAAAGAACCGAATTGGAAAATTTGATAGACTTTGACTCATAGTTCATCAGAAATTGTAGGGCTGAAAATGCATAACACTTGATCTATACTACAATAATATATTTACATTTATGACATTTGTTTTACTTAGAAATCTTTTTTATATTTTTAGTTCCCCCTTAGCTAACTACAGAATAATTCTATTTTATCTTCAATTGGACACTGAAACCTAATTACATTTATAGGTTTTTTGAAGTTGAGATTTTATCCTAGTATTTTTCATGTAGTTTGTGTGCACTCTCATAAGATCATGGTAAAGAACTCACTCTCTTTCATCTGGACTCTCTAATTATTAGTTTACTTTATACAGAAGACATCTGGGAAATCTTAACATCATCACCTGGCTTTGTAGTGGCTGCAGTAAGTGGGCAGGAGAGAGGAATTCTGGTTGGATATCTTTTTGTTAGTGAGTTATAAGAACTTAGTAAAACTCATCACTAACCCCTTGAAAGTGAAATGTCAAGATTAGGTTGACTTGCCTTCAATTTTCCTACATATTCCTAAACTTGGTATTATTATCTGTATAATATCTATACACAGATTATATACCGATAAATAAGTGGAAAATGATGAGAGATTAAATAGTACATTCCTTTATTTTTTCCCACAAATGTAATTGTAACAAACCAGGAGCCAATACTGGAAGTTCACACAGAATCAGAAGATCATTTGACTGTCACAACGAGAGTTTTCTAAAACATTGTAGCTAATGATAAATTACACTTGACATGCTTGATGTATTTTGTGTACTACTCCTTATACAGGAATCACATAATTCATCTAACAATGTCTACAGATAGCCAGCACTTTCAAAAGTCTATAAAAAAGCAGCTATTATATTAAGAAATAAAGCCCCTCGTAAATTAAATATGAATTGGATGTTATGTCTAACAGCAGGATGTGAAATTCTCTAGAGAGTCACTTCAACGTTACCATGTACTTAATTTCCTTTCTTATTCCAATAAAACTAATTTCTGCATTTTATTTCAATACAAGAGGTGAACAGTGTGAAATTGAACACTGTAATATCCTTGCAGAAAGTGCTATAAAGATTTCAGTGTTACAGATTTTTAGTCTATTAATTTCCCGTAAACAGAAAGCTGCAATTGGTGTTATCATACTTTATGGTTCCTCAGCAGAGGACCTATTAAGCGAGACTGCAAAAAAATATACCTTTTGACTACAATCTATGGCTAGAAACATCCTCATATACAGAGTGAAAAAACATGGTCTGGTCTTCTGGAACACGGGGATTAAAAAAAAGGTAAGAGCAATGTTTAAGTACTATGACATTGTTGCCCTATTATCCTTGTGTGGGAAGCAGAGGGTAAGGAAGGATCCTATTCTGAAGATCCTACCTAGTGCTAAAACTTTGCACACCTTCATGTTTCAAAAATTGGACCTGTTCAGCACCTAACATGTATGTAAACCTAAGATCTATTTTTCAGCATGTTCACTTCACGTGTATCGTTTTCATGAGAAAATTTGTCTAGGCAACTCAACACCCAAAAGACAGAGCTAGCATGTCAGACTGACAACATTGCTGCTAATTGCTAGGCGATGGTGTAGTGCTGTCAGCCTACAACAGGAAATGCTGTTGCTGGTAGGATTTCCAGGTTGGAAACTTTGCAACAGATTCACAGAATCGAATGCCTATAAAACTGTATGAAATGAGGCACAATGTCAAACTTGCTGAAACCTTATTACATGTGCTTTAACTTTTTTTGCAGTATCAGTTAATGGACTAGGTCAAAGCTGGTTGCTTCTTTTCTACAGCATATCTACAGCAATGCACTTGATCCTCTCAGCAGTGAGAGCAGAAAGGCTACCTATGGTTGTAAGTTTTTGCTTGAGTCTTTTTGACATAAACATTTTCTGAATTTCTCAATTTCATGATAAAAAGTGTGCTATCATTGACACTCCTATATGGACACTATCCAGCTTGAGCTTGCTTTCTTTGTGTGTTTGATTCCCAAGCACGGCCATGTTTAAAATCAGCTTGGTTTATAAAGACCTACCAGCCATCCATAACTGCTGAATATGTTTTTTTTCTTTAAACTCCCATGTTGTCAGTCCCAACAAATTACCTGCTTGTGGACTTGTATTGAGTATGGGTAACTGTCCCCCCTCTAGAAAAAGCATTACAAGATTACAGTGGTTTCAGGTGATGCGCGCATTCTGAGGTTTTGCAATAGAGGATTGAAATTATATACACATTTAAGAGCCCTATGGTGCAGATTTACAAGTGGATCCAGGGTGGCAAAGGGGTGAAAAGTGAAAAGAAGGTAAGTGTATATGCAGTTAGGAAGGGCTACGTTAAATGGAAGCTCACTTTAAGCTATTATACCATATATCTTGTCTTTCCAAAATAATTGCAGAATCAAATTATTTATCAATTTTCCGTTTTAAAGCAGAACTAAACCCTGCTATCCTTTACAGCCAAGTAAGCACCCATCTTAGCCTCTGTTTGGTCTGCAGTTGCCATGGTGCTGCACATGTGACCAGCTATATTACCAGCCATTTGGTAGTTTGGTTGAGATTACAAGCAAACATGACAGTTATCATTCATGGCATGCCTTGAATGTAAATGCTTTAGGAAACCATAAAGTTGACGGGTTTAGGTTTGCTTTCAGAAAAGAGTTGTCTTGCCAACCCAGTACCATGACTGAAATACGAACTTCTCCAAAATTCCACTAATATTGCAAGTTTAATGTGCCCTCACTGTCCTTGACCTTGGGCAAATATAATACTGTTATCTCATACCTGGACTTAACATGGCCAAAAATAATCATGCAGTTGAAATCAAGATTGAGCAAATAAAATATTTCTTCAAATTCATCAGTGGTGCTCAGCCTTCTGCCACTGTTTCTACTGTTATTTACAAAGGTTGTTATCTTTTTATTTTAGGCCTTTGAGGCCAAAACTCTCAGGAGACAGCAGAATAGTGAAATTTCCAATAAACACATTTCTGCAAGCATTTTAATAAAATAAGTTACTGCATTCAATGATATTTCATTTCACACACCATTTAAAAGATATATTTTGATGATTTCCTTTATGAGCTAGATTAACTAAAGTGCAATTTTGGCAAGAACGTGAAGCCAAAGGGTTATAAGGGAATCACACACATAAAAACACTGATATATAATTACGGGACCTTGAGTGTGCATGCAATTTCTTCTGCCACAGTAATTTTATTTTTATTTGGGTGACTACAATGGCCTAATATTTTGTTACCAAAGCCACTAAACTGAGATTCCAGTAATGTACCTTAGATTTAATACAGGGCTTCCATTGTTCTAAGGATTATATTTATAATGATCAGAATGGACAATCTCTGGTTCCACATTAGAACACTTTCAAACTTAATATAGTTCTGCAGGTTGTCTCATAGAACTGTTCACCCAAATGTCTTGGGTTACTAATTTGTTATAAAATGGTCTACTCAATGACCCTGATTTATTACTCTAAAAAGTCAAATTTAATGTGGTGAAGTGAGGTTAAATGAACCTAGGCTTGATTTGCTAGTCTTTAAAGCAGGAGGAAGTCACTTCAAACACCCAATTGCAACATTTTTCAAATTTTCCTGCACATGATTGCATGTTTAAAGTAAGAATAGGTTAAAATCACATCACTTTATGTAAATTAGACCCAGTAAGTCTAATGACCATAATAAACACTCCAGCAGACATAAACGTGGGCCACCAATAACTCAACTCTCAGCACCACATAGTTGCCTTACCTTAATTCTCTTTTCCCACAGGAAAAGCAGCTATTTGTAAGCTATGAGTTGCTAAAGGCGTACTCTCCCCTTGTAACTTGTGCTTGGCCCAGTTCTGTCATATCAAATGAGTCATATGAGCCATATGTTTCTACACATGGAAGTACTGGGTGTTTTCTTTGCCTTCAGCAGCCTTGGGGAGGGGTCTCTCTTCATGAGAGCCCCGCACCTAATACTCATTGGCCAGCTTCTGATCATGAAGTTCTAGGTCCCCTGGACCTTTTGGCTAGTGTGTCTTGCTACTGTCAGGAGTTTTGTTCCCTGGGGGTTAAAGTAATTGTAACCCTACAAAAAAGTTGATCCTGTTCCTTTAAGGCATGAATAACAGCACAGTGCTTGTGCTGTGTAATTTGGTCCTTTCTATCATCTAAAATACCTGGCTGATTCTGCCTGGTGCTGCCCTCCCATTTGTTAACTGACCATGTTTATCATGGCTGCTGAGCCCTGATACCGTGATCAGTTTACGTGCCTCCGTCATCCCGCTGTCTCCCCTTTTCCCCTCTCCTCTCTGCCTGTCAGCTAGTGTCAGTTCCTGCCCCTCCCCTCCTGCTGCTAAAATAACTGTGTGCCTAATTGATCCACCTATGTTCCATGAAGTTATGTGCCCCAGCGTATGTTCTATATTAAAAATATGTAGCTGTATACCTTATTTCAGAGCACCTCTTGGAGCTTACGTGACCGCCTGCTGCTCTCCTCCTCTCCTCCCCTCCTCCCGCCTAACATCAGCGGGGGATTCTCAACCCCTCCCATTGTAGTTGTCAAAACAGGAGAGGAGAGTGGCGGGCGGTCACGTGAGCTATGCGCTATGAAATAAGGTATACAGCTACAAATTTTTTATATAGAACATACACTAGGGCACATAACTTTGTGGAACATAGGGGAATCTGTTAAGTACACAAAGTGGCTTTACAACCACTTTAAGTGAAGGGTTCTTCCTCTTGGGAAACAAACTATATGACACACTTTAAGGGCATTTTTTGTGTGTGAGTTCAAATCCACGTTTTTGGTTAACTTTTTGTGCTTTCCATTTGTGCACCATGATCTTGAAAAAAAAAAGAATAAAAAAACTGAATGGAGTGGTAAGGTTATCATTTCTTAGTACTATGGGCAATTACAAAGGTTTTGGGGAGGTTACAGTTCAGCTTTCAAATAATAAAAAGCGGATAACAAGATAACATGGGACAGTACAGAGATGCTCTGCCTGCTATTATGTGACCCTCTTAGGCACTGGCCTTTTATGCCTAATGTCAAATCCAAGTTTTCATTGTAAGTCAAGGTCCCATGTTAATGGTGGGAAGTTTATATTGGTAGCACTGCCTTTAAAAGAGTCAGCAGCTTTTCTATACAGTGGACCAGCACTAACTTTCATGCGTCTGTTGACACTGGCCAAGGCAATTAGGATTGTTCACTGATCACATTCATGTCCTAGAAGTTAACCAGCAAGGAAAAAGTCTGTACTTAAAGGAGAGCAAACCTAATAAATTCCAGTCCATTTACTGTATCTTTAGGCTCTAAATACCCAAATCTTTCAGTCTGGGTGTTCTGGGTCAGATCCCTGGGAATCAGCTAACAAATCTTTATCCAGGTACAGTTGGAGATGAAGAGACTTTTTTTTTTATGTGTTCTAATTATTAACTGTGCACTCTCAACCTTACAGAAGCAAAAAACTGTTACAGTAGGGTTGATTTACTAAAGCTGGAGAGTGCAAAATCTGGAGCAGTTCTCCATAGAAACCAATCAGCTTCCAGTTTTTAATTGAACAAGCTGAAGTTGGAAGCTGATTGGCTATCATGCACAGCTGCACCAGACTTTCCAGCTTTAGTAAATCAACCGCAATATCTTGAAATCTGGTAGCGCTGGGTTACTGCACTTGTATATTATTGTTGGTCTTTGCTCTATGCATTTTCAAAATTGCCACATGATATTTCTTAGGGCTGAATTCATTTTGGATAGCATGCACCTTATAAATATTTACTACACTTACTATCAAGAGCTTGAAATACTGGAACAAGCAAAGTGCTAAATGCAAGAAACTGTATCTATAATAACCAATCAGAACTGACCTGCATCAAGTGAAGTGAAGTGGTTTCTGATTGGTTATCAGCTGTCGTGCACAAAGCTTTTACTGTACTTAGTATGTAGCTTTTTTTGCACTGTATAGTGAATAAGGTAGAGTATTGGTGTAGCAAGTTTGTAAGTGACAGGAACGTTTTTTATTATTTTGAACTTGTTATTGGTATGATGTATCAGTATAAATTTAAACACCAGTTACTAGCTATTGATGCCGTTTCTTAGCCTGTCAGCCTACTTCAAATTATTATTGCACAGTAATCATGGCAAATCGCTTCTTAAACACCAATTTTCATTAATATTACTCTCCTGTCCTTGTTACAATTCATTTTAAGTCTCTTTTGTATCCATAGAATGTATCCACTTCCTCTGAAGTATGCTTTTTTATAAATAGGCCTATTCAGGATGTGTCCGGCAGAATCAGGTTTCCTAAATTGTAAGTAATATCTTGCTCTAATTTCCTCTCGTAGCTTCCTCAATGCGTGTTTTAAGTGGTGGCTGCACTTTTAAAGTTGACCTGTGCAGCCTTAAATATTTTCCTCAACTGCATTACCCTGCGATTGATTCTGAATGACTAGCTGGGAGCCGATGTAACAAATGGTAGTAATTGCAGATTCATTAAACGTTTTGTGGTAGCCAAGAAAACTAAACATTAGGAAGCAATCACAGTTAAATGATGGCTCAGACCACTGAATATTTCAGAGGAGAATCAATTCTCGAGCAAAAGACTTAATTTCCGTGCTGCAGCATGCTTATGTATGGAAAATGCTTCAGTAAAAAAATGCATGCTTATTCGGTAAGGTACAAAACAAAGTAAACCATAGAAACCAATCAGATAGGCTATTTTGCTGATGTTGCAGTAAACTAAAATTTGATTTTTTTTCTTTTGAATTGCCACACTCTGCAGCATCATATTTGTTCTTTTTACTGACTTATTCAAGGTGTTCTCCTGTCAAAATTGAAAGATGAACCCTGAAATTCCTATAGGAATATTCCTATGGGTTTAGTACTTCAGTTTTTTTTGTTTTTTTTACCTAGGTATTATTGTTATGTACCAATTCACCTCACTCAATTTTTTGGTGATCATGTAATCTTAGAACCCCTTCTTATGAAGCAGAAGATAACAGGGTTCCACATCACCATTTTCTTATATCATTGAGAGCCAGCAGTCTTTTCCAGGTTTCTGCAGTCATCCTTTGACGACGTGTCAAGTTCACCCTCCAGCCACTGTGTGTCAGCAAAGCCTGTGAGACCGGTAAGTGGGAGGAGAGAGCCGCTGCAGGTAGGTGCATCTCTAGATCGAGTGAGGGCTCACATACTAAGTATAAGGAGATGAGGAGGGATTCTGCTGCCTAAATATTTTGTTTACCTTAATGCAAGGAATGCATCAGGGTAAAAATATGCTTAGGCTTTAGAACCACTTTACAAGCATTGTTGCTTTGAACTCTTTGTTGAAAAAAATAACTGAAAGCAGAAACATCTAACAACAACTATGTAGTGACTGGATACAAATTAATTGGATAATTTGGGTAGGCCCTCATATTACGTAGTTTTGGTAAATCTAAAGTTGATATACTGAGATTGTTTAGCCAAATTGTTACGTGTATGGTGAGCTTACATATTCTACCATAAAAGAACAGCATAGGCTTGCACATGGGTGCAAATTAGACACTACATCCCATGTATGGTTCTATACAACTCAACTTCCACCATATTTTACCATTAAAGGATATCTAAAGGTTCCTTTTTTTTAAACAAACATGTTATACTTACCTCCTCTGTGCAGTTGGTTTTGCACAGAGTGGCCCGGATTCTCCTCTTCTCGGGTCCCTCAGCGGTGCTCCTGGCTCCTCCTCTTCTTGAGTGCCCCGTTGGAGAGTCACTCTCCCTCAGGGCACTCATGCGGGTGCACTCCCATGTCTTGCTGCTGCGTCTATTGACACAGAGAGCAGGACTGGCTCCCGTGTCATTGGATTTGATTGACAGCAGCGGGAGCCAATGGCTGTGCTACTATCAATCTATCCAATCAGGACCCGGGACACCAGCTGGAGCTGGTGTGCTCATCCCCATCGCTGGAAAGACTGGGTTCAGGTAAGTAAAAGGGGGGCTCTTGGGGGCATAGAATGCATTAAGTGAAAAACCTCAAGGGTTTACAACCCCTTTAAGAACAGCAAAAGCTGGCATACTGGTAAAAATTAAAGGTCACAATCCATGTATGGTTCTTTACAGTTCAGCATGCCATATTCTACCCTAAGAAATAGCATAGGCTGGCATACAGGTACAAATTAGCGGCCACATCCCATGTATGGTTCTTTACAGCTCAGCATACATCCACTCCGGGCAATCCTGGTTAGGGACAGTCATGGTATTGCTCTCTATTTCTGAATCAGTATACCTATAACTGATTGTTTGACAAAGTCTCTTTTGCAGTGAACATTGTCCTTCCAAAACACACATATATAATTGCATACTTTTCTTATCAGAAGAGTATCAAGCATCAGGCTCCATCTTCATTTCTTCGTTCTTTTCTAGCCTGTTTTTTGTTGTGTAAGAAGGCTGAACCTTCTGATTTGTTGTAGTGTTATATGTTGTGTGCTGACCTGGAGGCTGCTCACCAACAACTGTGTCTTCCTGCTAGACCCTCAGAACAAATTACAAAAAAATGGAAAAGATGGAAGTTCCACACTAGTTTATACAGTCGATACAAGATTTAATTCTGTAACAAATCCCAATGCATTTCCGGGGCTCAACCCTCACTCTTCATCAGGGCTTGTACAGCAATAACCATAGGATGAGGACTACCATGCTGGACTGCAAGTTGGAACCCAAGTAGGCATGTACAGATCATGCAGGCACTTGGACAAAAATAGCCTGGAGTGGTTGGCCTATGATATCTCCCCTCTCCTACCACAACTAAGGCCTCATTGACACAATATTTTAGTGCCAGCTGTGGCAAGAATCCAGCAGACTTCTGCAGTTGAACGCACAGGTGGATGTGGATATTTGCGGTTGCTGGGCCTAAACAAAGCAATGACAGGCGGAAGTGGTGTTTGGATGTAATTATACATGGAGCAATTACTTGCGATTAGAGACAAAAACAGCTTACACTTAGGGGCGCTCTATCCCTAGCTGAAAGTATTAGCTCCATGTGCGATTACATATGAACACTAGCATACAGCTGCAGCCATTGACAGTCTATCATTGGTTTGTGCAGGATGCACCACCATAATGATTCATCACCATTATTAATTCTCCACTTTTAAATGTTTTTTTCAAAAAACATCAACATGCATTTTAGAAAACCTCATTCATCTATGCCTAATAAAAACATAAAGACTTACTGATCCTCAGATATAGAGGAATCTTATTGACAAAAGGGACAATCAAACATTTTCAATAAGAACATTGTGTATCATAAACAAATGCCCTTTTTCAGCTCTCTTTTTGGAATCCAATACTGTTTTCAGCTTTTTTGATCCTTTGTTGTGTCTCAGTACTGCTGTTCCCCTCCAGCCTCTTTATAACCACTTCCTATCTACATGAACTTCAGTGATGGCTGCATGGCATTTCTCATTGCAGGATTCCCAATGGGGACAATTATTGTCCATGTATTTGTAATGTGTTTTGAAACAACTTCTTGTATTCTCCAACAGAAGCCCATTTGGCAGAATAACAATGCAGGAGCACAACTACTGACAGACAGAGGGTGTTGTCACCCTATATTAGGAAGTGCCTGAACAAGGACCATTTTAATGAAAGCTGCAGATTAAAACACATTGAAAATTACCCTAATACGTCATTACTATGTTAAAGCTTTTAGTGACTGAGGTTACATATACTTTAACTTGCAGAGGAGATGAGGAGAGGTGGAGATGAGAAGAGATGGACTTACCAGCCTGGTTGGTGGTGATGCTGACGGCAGCAATGTGTCTTGTCAATACACTCTGGTCAGAGACCCCGTTTGCTGATTCAATCTCAAAAGTGTAGTTGGTGTGTGCAAGTAAGTCTGTTATTGTCACAGTGGTGTTGGTAAGACCTATCTGTCGAGGAATAAATCGCAGATTCCCTTTGCAGGATTCACAAAATTTTATGTTTCCTCCACATTTTTTACAGATCACATTGAAAGTGATGTCTTTCCGACCCCCAGTGTCCAGCGGCCAGCTCCAGTCCAGTATAACTGATGTTTCATTAATGTTAGAAATAAGGTTTCTTGGTGCAGAGGGTGGTCCTAGGAGGAAGAACAAAGATATTAGCTAATAGTAAAGTACATTTGCGTTGAACACACATTTTCAGTTATATTGCAGTGTTTAAAGAGTATCTGGGGTCAAAATGCCAAATGAAATATTAATTTCCACATTGTATTTTAATTATTTCTTTTTTTTTGTTTCATACATTTTTAATTATTTCTAGCCTATTCCTATTAATCTGAACAATCTTGAATTTTGTGGACTCTCACACTACTTTGAATTCTGTGACACATATTCACTATGTCCTGTGAGTATGCATTGCTGTGTCAGACATTTTACAGAGCCTGCCTTCTGAACTACTGAGTTGCTGGGAGGAGGAGTTTCAGGAGATGGAGTCGGTACATGAATCACTGCTTTCAGACAGCAAGGTACCATGGGATATGTAGTCCATATAAAGTGAGAGAAAACAGCAGATGAGAAGCTGCAAAACATTCCGGGAGTATAGGAAGTGGTGGAAAGAGATGGCCAGCAGACAGGAAGCACTTATAACATGAAAGGATAATTTTCAAATAGGTTTATATTGGCTTGTCATATCTATTGTTTGTATTTCTGATGTTAATGCATGCTGATGTTAATGTATGTTAGTGTATGCTGTGACTATAGATGTCCTTTATAGTGGAAACAAAGTCTCTATTTAAAAATGTTTCATGTTGTTTCATCTGCATTCATGGTATCATAGTAGGTAAGGTCGAATAAAGACAATAGTCCATCCAGTTCAACCTGTGTAGGTGCACGTGTGTCAGTGTCTATATTTATTTCCCATATCCATGTATGTCGTGTTCCTTAAGATGCACATCTTTTGCCCCGTACACACGATCGGACTCTCTGACAACAAAACCATGGATTTTTGTTCGAACGATGTTGGCTCCAACTTGTATTGCATACACACGGTCACACAAATGTTGGACAACAATTATGAACTTAGTGATGTACAAGACGTACCTGATATGTCCATTACGAACGCTAGTTATATCTCCTGCTCGTACTTGATTCCGAGCATTAGTGGACTTTTGTCCGACGGACTTGTGTACACATGATCGGAAAGTCCGACAACAAACTGTTGTTAGTGGAAAATTTGTTGAGAACCTGCTAGCCAACATTTGTTGACGGAAAGTCCGACAACAAATATGCGATAGAGCATACACACGGTCGGACTTTCCGCCAACAAGTTCACATCCAACATTTGTTGTCGGAAAATCCGATCGTGTGTACGGGGCATAAGAGTCTCTTAAAACTATTAATACTCCCTGAAGCCACCACCAATTGTGGAAGAGAGTTCCACATCCCTATTGTCCTGACAGTGAAAAACTCCCTTCGCAGTTTAAGGTTAAACTGCTTCTCTTCCAAACTCAATGTGTGGCCCTGTGTCCTCTTACACGTCTTGTGACAGAATAGTTTTTGTCCTATGCTGGGATCGCAATGGAGGTATTTTTAATTTGCTATCATGTCCCCTTTCAAGCGTCTTTTCTCCAGTGAGAAGCAATTTAGTGTTTGCAGTCTTTCCTCGTCATTGAGGTCCTCCAGTCCCCTTATTAGTTTGTTGCCCTTCTTTGGACTCTCTCCAGTTCCAGCACATCCCTTCTGAGGACTGGTAACCAGAATTGGACCACTTGAAGACCAGGCCTTTTCTGGAACTTTTTGTTTAAGGCCCCTTTCACACTGGTGCGGTGGGGGCGTCGGCGGTAATCGGCCGCTAGTGGTGCGGTTTTAACCCCCACTGGTGGCCGAAAAAGGGTTAAAACCGCTCGCATAGCGCCGCTACAGCGGCGGTATAGCCGCGCTGCCCCATTGATTTCAATGGGCAGGAGCGGTGAAGGAGCGGTGAATACACCGCTCCTTCACCGCTCCAAAGATGCTGTTTGCAGGAGTTTTTTTTCTCTCCTGCCAGAGCACCGCTTCAGTGTGAAAGCCCTCGGGCTTTCACACTGGAGAAACAGTGGCGGCAGTTTTAGGTCGGTTTGCAGGTGCTATTTTTAGCGCAATAATGCCTGCAAACTGCCCCAGTGTGAAAGGGGCCTTAAAGTATAAACTAGTATTTTTCGCTACAAAATTACTTAGAACCCCCAAACATTATATATATATATATATATATATATATATATATATATATATATATATTTATATATTAATTTTTTTTTTTTTTTTTAGTAGATACCCTTGAGAAAAAAATGGTGATTGTTACAATATTTTATGTCACACTATATTTGCGCAGCGGTCTTCCAAACTCAATTTGTTGGGAAAAAATACAGTTTAATGAGATAAAAAAACAAAAAAAAAAAACAAATCACAATATTTACCCCAATTTGTTTTATATAATGTGAAAGATCATGTTATGCCAAGTAAATATATACATAACATGTCCATTGAATGGCAACAAACTACAGTACTTAAAAATCTCTGTAGGCGATAATTTAAATTTTTTTACAGGTTACCTGTTAAGAGTTACAGAGGGGGTCTTGAGCTAGAATTATTGCTCTCGCTCTAGGATTCGTGGCAATACCTCACATGTGTGGTTTAATCACTGTTTACATATGCGGGTGCGACTTACCTTTGCGTTCACTTCTGCGTGTGAGTTTGGAGGGATGGGGTGCTTTAGATTTTTTTTTTCTTTTTCTTTCTTTATACACAGTCCCTTTATTATTTATTTTATTATTATTATTTTGTATCACTTTTATTGCTATTACAAGGAATGTAAATGTCTTTTCTATCAGAAGTAAGAATGACAGGTCCTCTTTATTCAGAGATTTACAATCACAAAGACCCCAAATCTCTCATTTACCTTTAAAACCAAAAGATCAAAAAAAATGTTTTTTGAACTGTTGCTTTAGCTAGTACATTTTTTTTTTTACTATGGCCCGGGAACCAGAAGTGACATCAGATATTGCTCAGGTCTTCTATGGGCATAGAGACGAGCGATGGCCATCTTCTCCATACCCAGCTAACAGCATCAGATAGCTCCAGGGCTTCATCAATGGGTCAAGTAAGCCCGGGAACGACCGGGAAGTGGCGGGGGGGGGGGTAAGGGGGCACCCATCCCAGCTAGCTGCTGCCATAACCCCGGTATTTAACGTCAAAGTAATTATATATTTTTACTGTGGGACGGCAAGTTATTAAAGGAATTTAAAAGAATTTTTTAACCTAAAACAAAAAAAAAGAGATTTATACTTACCTACTCTATGCTAGGATATTGCACAGAGCAGCCCTTTACGTTCTCCTCTTAGTTCCCCTGCCAGAGCTGTCTGCTTCTCTTTTAATGTGTGTGCTGAATAGCAAGACGTGTGCTATAGGGGCACACATGTGGGTGCACTCCCAGGCTATATGCATCCATAGACATACACAGCACAGCTCCCTTCTCACTAGATTTGATTGACAGCAGCAGGAGCCAATGGCTCCCGTTTCTCTCAGTATGTCCTCTGAGAGCAGGGGGCAAAGACCAGTGCTGCTGCAGACTAGCAAAGCGCTGGATCAAGAGAGGACTCAGGAAAGTATTTGTTGGGGAACAAACAGCAAGGTAAAGGTTTTTATCTTAATTAATTAATCTTTTGTAAAATCTTTTGACTTTAAAGCCACTTTAAACCACACAGTGCATTGGATCTTTTAGTGGACCTTATGATTATTTTATTATATACTGGACTGATTTTGCACAATCATTTTTTTTTCTCTTTTTTACTAAATACTGTAGTTTGTTGAATGAACTAATGAGATGTTGATTTGATGCACTATTATTAACCACTTCAGCCCTGGAAGATTTTACCCCCTTAATGACCAGAGCATTTTTTGTGATTCGGTACTGCGTCGCTTTAAATGACAATTGTGCGGTCGTGCTGTGCTGTATTAGTATCCAAACAAAATTGATGTCCTTTTTCTCCCACAAATAGAGCTTTCTTTTGGTGGTATTTGATCACCTCTGCAGTTTTTATTTTTTGCGCTATAAACAAAAAAAGACTGACAATTTTGAAAAAAAAAGCTATATTTTTTACTTTTTGCTATAATAAATATCCCTGCAAAAATATATAAAAAAAACTAATTTCTTTCTCAGTTTAGGCCGATATGTATTCATCTACATATTTTTGGTAAAACAAATCGCAATAAGTGTATTGATTGGTTTGCACAAAAGTTATAGCATCTACAAAATAGGGGATAGATTTATGGCATTTTTATTATGATCTGCAATTTTTATCAGGACTGGGACATTGTGGCGGACAGATCGGACACTTTTGACACTATTTTGTTACCAGTGACATTTATACAGCGATCAGAGCTAAAAATAGCCACTGATTACTGTATAAATGTCACCGGCAGGGAAGGGGGTTAAACACTAGGGGGCGATCAAGGGGTTAAATCTGTTCTCTCAGCGTGTTCTAACTGTAGGGGGGATGGGCTACCAGTGACATGACAGAGATCACTGCGCCCGATGACAGGGAGCAGTAGATCCCTGTCATGTTGCTAGGCAGAACAGGGAAATGCTTTGTTTACATAGGCATTTCCCCGTTCTGCCTCTCCTCATCGCAATCGCGGGTCACCGGCGAACATCGAGTCCATGAGTCCCGCGGGCATGCTCCCGCAGCGCAGGTGGAGTGCTCTCAGCTGCTAGCCAAGGATTACCAAGGGACGTACGGGTGCCATTCTGCCAACATACATCGGCGTGTGGCGGTAAGAAAGCGATTCATTTTCAGATTTTCTATTAATTATTTAGATTTTTTTGCAATAAAATAAATATATATAAAAAATACAACATATTAGGTCATACCATAATAAATACAAACAAAAAGAAGTACATTAAATAAATACATCAATTCATTTCAATGGCCGGAATAAATTATTATTCTGGCCAATGAAATGAATTAATGCCCAAGCGCTTGACACACCTAGCATCAACGCGTGTTTAGACGCCTTACATGTATCAAGTGTTTTTTCTGCCATAGCACTGCTGCCAGGAGGAAAGGCATTTAGGAGAGCTGAGAAAGTTTTGTATGTATGGGACCTAAATAAATATAAGGTTAGACAAAAAAAAATAAAAAAGCAAACACTTTTCTATACATTGACACACTTTCGTTATACTGTTTACTGTCATGCTGTAAAGTATGCTTACTTGTACATGCCATAGACGGAGGGTCTTTATCAGCACGGAAATAATTCTTCTCACAAAAACAATGTGTGGAGCCCTCTTCCTGAGTGAAGCTGTGTGGGGGGCATTTGGCACATTTAAGGTTTCCAGTAACTGCCTTGTAAAATCCTGGGCGACAGGCTGAAAAGAAAAAGGAGAGTACAAATGTAATTATAGTAATTCATGATATTAACAAAAAATAAAAAAAAACATTTAATTACCTTTGTAGATTTATAAACATTGATGACACCAACTGTTTATACAAGAAACATGTAAAAAAGGCATAAAACAATTTGTTGTGAAACTAAACAGATGTCTGTGGGGTCTCAGCTGGATTCTGCCATTGTCTGACTTCACCGTATGACCAGGGTCAATGAAGCACCTGTTCAGAGATTAGTTGCCATCCCAGAATCAGTATACATCCTAGAATTAGGTAAGGCCAACTTCCATCATATATTTCTCAAACAGGTATTTAGCTTGATTGCAGATAGATGACCACTACATAAAAAAAAGTTATTATCCTATATATTTTAGAATGGGTGGACATTAAAAAGAGGGGGAGGGATATTTCAAATTGTATTAACAGACGTTATGTCTTTGGGTAGCCATCAATTCTGGGTGTGGAAGAGCTGAGCAGAGACTCATGCCGCATACACACAAGCGGAAATTCCGACAGAAAGAGTTAAATGGGAGCCTTTCATCGTTATATTCCAACCGTGTGTATGTCCCATCGGACTTTTTTTTGTCTAAAATTCAGACGGACTTAGATAGAGAACATGTTCTATATTTTTCCGACTGAACAAATTACTATCGGAAAAACCGCTCGTCTGTATGCTGTTCCAACGCACCAAAAACGACGCCTGCTCTGAAGCAAGTACGAGACGGAAGCTACCGAATTGGCTACTGGCTATTGAACTTCCGTTTTCTAGTCCCATCGTACGTGTTGTACGTCACCGCGTTCTGGACGGACAGAATTTGGTGTGACCGTGTGTATGCAAGACAGCTTGAGCAGAATTCCGTCGGAACTCTGTCGTAAAAACCTTCAGAGTTTATTCCGACGGCAAAACCGGTCGTGTGTACAGGGCATAAGACCAACCAAATGTAGACTGTGAAAAAATGTGTCTTTAGAAGACCTCAATGGAGTTGATTTACTAAAGACGAATAGTCTGTTCACGTTGCAAGGAAATTTTCCCCAGAATGTAGTGAATGTGGTGAAGCTCCACTTTGTAAAGAATACCCAGTCATTTGCAAGTAAAATTAAAAAAACAAAAACCTGTATATTTGCTTGCACATGATTATATGAAAGTCAACAGAGCTTCACAAAACTCACTAAGCTCTGGGAAAGATTTTCTTGCAAAATGCAATTTTCCTTGCAAAGTGAACAGGGAACGACCTCTGCTTGTTTATAGTAAATTAACCCCAATATGTCTGAATCCTGTGAAAGATCATGGGCAATAAGGAAGGGGATGAGGAATTTAATAATACTAGAGCAGACAGAATCTGATCCAGGTATGCATACTAACCACTCCGCTGATAACTTCAGCTTGTTTAATTAAGCTTAAAAAAAATAAATAAATAAATAAAACCCTAGAAGCTGATTGGGTTCTATGTACAGTTGCCCTAGATTCTGTGTGCTCCAGATGTCAGCAGACTCCTCCTACTAGTGCATTTCTTTGGAATCAACTTCCTCAGGAATGGAGTAGATGGCAGCGATGGTGATTATGCACACTCCACACCTGTTCCCGAGGAAGTTGATTCAGATGAAATGTGTCCAGTGGGAGGAGTTTTCTGAAGACATCCTCTAGAGACCAGCTGCTAAAAATGCTGGGTGATGTGCAGTATATGCAAGCATTCCAAATAGTGCTGAATAGCGTTGCACATTGTTAATGTTTTTTTTTTTATCTTCTGATAAATGTTCAAACAATTTTACACAATAGAAGCCTCGTCTATATGTGTTTATAGGAGAAGTATGACCACATTTTTCTGGCCATACTTCTCCTGGGGTTTACAGGAGTTCAGTTAGTTCTGCACTATGTCTCCCAGATTGAGCTGACAGCAGACTAAAGCCCACTCTCCTCTGATGTCACAGAGCTGCTCCAGGCTCTGCAGGGATTCTGACAATAATGTCGGAATCCACCCAGAAGCATGGGCCAGCAACTGGCTCAGCCTCCCACATGCCACCGAGAGCCTGAGCCAGCAGTCCCAGCCCCCTCTAAAGCTTGGCGCTCTAGTGATCTCTGGATTGGCAGAGCAGAGGGCCGGTGACTGACAGTCAACTGTTCTCTGCTCACTGAAGACCAAGAACTGAGAGATCAGCAGGCTTTGATCACTCAATTCTTGGTGTACAGCTGGCGAGGGACAGCTGTCAGATCAATGCTGCAGCCATTTTGGTGAGTATGTATGTTTGTTTTCTTGTAAAACCACACTTTTTTTTAATACCTCTGAGATGAAATACCTATGTGGTATGCTGGAGAGCAATAAGACCTATGAAGATGACCGATGACAAAGAGCAATATAAATATTAATGTCTGAACACAGTTTTGCAACTTTGACATGTGTTAAAGTGGATGTAAACCTGATTCATGATATTTGACCTGGGCACATATATTTGTAGTGTTTACTTATCTCTCTCTAGAGCCCTAAGTCATGTATTTTTCTGCTGCTCCTTTCCTCTGTTATCAGCATGATAACTTCTGACAAGCTCTCCGACACAGGAGATAAAACCAGCTGGAAATTTATGTCGGGAGGTTGCTATAAATAGTTTCGCAGAGAACTGGTCTATTTACAGCACAGCTCTGCAAGTATCTTTCTTCCTCTGCCTATGTGGAGTGGGGGTGTGTGCATTTCCTCCAATCAGCTGTCACACAGTGTATGCCAAGACTCCCCTCCAACTGCTGAAAGAGGAAGTAAAAATTCTAACACGATGTTCACATTCTAAAAAATACAGAAGGCTTAAGACAGCAGATAAACATGTAAAACCTATGTAGTTAGATTTGTTTCATCTTTGTGTATCATCTGAGGCTGTTCACTTCACTGGGTATTGGAGAGGGTTTACATTCACTTTGAGTTGGGTATACACTAGTAGAATTGTATTCAACATTTTTTGTTGTAAGAACATTTGTTATTTTTTCTAATCCTTAGTGGAGTCAAATCATCATTATTTTTCAACTTCTGAGTTACAAGAAAATTTGAAGGAGCAGGATGAAAATTTTTTCTTGAATATAAAAATTTCTAACAGTTATATGGTTTTTGCCTAGTAAAGTCTATACATACCAAAATCAAATGTTAAAATCAAATGAAATCTTGAACTATTTTAGAGTGAAATTTGAATGGGCTGAGAATTTGCCTAAGAATTTTTGAACAATCTTTTGAACAATTCTAATGCCCTGTAAACATGATTTTCCGACAACAAAACCATGGATTTTTTTCCAAAGGATGCTGGCCCAAACTTGTCTTGCATACACACGGTCACACAAATGTTGTCGGAAATTCCGAACGTCAAGAACGCGGTGATGTACAACACGTACGATGAGCCGAGAAAAATTAAGTTCAATAGCCAGTGCGGCTCTTCTGCTTGATTCCAAGTATGCGTGGACTTTTGTGCGTCGGAATTGTGTACACACACTCGGAATTTTCAACAAGTTTTGTTGCCGGAAAATTTGAGAACCTGCTCTCAAACATTTGTTGGTGGAAATTCAGACAACAAATGTTCTATGGAGCATATACACGGTCGGATTTTCTGACAACAAGCTCACATCCAACATTTGTTGTCGGAAAATCCTATCATGTGTACAGGGCATAATAGTGCATACCCAGCCTTAGTAAACCTGTGCTCAGACAAATTATACCTTGTTTTTTTTCAGGACAATTTGGACCTTCAAATGGTGGTAATTGATAATAGATATCGCACAATTAATTTTGATTATCAAAGAACAACTGGCAGAATATAAATATATTTTATATATTTCTTGCTATTACAATAACCTACCACCAAACAGCAACCCAAAATAAATTCCCCTGCTCCTGACTATTGCAGGGATACCACATATGTGTATTTTTTTGTTGTTTTTACCCATTGTGTTCCTTTTTTATCCTAACTAAAATTCCCTGACCCTGACCTTTGACTCTGACCATGACCTTTTACACTAACGAGTGGCGACTGGTGCTCAAAATTTTTGGGGGGTGCAAACAAACTGAAAAATACTGAACCCCCCCGCCCATCAATTGCAGCCTCACTGTGCCCATTATATGCAGCCACTGTGCCCACCAACCCCCCCACTCGTGGGGCTCGCGGCTCTGGCAGCACCCCCATGATCCCATCCCACCCTGTGCGTGCGTCTCTGACAGAAGGGACCTACCGCAGCAACCTCTCTCCAATGCACCAGAGTGGCAGTGACCTCCGCTCCAGCATGTCTCCTTTGCTCCTCTTCCTAAGTGCCAGGCATCCAATAGGGCAGCAGCTGAGAGCCGGCCGGCGCACATTGATTTTATAAGCAATCATATATCTGCACACACTGTAAGTGCATTTCTTTATTTTTATTTAATAAACGTGTTTTACTGTATTACGCTATGGAGCATTTTTTCTTTTTTTTTTCTTTTTCTTTTTTTCTTTTCTTGTTTATCTGTGGAATGGGAGCGACAACTTCTTCATTAAGTTGATTTCCGGGAGTGGTGACCTGTGATTTACATCTTAGCAAAGACCCAGTGGCTGGGGGACACAGCCACATGCGTGCATGATCTCTGTGACAGGAGATCTATGGATCTGGTAAGGGGTTGATCTATTTGAGGTGGAGGAACTCCCTGCAACATCACGCTCCCTAGGGAAACTATCTTTGCATGCCTCACACCACTTGAAGAAAGGTGTTTTTCTCCCTTTACCAGCAAATTTTCTGTACTCATAAGGACTTTCTTTCTGACTATATGGACTCAATATAATTTTTCTGGTTACTGAATCCTTATTCACCATCATTTATTATTCTATTTGTGTGATTTAAGTTTCCTAGTTATTTATATCTCTTATGCATTTGTATATTGTTCACGCAGGATTGTCACAGCGTTGGTTGTATTAATTATGATCACGTTCATTTATTAGCAGCGCAGCCTACCGTTTTGTATAGATATTGAGGTGGGGGTTGTCTCACATTTAAGGCTGCAGCAGCATTTTAGTTTTTTTTCAGTTCTTTGTTTTTTCCGTTTTTCACTAAACACGTTCGTAGATTATTTGTTTTAAGGGATAGTGCAGTATTTTTCTTTTTTGTTTTATCCAATAGGGTGGCCTGGCACTTTGGCCAATCAGGAAACAAGTCTGACACCCTGCCTCCTGATTGGCAGGGAGGAAGGTAAGTGTGAAAATAGTGAAAATTAATTCGCTATCGTCACACAATTGGGTTGGATCGGGGCACCCTTTCTGCGCCCGAGCCCACCCTATTTTGAAGCCTATCACAGCCTTTGGTTCTAATCAGGTGCTTCAAAAAGTACCACCCCCTCCCACCCCCGCCATAGGAACCCATGTGTCCGGCGTCCTGAAAGGGGCCGGGCACATTGATAGGGGGGTGGCGCCCCTGCACCCACAGTGCACGGGCCGCTACTGACTCTAACCTTGACACCATCCTAGATCAAACCTTGATTTAGCTATTTTATCTTTTTTTTTTTTTTTTATTATTTTCTTTTTTGCACACACTTTACTTTCTGTGCAGTTTGCTCTCAACGCAAAAACACAATGGCACATAAATGCAGCCCCACAGATAAAGACCCATTACCATGAGGCCTCATGCGTACATCTGGTGGTAAGGGGTTAAGATATGACTACAGGCAATCTTTTTTTTGATTGTGGATAAAGTAAGTGAGGCATATAACCCCTTTCATTTTTTTAAAACATTTTTTTGCCATCTAAGTTCCACTGGGGAGATTTCCCTTCACTTCCTGTCCCAAACAAGAATTGATAAGAAATCCCTCCTTAGTGAGAAAATCTCTGGTTGTCATTAGGTTCACAAGAATTTGTGTCTTCATTGGAAGATTTTCCTCCCTATTCTTGTTCTGAGATTTTTTTGGTAAACAGGACAAATATAGAGGGTGACTCTCCCTAACAGGGACACAGACAGCAATAAAAACCTGACAGGTGTTCTAATCACTTTTTTGCATACAGGCAGTACTGGCAACTGGTTCTCTGTCCTCTGTTTGCTTTCTTTTGGCACCATTTCCTGAGTTTAGATCCCACCAAGTAAAGCAGAAGGCCACAAATAATTCAGGAATTAGCTGAGAACATCCAGTCCAGTAACAGAAATTTGGAATACGAGGTCTCTTTTTTTCACAGTGGAACATGGCTTAATATTTTACAGTAACGCAGAAAAAATATGTAGAACTATTTGACACGATCGTGTTACAGTGTAGCGGGTTCTGTACCATAATCTGTGAAAAGTAAAACACTTGCAAACTTTCACACTTTTTAAAACATGTCTAACATCTTCCACTCGTGTTGAAGTACAGCAAACACCTCCCTTGTAGGGGAAATGGCATTCGGATTACCACATTGAGAAAACCTCCCCGCGGTATTTACAGCTATATGACACAACAGCTAGTGACATGACAGGGTGTATTGTACATTGTAAGTGCGCCATTGTCTGCTCCGGGGAGAGATGTGCCTCACTCGTGCTGCTATTCACATGTATACAACAAGCTCTTATGTTGGAAATGAACTGTTTGGAGCCAAGCTGTCCGGTGTATACTACATTCCTTGCTGGACTTCTGGGAATTGTTTCCTGCACATATCACACAGGACTGTGCGAAAGCAACTTTGGGAAAGTATTTACAGGTTATTGTCTATACAGTATATTAGTGGTGACTATGTTTACTATGTGTTTAATGAATGAGTCTTACATCATTCACAGAAGCGAAGTTTCATATATTTAAAGGAAAGCTTTTGAGATAGAAAAATGGGAGCAACCATTGTTAAATAGTTTCTAAGAAGAATTCCAGGTATGGCATTTTTTTTACATAATTACATTGGTCCAGCTTGGACCATTGTAACTATGCATATATCATACACGTGGGATGACGCTAGAAGCTGGAAATCACTGTAGTAAACACCACTACACCGGTGATCTCCACTAGCGTCTGGGTCCAGGCTGACCTCCTGCATCCTGAACACAGGAGGTCACCTGCTTTCCACAGGGCCACTAAAAGGATGCTTTGCATTTTCTCAATGAATGCAAACCATTCTCTGATTGCATGAGATGGAGAGTGTGACCTCACTGCCCCGCCTCATATAAAAAGCGAAGTGTAGTGCGAGCACATGTATGTAAACATCAATTGCGCCACATGTGAGGTATTTTCACGAACGTTGGAGTGAGATAAATATTTCTAGAGCCATAGTGCATTGTTAAAATGGTTGTAAAGGCAGAAGGTTTTTTTATCTTAAAGCATTCTATACATGACGATTAAAAGCCTTTTGTGTGCAGCAGCCCCCTCAGCCCCTGTAATACTTACCTGAGCCCCATCTCTATCCAGCATTGTTGCACGAGAGACTCAGCTGTCCGTGACTCCTCCTCCTCATTGGCTGAGACAGCAGCGAAGCGCCATTGGCTCCCACTGCTGTCAATCAAAGTCAGCGAGCCAATGAGCAAAGAGAGGGGGCTGGGCTGGGCCATGCCACGGCTTCATGTCTGAAAGTTTAGGGCTGCCGCCATCTTTCTTCTTTCTTCTGTTATTCAGACAATGACTTCAAAGGGCAAGGAGGGATATAGAGAATGCATTGGTGATGTCCACAGCACTCAGTTCCATAATATGGAGACAGACAGTATAGGACACCTAATAATGGATACAAACACTCACACACACCTTTATGCAGAACTTCAAATCAGCAAATTCAATGAACACTACAGAAGAGCAGTGGGTGGACAGAGAAAGACAAATGGTATATTTCTAGAGAATCCAGCCTGGGGCGGATGACCTCACCACTTGGTATAAGGCTAGAGAGAGTTAAACAAGTATGGTGTAAAAAGGTTTATCTGGGACCACATGGTTGTGCATTCACCTTCAGCTAATGGGACTGCCAGTGCTAGTGTCTCCCCAAAATGAAATAATCCATTTAGGATGATGTTACTTTTAAGTAAAATAATAATAAGAAATCTCAAACAAAGAAAACTGCTAAATAAATAAATAAATAAATAAATTGTAACATATTCCAGTTTACCAGTCCAGTAATGGTGGCTGCATTCATTTTTCTTTTTTTTGCAGGCTTTTTTTTTCCTTATTTCACCTGGTGATCCTGTGAATAACACACTTTCATGTCTATGTTTTTTTTCACCACTGTATCTATGCCATGGTTGCCATACAAGCTGGACTTAAAACATCCAACGTCACCCTGATAAAAGGGACCATTAAGGCCCCAAAATGTTTTGAGGTTCATCTCTGCCGGCTAGTTTTGTGAATGGGGTTCAAACATGTTCATTTCCATATCACAGTGGACTGATTGGACTAATACTTTATAATAAAAATAAGGTTCTTTGTGTTGTCTTTTAGGCTCTTAAGAATTAACAAGAAGACTACATTTCTGGCAGGATCAGCAGGTATTTTCTGTACCTGCTGAAAATGTTCCTTCAAAGTGAAAACTTATGCAGCCACCATAACCAAGGTCTGGTAAGCTGTAATAGCTTCAGTTTTTGCTGTCTGTTTAGATATGTTTCAATAAAAATGTCATAAAGAGAAAAAACATCTCTCGAGTGAATGTCTAATTTTTTTTATAAAATGATATACAGTGTTTGATTGTTTGATCCTTAAAAAACTGAATTGCTTCATAGTCCAGATGTCCCATGTTACACAACAAAAAACAAGAGTATTAGACATGCTATGATTATTTAGAAGCAAGAAGTAAAGGCAGTGCAAGACCGGAGATAGGAAATAAATAATTAAACATATCAATGAATACAAGATTATTTTCCATCAAATATGCATACACATTTCATTAAGTTAAGTGATGCATTAAATTTCATTTAATTTATTACAGTCTATGGAGCTGACTCCACCTACAAATATTACAACTCAGCCCCAATTCTGAATCATTTCATTCAAAAGCTATGTCGGTGAGGTTGTTTACCATAGACCCCTGCTGAATGTTTTTAGAACATTTAAATAGCCAAGCTCCTACATTACAGCTATTTTGGTTTACACAAAAGAGATGCAAAACAAATAAGAATTGCAGGAAGCAGTTTGTTCTTTATTAGTAGTTTCCTTTGCTCAGACATAGACTGTTCATGAGATGGTGATCGTGCTGTTGAGCATTAAGCTTCCTGAAATCAGCAGAGGATGCAGCCAATCAACTTGCAGTGTTTCTCAGCCTTTTTTCAGTCAAGGCACCCTTTAACCATTTCAGCCCCGGAAGATTTTACCCCCTTCCTGACCAGAGCACTTTTTGTGATTCAGCACTACGTCGCTTTAACTGACAATTGCGCAGTCGTGCGACGTTGTACCCAAACAAAATTGGTGTCCTTTTTTTCCCACAAATAGAGCTTTCTTTTGGTGGTATTTGATCACCTCTGCAGTTTTTATTTTTTGCGCTATAAACAAAAAAAAAAGCGACAATTTTGAAAAAAAAAGCAATATTTTTTACTTTTTGCTATAACAGATATATCCCCCAAAAATATATAAAAAAAACATTTTATTCCTCAGTTTAGGCCGATATGTATTCTTCTACATATTTTTGGTAAAAAAAATCGCAATAAGCGTATATTGATTGGTTTGCGCAAAAGTTATAGCGTCTACAAAATAGGGGGTAGTTTTATGGCATTTTTATAATTCCTTTTTTTTTTTTATTAGTAATGGTGGCGATCTGCGATTTTTATCATGACTGTGACATTATGGCGGACACATCGGACACTTTTGACACTATTTTGGGACCATTGTCATTTATACAGTGATCAGTGCTATAAAAATGCACTGTTTACTGTGTAAATGATACTGGCAGGGAAGGGGTTAAACACTAGGGGACGATGAAGGGGTTAAATGTGTCCTAGGGAGTGATTCTAACTGTGGGGGGGGGGGGCTACCTAGAACATGACAGCGATCACTGCTCCCAATGACAGGGAGCAGTGGATCTTTGTCATGACACTAGGCAGAACGGGGAAATGCCTTGTTTACATAGGCATCTCCCCATTCTGCCTCTCATCTGCAATTGCAGGCCGCCGGAGAACATCGAGTTCCCAGGACCCGCAGGCATGCTCCCAAAAGGCGGCAAATTTAAAGGGACGTACCTGTATGCCCATTTGCCTGCCTGTGTCATTCTGCCGACGTACATCTGTGTGCGGCAGTCGGCAAGCAGTTAAAATGATAAATAATCTCAAGTCACCCTTTAAAATTATGGACAGTCTTGAGGCACCCCATCCTAAAATGTAAAAAAATATCCTAATAGTTTTACATAATGCAGCAACATCCATACGTACTAGACCCAACATTAGAAGTGATTTATTCTTCGAAAGCAAATACAGTTATACATTTTTGACCCCTATAGACTTCAGGAAAAGCGCTTGAAAAAACCTATATAACTGTTTTTGACACAATTTCTTTCCTCTCCTCCTTCTAATAATTTGTTTTCCATTGGCTAAAACAGAAATGCTTGAGTCTAAAAAAGCCTGAAAACATCAGAAAAATGCATGTAAAAATGTGAATGGGCTTTTAATGTATAGTTTGTTGTCTATAATGCAGAGAATAAGCGTGGTGTTAGAGACAGTTTTTACACCTGATATAAGCCTGAAAATTCGTGGAGGAGAATTATTTTGATGAATAGTAAATAAAAAAGGGCAAACTCAATGAAGTCATCTTTTGTCTTATAATATATATATATGTGTGTGTGTGTTTATTTATTTTTTATTATTCTATTCCAATATGCTACAAATCTAGAGTACAATAAAGTCTTTTCTTATCCATCCTGTAAAGTTTCCATCCTATTGTTTTCCTGTGTGGCAATATTAATAGTTCAGCACTCAGGTCAGATCAGTTCAGCTTTATCAGTGGTGCTGAAATAAATTATTCTCCTTTGCGAGTGGAATTCAACAACAACCTTTTAAGTAGTTGCTTGCTGTCACCGTAAACTCCCAGAAGCGCTGAAATGTAGATGTCACCACCACAGTAGTCATCATTTATCTGAGCGGCTGCAGGAGGGTTTGCGATTCTCCTGAAAGATGTGATGTGCTGTGTCACCCCCCCCCCCCCCACCCTCTCGGGTTCGTCAGTTCACTTGCTGCAATTTTATTCTCGCTCAACAACTCTGGTCTGAAAATGAAACACCTTCCTGTTCTACGCCACTCTATTTTGACCACAGCTGGAATTAAAAAATCTAACTTAACACTTCAGTGATCTGAGCCTCAAAAGGTCACCCCTGCTTTAGAAAGAGCTATGGTGGCCTAAATGTGACGTTATCTGCAACTGACAAAGACAGCATGTGGAATGAAATGAGACCAGAGGGATATTTTCCTTACTCTAGGAGGAGGAATTAGGGCCCTTTTTTATTGTGGTGGTTGGAAATCACATTTTGCTTCCACTTTGTGTGCGGTTTAAATGCATTTGGCGATCGGTTTAAAAGCTAGACTGTTGAAAACATTAAGTATGAATTTTCTAAGTGCTAGAAGACTAAAATCTGCAGTCTGTATTGCACTGGACCAGGGCACACAGATATTCATAAAAGGTAATGGTACCTATGTATACCAACACTACCTGCATGATGTTTGCGTGTTCTCCTTGTGCCTGCATTGGTTTCCTCCTGATTTTGTCCCTCACCCCAAAGATATGCTGGTAGGCTAATTGGCTCTTGTCCAAATTAGCCCTAATATACAGTATCTCACAAAAGTGAGTATACCCCTCACATTTCTTTAAATATTTCATTATATCTTTTCATGTGACAACACTGAAGAAATTACACTTTGCTACAATGTAAAGTAGTGATTGTATAACAGTGTAAATTTGCTGTCCCCTCAAAATAACTCAACACACAGCTAATAATGTCTAAACCACTGGCAACAAAAGTGGGTACACCCCTAAGTGATAATGTCCAAATTGGGCCCAAAGTGTCAATATTTTGTGTGGCCACCATTATTTTCCAACACTGCCTTAACCCTCTTGGGCATGGAGTTCACCAGAGCTTCACAGGTTGCCACTGGAGTCCTCTTCCACTCCTCCATGATGACATCAAGGAGCTGGTAGATGTTAGAGACCTTGCGCTCCTCCACCTTCTGTTTCAGGATGTTCCACAGATGCTCAATAGGGTTTAGGTCTAGAGACATGCTTGGCCAGTCCATCACCTTTACTCTCAGCTTCTTTAGCAAGGCAGTAGTCATCTTGGAGATGTGTTTGGGGTCGTTATCATGTTGGAATACTGCCCTGCGGCCCAGTCTCCGAATAGAAGGGATCATGCTCTGCTATAGTATGTCACAGTACATGTTGGCATTCATGGTTCCCTCAATGAACTGTGGCTCCCCAGTGCCGCAGGACTCATGCAGCCCCAGACCATGACACTCCCACCAACATGCTTAACTGTAGGCAAGACACACTTGTCTTTGTACTCCTCACCTGATTTCCGCCACACATGCTTGACACCATCTGACACTATCTTGGTCTCATCAGACCACAGGACATGGTTCCAGTAATCCATGTCCTTAGTCTGCTTGTCTTCAGGATGACAGCCATGCAGACCAATTTGATGCAGTGTGTTGTGTATAGGCCGGGGCACTCACAGGCTGACCCCACACCCCTTCAACCTCTGCAGCAATGCTGGCAGCACTTATATATCTATTTCCCAAAGACAACCTCTGGATATGACACTGAGCATGTGCACTCAACTTCTTTGGTCAACCATGGTGAGGCCTTTTCTGAGTGGAACCTGTCCTGTTAAACCGCTATATGGTCTTGGCCACCATGCTGCAGCTCAGTTTCAGGGTCTTGGCAATCTTCTTACAACCTAGACCATCTTTATGTAGAGCAGCAATTCTTTTTTTGAGATCCTCAAAGAGTTCTTTGCCATGAGCTGCCATTTTGAACTTCCAGTGACCATTATGAGAGAGTGAGAGCGAAAACACCAAATTTAACACACCTACTCCTCATTCATACCTGAGACCTTGTAACACTAACAAATCACATGAAACCGGGGAGGGAAAATAGCTAATTGGGCCCAATTTGGACATTTTCACTTAGGGGTGTACTCACTTTTGTTGCCAGCGATTTAGACATTAATGGCTGTGTGTTGAGTTATTTTGAGGGGACAGCAAATTTACACTGTTATACAAGCTGTACACTCACTACTTTACATTGTAGCAAAGTTTCATTTCTTCAGTGTTGTCACATGAAAAGATATAATAAAATATTTACAAAAATGTGAGAGGTGTGCTCACTTTTGTGAGATACTGTATGTATATATGCATGTGAGATAGGGACCTTAGATTGTAAGCACCTTGGGGGGCAGGTGGGAATGATGTGAATGTACAATATATGTAAATTGTTGATGTGATAAAAAAAGCTGTAATAAATAAGTAAATGTGTACAATAGTGCAGACTTTTCCTTATTGTTTCTTTATGGTTTGGGATCTAATCAAATAAACAGCAAACATCGACAGTGGTTGATATATATATATATATATGTGTGTGTGTGTATACTGTATATGTATGAATGTTGGGGGAAAAAATTGGAACAGGGTTGCTATTTGAAAAATTCATTATTTCCCCGCAGGCTGCCCATAATGAGTGTTTGCTGGGCATATAGGTTTGAAATGTTTGCCCCACCAGTTGACCAGATTGGGCAACTGTCATCTCATTGCTATGGCCAGTTTAACACCAATAAAAAAAGCAAATCAAGTCATTTTAAAGGTCTTGACTACTTTGGCTGTGAATAACAGAGCAGCAGTAAAGTTACTAGAATGTGTAAATTAAATGCACATATCCATCACTGATCCTGAAATCAAAAGCTCAAAATATTTGTTTCTCAGTAGTTTTGGAACTGTCGAAGAAACATAAAACTGCTGGACAGGCAATCCTGCTTCTGTGTCTGGTTAATTCAAATACTGGTGTCACTGTTGTAGCGAAGAGTAAAAATATCAACATCCAGAAATGCAGAGAGTTTAAACCTGTTCACTAATTTAAATGCTGGTGGGGAATGGTAGAGTTTGAGGGTATAGTTTCAAAATTGTTGCAAGCTCTTTCATTCATGCCCAGATCTGAAGCTAGAAAGACCATGATTCAGTAGCTTTTTTTTTAGGCTAGTCATAGTCATCTCATAACTTGTAACAATCTTGACAAACGAAGAAGACTGTCCCAGGTGGATCAGACTTGAGAAAGAGTTTGTCCCCAAAACATTGTTGGTCAACTCTACCTCCATTCATTATTTCTGGCATATTTCTACCAATATCTTTATGTTCACTTGTTGATATTCAGAATCTCACCATCCTGACACTGGTTATTTCACTGCTGTACTACATGTCAAGATGTGCTTATGTATTGTGGATATGGTCTTGATGGTGAGTTCTGGTTTGAGTATGTTTTTAACTGTATTATAAAAATGTATAAAAAACACAAGTAATTGGTTAAATACTAAGCTGTTTGGCCTTTCATTTATGATTGATCCAAGAAATGCAAACATATATTATGTAAAATTGTGTAATTATCTTAGGTTGAAAACAAAAGCACATTTGTGGAAAGTCAAAGCCCTATTACCCACTCAGCTCCAATGACATACTGGTATATCGCTGGAGTTTGAGTGGTTATACCAGGATGATGCCTGCAGCTGCAGCATTATCCCAGTATTGTTTTTTAGAGCAGACGGTTGGCTTTCTTGTAAAAGCAATCCTAGTGGCTAATTAGTCGCTGGATTGCTTTTACAAGCAGTTGGGGGCCTTCTGTGGCTTTCTCTGGCTCTCCCATCCCCCTGGAGACTGATGTGACCAGCGGGCGCTTCCATCGGCTGATCATAGAAGTAATCTATCATCTTTTATATCTTACCAAACAATTGGGCATTATATTGTGTTTTTGTGCATTAAATTAAAAAAGTGTATTTTTTCCCAAAATATTGCATTTAAAAAACCGCTGCCCAAACACAAATGTGACATAAAAAATTGCAACACCCACCATTTTATTCTCTAGGGTTTCTGCTTTAAAAATATATAATGTTGGGGGTTCTAAGTAATTTTCCAGCAAAAAATACTGATTTTTTTTTTTGTAAACAAAAAATGCCAGAAAAAGCTTGGTCTTAAAGGTGTTAAACCCAAAAACAAAAATGTTAGACATGCAGCTTTCCAATCTGGTGGCTTCATTTGTTTTCTTTTTTTTAAGGCTTTCCTTTATTTTCAACTGGAGAGCTGGTCAGTAACACACTTATGCCCCGTACACACGATAGGATTTTCCGCCGGAAAATGTTCGATGGGAGCTTGTTGTCGGAAATTCTGACCATTTGTAGGCTCCATCGGACATCGGAATTTCCAACACACAAAATTTGAGATCTGGATCTCAAATTTTCCGACAACAAAATCCATTCTCATAAATTCCGATCGTGTTTACACAATTCTGACGCACAAAGTCCCACGCATGCTCAGAATCAAACAGAAGAGCCGCATTGGCTGTTGAACTTCATTTTTTCGGCTCGTCGTACGTGTTGTACGTCACCGCGTTCTTGACGTTCGGAATTTCCGTCAAGATTTGTGTGACCGTGTGTATGCAAGACAAGTTTGAGCCAATATCCGTCAGAAAAAAACATGGATTTTGTTGTCGGAAAATCCTATCGTGTGTACAGGGCATTACTGTCTTAGAGTTGCTTTTCTATCTATGGAAGAGCAATGGAGTCACTCTTAGACAGTCACACTGGAGAGGGTAGTGTTATGCCGCGTACACACGGCCGGACTTCCCAACAGAATATGTCCGATGGGAGTTTTGGTCGGACATTCCGAGTGTGTATGCCCCATCGGACTTTTTCTGATGGACTCAGATATAGAACATGTTCTATATCTTTCCGTCGGAAATGACGAAGGAGTTTTGCCCGTTGGCAAGTCCGCTCGTGTGTACGCGGCATTAGACGAACTAGTAGGTTTAAATTACTGACTAACAAATTAAAGCCTAACTTCAGCTAGCACTTTTTCAGAAGTTATAGAAACATTTTTTTGGATTCCTTTTGGAATAAAGGTTTTACAAAAATTAATAAAAGCTGTCCATTGATTGTAATGCCCTGTACACACGATCGGACATTGATCGGACATTCTGACAACAAAATCCATGGATTTTTCCGACGGATGTTGGGTCAAACTAGTTTTGCATACACACGGTGGCACAAAGTTGTCGGAAAATCCGATCGTTCTGAACGCGGTGACGTAAAACACGTACGTCGGGACTATAAACGGGGCAGTAGACAATAGCTTTCATCTCTTTATTTATTCTGAGCATGCGTGGCACTTTGTGCGTCGGAATTGTCCACACACAGTCGGAATGGATTTTGTTGTCGGAAAATTTTATAGCCTGCTCTCAAACTTTGTGTGTCGGAAAGTCCGATGGAAAAAGTCCGATGGAGCCCACACAGTCAGAATTTCCGACAACAAGCTCCGATCGCACCTATTCCGTCGAAAAGTCAGACCGTGTGTACAGGGCATTAGTGTTAAATGGTTTGTCACAATCCTCTAACTGCCACTTTTTCTGCACAGCTTGGTCTGTTGTAGAAAGTTGAAAAAAAAACAGTAGGGTCGACAGGTAAAAATTTGTTATGGGGAGACTCAGAAAAACTAAGACTGCTTAAACTTAATGCTAGTGAAAGACTATTTTATATATTTTTTTATATTGCTTTTAGTACCGCTTTAATTCCTTTAGTAGAAAATCTGTTAATTTAAAAAATGTCATCTTTGCACACTGATTTTTCTTTTGTTTAAATGTACAAACCTTTGACTTAAATTTTACCCAGACTGCTGTAGAGTGTCTATAAATGGCCTTAGATTGAACATTTTAAAGCAGTAAACCCAAAACTAAAAATGTAATATATTGCAGCATACCAATTATTAAATGTGGTGGCTGTATTAGTTTTCTTTTTTTGGGGCTTTTTTACCTCTATTTTCACCTGGTGATCTGGCCAGTGACACACCTCCTGTATTAGAGTGCCGGCACTCTGGGTGAAAGAGCACAGGGGGGCACCTTTGGACAACATTACTTTTGACAGTATAGAGGAAGGAGGGTTGTTAGATGTACTAACATATTTAGAGACACTAAGAAAATAATAAAATAAAGCCAAACTCCAGGTCACACTTTATAATCAGTTACAGCAACAATTTATTTTTCCTTTTGTGATAAAGGTTTTACATAAATAAAAACTGATTGCAGCAGGCAAGGTAGGTGCCAGCCTAGAGCGTACAACAGCAGGAGGCACAGCGCTGGCGTGTTGCTGGCCTGTTAAGCAAGCGTGCGATCCGCCAATGTTTTGCCCTGACTCCTCCCTCCGCAACTCCGCCTCTTCCCCTCCCTCAGCCTTTTCAGCAATATCCAGGGCTTGGTGCTTTTAGCCTCAGGTGTGCAGGCATCAGAGTGCTCTCCCGCTGGGACAACACTTCCAACATCCCCCTGCTCGGAAGCTACTTCATCCCCAGCCAGCCTGCCTTTAGTATGTGTCTTCAGGCAGTGCAGCCCCAGCAGCAGTGAGAACAGGAGGGGAGAGAGCCAGGACAAACTGCTGCCAGCCAGGCATGTGGCATGAGACAGGGAAACAGGGCAGCTAGCAGCACCTGTGAATGGGACACTGGATGCTTCCCCTGGGAGCTAGAGAGAGCTACACGGGACAGGCAGGGGACAGCACCATAACCACATGCCGCATAGGAGCAGATCAGGAGGTGGGAAGGATTAAATGGAGACAACAGTGGGGATGCATTAGGGGACATCAAGATGCTGAGATCACACATTCTGCCTAGGAGCGCAGTAAAGCTACTGACCCCCCCTAGCTTGTCCATATACTACCCTAGCCTGTCTATATACTACCATAGCCTGCCTATCTGCTACCCTAGCCTGTCTATATACTACCCTAGCCTGTCCATATACTACCCTAGCCTGTCCATATACTACCCTAGCCTGTCCATATGCTACCCTAGCCTGTCTATATACTACCCTAGCCCGTTCATATACTACCCTAGCCTGTCTATATACTATCCTAGCCCGTTCATATACTACCCTAGCCTGTCTATATACTACCCTGGTCTGTCCATATACTACCCTAGCCTGTCCATATACTACCCTAGCCTGTCCATATACTACCCTAGCCTGTCCATATACTACCCTAGCCTGTCCATATACTACCCTAGCCTGTCCATATACTACCCTAGCCCGTTCATATACTACCCTAGCCTGTCTATATACTATCCTAGCCCGTTCATATACTACCCTAGCCTGTCTATATACTACCCTGGTCTGTCCATATACTACCCTAGCCTGTCCATATACTACCCTAGCCTGTCTATATACTACCCTAGCTTGTCCATATACTACTCTAGTCTGTCCATATACTACCCTAGCCTATCTATATACTACCCTATCCTGTCCATATACTACCCTAGCCTGTCTATATACTACCATAGCCTGTCCATATACTACCCTAGCCTGTCTATATACTACCCTAGCTTGTCCATATACCACCCTAGCCTATCTATATACTACACTAGCCTGTCCATATACTGCCCTAGCCTGTCCATATACCTGCGGACCACAGCTGGCACGAGGAAGGGTCCAGAGGTGCAGGTGCAGGCCTGCGAACCACGGCTGAAGAATTAGGTGAAGAGGTTTTGCCTAGGGTGTCAAAAATCCTTGCACCAGCCCCGGTAATCTCCCCTGTCAGTGGTAAATAGTTTGTTTCATCCCTGTAACTGTATTATCTTCATCTTTAAAAAAAAAAACAACTGACTTACTGGCCAGATCTCCAGGTGAAAATAAAGGAAAGAAAGCCCAAAAAAGAAAACTAACACGGACACCATATCTAAGAATATTTAAGCTATAATAAAATAAACATTTTCTTTTGGGTTAATTACCACTTTTGCCAGCGTGAATAAAGAGACATCAAATAAAATTTCTACTGTTCAAATGCCGCACAGGCAGAGAGATCTCATTGGTGGTCGCTAGCCATATTAACTAAGACAAAGTTATTCTTTAGCCATAATAACTAAGGCAAGTTGCCAACAGGTCTACAAGTTGATGTAGATAAATATACCAAAAACAAGGAATCCAAAATTTCATTATAATTCTATTCCTTTATTGCAGTGGTTTCCAAACTGCGGCCTGGGGACTGAATGTGGCTCTTTACTTGCCTTTATCCATCCCTTGGGGCACTTTTCCTCCCACTGATACAAGACACTATTCCTCCCACTGACAAAAACAATGGGGCACTGTTCCTCCGATTGATACCAATGGGGCACCTTACCTCTGTCACCATCTTACAAATATGCATTGTTTACTCCCACTGAAGCCAGGACAATTTCTACTCCCGATGGCCACAGTTCATTTAGAAAGTTTGGAGACCCTTGCTTTAATGTATTCGTTTTTCATTTTCTTTTTTTTTTGGTCTAAAACATCATAAACAAACGAAAACTATAAACTAAAAAGCCCACATACTATAAGGTATTTTGAATGGATAAGACTGAATAAGTTAAATAAGGAACTGGTAAGCAAAGAAGGGAGGAATGTAGTGAGTAAGAAAGTCTAGAGTTTCCAAATAAGTAGTTTATCAAGCAAAGGGTCCTCTCCGCTCAAACCAAAACGGAATGGGTGAGGACCAGTGGGCCGTGGCTGCAGCAGTGTTCTCATTTAGCCTGAGATTACATTCCAGAGCTTTTATATGGAGAACAAACAAGAGGAGAGTAACATCCTTCTCAACTTGGATGTCTCAACCACCACTGCAGATGGAGAGGAAGAAATAAAGAGCTTATTGTGTATGCAGATGTAGTTAATAAAACAGCACTCCAGAACAATTTTGTCTAAAGACTGATATGTTTAACCCTACAAAAGGCCGCTATGCCGACATAAATGTGGTATTTCTAAACTGTTAAAAAGCTGCTGAACTATTCTGCAAATATTGCCAGCTGTTTGTGTTTTCAGGACAAAGCCCCCTTGATCCGGACTAACGATGTAGCCATTGGCTTGGCAGCTATCTCTGCGCCAACACTGATGAGATAAATTGGCCTCTAACAAGTCCACACTGTAACATCTTGTCTCTCCTTTAAGATGACATGATTGCATGACTGCCAAACATGTCTGCGGAGAGAAGAGAGGCCTGGAAAATACCATTATTTATCTGAATACCAAACATTTCCTTAAAAAACAGACTTATAAGTCATTAGAATTTTAATCCTTTAGAACAGGAGCACTGCTTTCACTTGTCTAACCTTTTAATGCAGACTTTTTAAACAAATAAAAAACTTTAAACAGAATGTTTAGTGGTTTGTACATTATATTTATTTCCATTTATTATTTTCAAGACAAAAATATATTAATATAAATATGGTGTAGTCGTCTGCTTAGCCAGAAAGTGGAGCTGTAGTCTCCTTTTCACATAATAAGCACGATTACTTTTTGTATGTGCTAAAAAAGCCAACTGAGTCTGCAATTTCAATCAGACAAAGGAATCTAAAAAGCAAGCGGATTTGCTGTGCTGCTCTGGGAACCCTTTGTCATGTATCAAATATCACTTGTAATTATAACAGTGAACTAAAATAAAATTTGCCAAAAAAGCCATTGGTTTCCCTGTACACAAAACTAGTTCTGTAAGCCTTTGCAAATTAGATACTAATGCCCTGTACACACGATAGGATTTTCCGACAACAAAACTGTGGATTTTTTTCCGAAGGATGTTGGCTCAAACATGTCTTGCATACACACGATCATACAAATGTTGTCGGGAATTCCGAACGTCAAGAACGTGGGATGACTTACAACACGTACAACAAGCTGAGAAAAATGAAGTTCAATAGCCGGTGCAGTTCTTCTGCTTGATTCCGAGCATCGCTGGACTTTTGTGCGTCGGACCTATGTACACACGATCGGAATTTCCGACAACAAGTTTTGCTGTCGGAAAATTTGAGAACCTGCTCTCAAACATTTGTTGGCGGAAATTCCGACAAAAAATGTGCTATGGAGCGTTCACATGGTCGGACTTTCCGACAACAAGCTCACATCCAACATTTGTTGTCGTAAAATCCTATTGTGTGTACAGGGCATTAGTGTTACCTTTGTATGACCTAAAATTTTAAATAAGACTGACAGTGGGTCTCTTTTGGACTTGGAGATTTTCTGGGTGCCCTCATCTCTGTGGTTCTGCTCACTGGACACCAGTTCTCCCAGTGCAGTTCAAGTCTTCAATTCCAGCTTTCGGGCATCTATGCCCTTCCATTGCCCTAGCAGCCACTGCCCCAACTTCCAGGAGTGCTCGGACTGGAATCATGCAAGAGACCACTCTCATCACCTCAAGTTTCTCATAAAGGTATGTGAGACTTTCTCTGCTAGATTAGCATTAATTTATATGGGTTTACCTAACGCATCTCCACACATGTGCATGTCCAGAAGTTTACAGACCTTCTAACTACAATTGCAACAGCTTTATATCTCTCTCTTCACCCCCGGAATAAGCACTGCTATGTACAAAGGATGTAAATAATGATGAGTATACTTACATGAATTTGTATAATCTGGATTACCTCAATTCTTCTGACTAAGTGGACAGTGAAACTCATTGAGAATGCAACCACTTCTTGTCTGCTGTTGTGGAGTGGACTGAGCTGAGCAATGCAATATACGTAATATAGCTGGCATAATGTACTTGAACGCATCGCTACATTTTGTTCTAAAATATTGGCATGTAGTAGTGGGGGATTAGAGGTGTAGGGGTATACCCTTGAATTACATGTTTATCCACATAAATTGTTCATGTACGTATTATATGTACCATTTGTATAAAATAAAATTGATTATGTAGCTTTTTTATATACTGACGAATATTTTCCATATGGCACCTCAAAAGTCTGAATGTTACTAAGAAGGGAATGTGCCCTATGTATGAATTCAGGTATGTGGTACCCCAGCCACCCATCACACTGAACTTAAATGAAATTCTTTGCAAAGTGAGTTTTCCATCACATTCACTAAGATAAGTGAAAATTCCCTTGCAAAGTAAAGATGCACTTGGCACCAAGAACTAGCTGTCTGGTTCCCTACTGCACATGTGCAAAGTGTGCTGAGCTTTTTGAATGGCCCAGAGGTGGGGGAAGGAGGAGGGGGGCCGAACTTCCGTCGAGATCACCTGGAAGTGGGAGCAAGTATATGTCAAAAATAGGGAGGAAGCAGATAAGCAGAGCTTCCACTTTTGGGTGGAGCTCTGCTTTAATATCAGGACTGAAGTGACCGTAGTTTCAGGTACTGTATTAGGTATAGCTAGTAGTAGTTAGTCAGATTCTACTGGACTTGTACTGTAATGCTGAAGTTGTTTCAAAGCTTCTCCAAGGCACATTCCAATAAGTTTCAGGAAGATACTCCACTATTTTTATCCACACAGGAAGCCCAGACACCTTAATAACCATAGAATGTGAAGATGGTAATTGCCAAACAACAGGATGGGAGGTGTGAAATTTGTGTAACCCCTGTTCTAATTAAATATTCCCATCCTCGGTGTCAGAAAATCTACATAGGTATGAATTAATTGATTTACATGGCTAAAGATGTGAATGTTTTTCAAATAGATGGGGTAAAGATGTGGAAGACAGATGTGTTGAAGGCCCCCACCCCTGGTCAGGGATGGTTGTTCCAGTGTGAAGCAGATAAACTCTTTCACACCTCTTGAAAAACAGTTGTCCTCTCTATCCACAAGTGCACCTCACTGTCCTTGAAGGAATGTGGCGTGCATTTGCGGCTCATAATTTTGAAGTGGAAGGAAAATTATAAATGTTTTTCAAACATTTTCACAAATAAATATGTGAAAAGTGTGGCGTGCATTTGTATTCAGCCCTCCTGAGTCAATACTTTGTGGAAGCACCTTTTGCTGCAATTACAGCTGCAAGTGTTTTTGGGTATGTCTCTACCAGATTTGCACATCTAGAGAGTGAAATTTGTGACCATTCTTCTTTGCAAAAATAGCTCAAGCTCTGTCAGATTGGATGGAGAGCATCTGTGAACAACAGTTTTCAAGTCTTGCCACAAATTTTTAATTGGATTTAGGTCTGGACTTTGACTAGGACATTCTAACACATGAATATGCTTTGATCTGAATCATCAGGTCTGGCTGTATGTTTAGGGCCGTTGTCCTTCTAGAAGGTGAACCCCACCCCAGTCTTTAAATCTTTGGCAGACTCTAACAGGTTTTCTTCTAAGACCAGCTTCCCTGCTAAGGAAAAGCATTCCCACAACATGATTCTGCCACCATCATGTTTCACGGTGGGGATTCAGCGTGATGTGCAGTGTTCGTTTTCCACCACACATAGGGGTTGATTTACTAAAGGGAAAAAGACTGTGCACTTTGCAAAGAGCAGTTGCCCTCTGCAAGAGCAGTTGCTCCAGAGCTTTGTAAATGAGCAGAAGCTCTGCTGACTTCCATCATCCAATCATGTGCAAGCAAAAATGCTGTTTTTTTTATTTTCCTTGCACAGGATTGGGTACTCTTTGCAAAGTCAAGCCTTACCTCATTTACTAAGCTCTGGAGCAATTGCACTTGCAGAGGGCAACTGCGCTCTGCAAAGTGCATAGTCTATTTGCCTTTAGTAAATCAACCCCACAGTGTTTTGCCTTTAGGCCAAAATGTAAAATTTTGGTCTCATCTAAAAAGAGCACCTTCTTCCACAAGTTTGCTGTGTCCCCCACATGGCTTCTCGCAAACTGCAAACGAGACTTCTTATGGCTTTCTTTCAACAACGGCTTTCTTCTTGCCACTCTTCCATAAAGGTAAGGTTTGTGGAGTGCACGACTAATAGTTGTCTTGTGGACAGAGTCTCCCACCTGAGCTGTGGATCTCTGAAGCTCCTCCAGGGTTACCATGGGCCTCTTGGCTGCTTCTCTGATTAATGCTCTCCTTGCCCAGACGTTCTGTTTAGGTGGACGGCCATGTCTTGGTAGGTTTACAGTTGTGCCATACTCTTTCCATTTTGGGATGATGGATTGAACAGTGCTCCATGAGATGTTCAAAGCTTGGGTTATTTTTTCATAACCTAACCCTGCTTTAAACTTCTCAACAACTTTATCACTGACCTGTCTGGTGTGTTCTTTGGCCTTTATAATGCTGTTTGTTCACTAAGGTTCTCTAACAAGCCTTCGAGGGCTTCACAGAACAGCTGTATTTATACTGAGATTAAATTACACACAGAGGCACTCTATTTACTAATTAGGTGACTTCTGAAGGCAATGGGCTCTACTAGATTTTAGTTAAAGCGGAAATAAACCCATCCATAAAACTGTTTCATTTCCGGCACGTGCCGGAAATGTAACACTCCCATTGGTTGTGCTCTCAACCAAACTGTCAAGCCATCCAATGGCTGGTGTCATAACTGATCACATGTGCAGCATCATGGCAGTTGTAGATTAAACAAAGGCAAAGATGGCAGCTTCCTTGGCTGAATACGACAGGAGGGTTTACTTACACTTTAAGGGTATCAGAGTAAAGGGGGCAGAATACAAATGCACGCCACTCTTTTCAAATACTTAGTTGTAAAAAAAAAAAATGAAAACCATGTATCATTTTCCTTCCACTCAACAATTATGTGCCACTTTGTGTTAGTCTATTGCATAAACCCCCCCCCCCCCCCAAAAAAAAAACATCAACATTTTTGGTTGTAGCATGACAAAATGTGAAAATGTCAAGGGGTATGAATACTTTTTAAGGCACTGTACATATAAATGCTGAGGTATCTTCCTGACAAATGAAGGCTTGGGGAAGCTCCAAGACATCTATCACATTTCAGAACAAGTCCAATCTGACTAACTACTACAGTACTTGCTGTACCAAAACCTGGATGAATGAGAATTTTCACAGTAATACTGTATTGGGTACTTCCATTTTTTTCTGGGCAAATTTAGTGACTTTACAAATTAATCAGTCCACATACTTCATAATTTTTTTTTTCTCTGGGTAATTAAAGCAAGCAAAAGCCTGGTTTTGCAGCCTTGTAAAGAGAAGGTCTGACTCCTTTAGATATTATGCACCCAGACGTTTGAATTTATGCTCAAAATAGGTTGGCTTTTGTCAGCCAGAACTTGGCAGAAAAAAACGGCCCTAAGGTTGCATATGAATGCGCGTTTATGCGTGAATGCCATTGAACGTAAATGTATTAATAGATGTTTATACATGCTTATGTACGCACATAAATTATGCTCAAAAACTCCTCTCTGAGCGCACCTTTTTTGTAATTTTCCTTCTGCCTGTAAACACTCCTCCTAAAATATGCCTATAGACACCTATGTGTGCATGGCCACATAGGCTAACATGGAGTTGTGTTTACAAGCATAATCAAAAACAAAACACTGAATACCTGTAGAAGTGGTGTTTTTAAGCCCAGTGTGCATGCGCCTTTATACAGCCTCCAGCTTTGGATACAATAGTCAGAGATAATCAGGGCTAATAATATTTTTAAAATAATATATCCTGCCAACAAATAAAAAAAACATCTTCAGCCTTCATTAAATAATTACTACACACTTCTCACAAGTGCCTGGTCCTTATTAAAACTGTGTCTTGTCATTAGAAAGGTAGAAAATGCCCTGTCACATCCCATTAGGGATATCATGTATTAATACACACATAATAGGAATGGATACAGTGTTGGTATACATGTCAGTGCACTCTGCTCTGTTGTGACATAACACAGTAAGGCATAAACACATCCAGAGTAATCAGCCGCGTTCATTTGGCGCTTGTGATTGCATTGTGTGCCAGAACACCAGATTGAGATCTGCTTTCTACCTGATGTCAGGAACTATCTACCCAGCCCACTATGGTATATATTAAATTCCTTTTTTGATGTTGCTTTTATTTCTTAATAAAACATTTTATTGCAAAGTTTCCTTTCTAAGGTGTAATGAAAATCAAGCTACTTTGTTATCTCTAGTAACAGTGAAGAAATGTAGCCCTAGGCTCAGCTTCCTATACATAAATACATGTAAATATTTCTATTTTATTGCTTGAGATCAAAGAACAGACAGTGGGGAAGTTACACTGGCAGGGGAGAGGCAGTAGCACATTTCAGAATAACACTAGGGACGCTTTCCTACCCAAGAGACATAAAGATGCTCAGATATTGATATTTGCCTGGGACTGTAAGAAACGCCATACCACTGCCTTAAAGCAGACCTTGCACTAACAGACAAGGACAGCATATTACATCATGCCTCTTCCCCATTACATTATTAATGCTGTAAAAACAAAATACTTGTGCAAAAAAGAGTTTACTACTTTACTGTACCCCAGCTTCTGCCCATGGTGCCTAGTCAAATACAGTATGATGTCATCATTCTTCCACGGAGATCCGTGGGATACTAAGGATTCCAAATCTCACAAGAAGATGCTCCTGCACTGTCCTGGATTGTCTTCTCAAGAGATTTGAGATAATCAGTGTTACCAGGATCTTGTTGCAAGAACCATGATGTCACCCTCTCCAGTGTGGTAAGGCAAGTATATTCTATTCTAACTTAAACAAAAAAAAAAAAAGAAAAAATGTCTATTGTTTGTACAGCATTAATCTACAGATTTTGGATGGGGGCGAGAGCACTTTGTAATAAGTGGATCTTGCCTTTTAGTGTTGGCGGAAAAAATTGGTTGAATAAAGATTTGGACTTTATAGGCACATGCATAGATTTGTATAAAAAGATTTGTATATTTTTAATCAGATAAAGTTAAAAACAATGTATAAAAACACATATTAAAAAGCATATAAATGATTGACCTCATAAACTCTCATACCGCCTATGATACAGAAAATTGATCAAGTATATAATTGTACAATCGTTAGAGAGTGTGTGGTCACCAGAACGTAGTGTGATCTCACTCTAAGCCCAGGTTCACACTATACCTGGCTGTGGATCGCATAGGAGCGCTGTGCGTCCCTGTTCCCCGTTTCAGGGACGAATCAGGGCCGATTCTATGCCTGAATTCGGCCCTGAAACAGAGCCAAAGACGCACAGCGTTTTTGTGCAGTGCGCTCCGGAGATATGTGAACCGGCTCCATAGGGAGCCAGTCACATTCTCCTACTATGCGAATTAGATGTGGGGAAACCCACATCTAATTCGCATAGGTGTGAACCCGGGCTTAATCTTCTTAGTTGTATATTCAAGCTCCTGAAGAAGTGCATCAACGTGCGTAACATGTAGAGCGATCCTCAGGTCAGATTACACAGAGCGGGAGTCTCCCATTTACTCTGCGGCCTCTGTAATACGAAGTCCCACCTCCTGGACCGGCTCCTGTGATAGACAGAACACTGATCCAATGCCAGGACATGTGATGTCCAATCATGGGAGCCAGTCCAGAAGGTGGGACTTTGTATTAAAGGGGCTGCCGAGTAAACAAGAGATCTCCACTCTGTGTAATCTGGGGGCACTCGTCCCACCCTTCCTCTCCGAGGCAGCCCAATGCAAATATTGGCGTATAACACGCACACATTATATGCACCCAATTTTCAGGGGGAAAAAGTGCATGTTATACGCCGATAAATACGTTAGTTCTAGAAACCACAAAACTAGGGAGCTGCTGTATGTGTGTGTGTGTATGGGAAGGGGTTAAGTAGTTGGGCAAAAAAACATTTTGTGCCCCTAATAAACATTCTATATTTGTCTGCCTCTCCCAGCTGTGAAAAGAAAATCTAGTCATTTGGGTTTGACTCTCTAAGATTCTATGAGCATTTCTTTGAACTTTTAATAGAGAATGCAAAATTGGCGTATAAAACCCCTTTCACACTGGGGTTGTTTTCAAGTGCTTTAGCCCTGGAAATAGCCTCTGCTAAGTGCCTGAAAACCTCCTCCCATTCATTAACCACTTAAGGTCCGGGCCATAGTCGAATGACTGCCACAGCGCGGACCTCAATTTCCGGGAGGCCGTCATGGGATGTCCTCCCCTGTGCACGCGCATCACCCACACCGCGTGCCCTGCAGGGTGCGCGCCCTGCAGGGTGCACCGTGCGCGCCCTGCAAGGTGCACCGTGCGCGCCCTGCAGGGTCCACCACGCACACCCTGCAGGGCACGTGGTGCGGGCGCTGTGATCACCGAGTCACGGAGACTCGTATGATCACAGATCCGAGTAAGGGGCTGATCCCGGCACCTTACCATGTGATCAGCTGTCAGCCCATGACAGCTGATCACATGATGTAAACAAAAGCTGGGTAATCGGTTTTGTTTTCTCCTCACGCTGACAGCGTGGGGAGAAAAAAAAGCCGATCACCGGCTTATGGTAAAGGGACATCGGTCTCGAAGAGGAAGGAGGCACATATGCCTCATCTGAGCCTACCAGTGCCAACTGTCATTGCCACCTGCCAGTGCTCAGCAGTGCCACCTATGAATGCCCACAAGTGCCACCTATGAATGCCCACAAGTGCCACCTATCAATGCCCACAAGTGCCACCTATCAATGCCCACCAGTGGTGCCAATCAGTGCCACCTAGCAGTGCTGCCAGCCATCAGTGTAAACAATCTGTGCCCATTATTGCCACCCATCAGTGCCCATCAGTGCCACCCATCAGTGCCCATCACTGCTACCTATTGGTGCCCATCAGTGCCGCCTCATCAGGGTACATCAATCAAGGAGAAAAATTACCTGTTTGCAAAATTTTACAAAATATAAAAAATATATACATTTTTTTTTTTAAATTCGGTCTTTTTCAATTTTTTTAACAAAAAATAAAAAAACGCAGAGGTGAATACCACCAAAAGAAAGCTCTATTTGTGGGGAAAAGGTTTAAAACATTTCATTTGGGTACAGTGTTGTATGACCGCGCAATTGTCATTCAAAGTGCGACAGCGCTAAAAGCTGAAAATTGGTCTGGACAGGAGGGGGGTTTAAGTGCCCAGTAAGCAAGTGGTTGAAGTGTGACTTTTCACACTGGGGCGGCGCGCTTGCGGGACATTCCAAAAAGTCCTGCAAGCAACATCTTTGGGGCAGTTTGGGAGCGATGTACCTAGCGTTCTGAAAACACCCTGCCCATTGGAATGAATGGGCAGTGCTTCAGGAGCACCTGAAAAGCGCCACAACAGGGGAGTTTTTAACCCCTTCTTTGGGGTTAAAAGCCCTCCCCCACGTGCTAGCGGCTGAAAAGCACCGCTTAATCAGCTCTAAAGCACTGCTAAAAAGAGTGGCACTTTAGCGCTGATGCGGCTCACTGTGAAAGGGGTCTTACTGCTTGGTGCTTTTACCTTCAAATACGTTGTATCTTGACACTTGGGGAAGTCATCCCTGACTCCACTGAGTTGCCCAAATTCTGTATTTTGTCACAAGAGACGAAGGATACTGATATTTCCCATGTGCGAATGATAATCTTCAACCAAGACTACAAACTTCAAAGTGTGACATCACCACTTGAAACAGCGGATTTATTTACCAAATATAATAAGGCTGATTGGATAACATGAAAGCTATAGTCTTAGCATATACTGTAGCTTTAATTTTTTAGGTAAAAAAAAAAATCCTTCTGCAGTAAAAATACTTGTTCACTAATGGTAAACAAATCCATTGCCAATCTCCTTTTCCTATCCATTAAAAAGCATATGATCATCATCTAGTCTTACAGATTTATGGCTAATGCTACTATTTTTATTTTGGACGTTTCTTTATCCCTACAGAATGGACAAACAAGTTTTCCTAATCACAATAGGACATGGCTTGTAGGTAAGATATATGTCGAGAGCGTATTCCATTTCTCCAGCTGTCTCACATCCAACTGAGTTTGGCACTCAGCAGTTGCTTCTGATTTGGAAGAGGTTTCACATGGGCTAAAATTCCAGCCATACTAAGAGGACACTAGACTAAGCAGCTGGGAGGACAAGGATAGTAAGACGTGCTTAGCAACTTTGTTTAGTCTAGCAGGTACAGTATCCCCTTATGAAAGCAATGTTTGTTTATGCTTTATATAAACTATGAATTTTACATAATCTCAATCATAGACTGATATGTGTCCATAAAGATTATTCATATACAGTATATATATATATATATATATATATATATATATATATATATATATATATTAGATTGTAAGCTCTTCTGAGCAGGGCCCTCTTAATCCTCTTGTATTTTATTGTATTATAACTGTATTGTCTCCCTTTTATATTGCGTAAACTGTTGGCACTATATAAATCCTGTATAATAATAATAATAATTATATATATATATATATATATATATATATATATATATATATATATACACACACATAGTGAGAGAGAGATTTATAAAATTAAATTTCATTTCATTAATTTCATTTATAAGCATTTGCTACATAACTCTTTTTATTTATTTATTTTTTTGTATCTATATAACTATGAACTAGTTATTCATGGTTGTATTCCTGCACAGGAAATATTTGAAATCAACATTGAAAACATGTGCAATAAAAAAATATGAAACAATACTTATCATCACTGTTTCGTAAATCTTGCTTCCTAAATTATTATGAATTCTTAAGATAAGATATTACCTATTTTATCTAGTAATTGTATTATTCTAGTATGGTAAAAAATAAACATCAAAGGTAAAAATATGACTGGCAAAATCAAATTCTAAAACACCTAATACATTATCATTTAGGAACTATTTACATAAATGACAGATCAGCAGATATGGTGAGTTCTTTATATATTATATAATTTATTCAAAGTACTTAGAAAATGCTTGAAAGACTATTAAGTAAAACTGTATTTGAACTGTACTGTGCTTTAGACAAATGTTTATTTAAACAACCTCCACCCTACCTTCAAAACTATATGCAAAATCAAGGTTTAGAATAGGCAGACATAAAGTTGTCATATTTTAATTTAATACATGTGAGCATAGGTGTAAGAGAAATGATAGATATTTCATAGGGCCACTTTTATAAATATATAGTAAAAAAAAAAAAAACATGTAAGCACAGTAGAAGAATTGGATAATACATTTAGTAATAAATAAAGAATTATAAGAGTAATAAGGAAAAAGAAAAGAAAACCAAAAATGTCCTCATGTTTGCAGAATTGTAAAAACAGGAAAAAGCCCTGTAAAACCTTGTAATGCAACAACAACAAAAATAAATAAAAAAAACATAAAATAAAAAGAATAAAAAATTATTATAATACTCTGTCAAAACTTTTTTTTCAAGTGCAGAAATTTAAAAATATAAAAGTGTATACAAATAAGTAAGGGTGTTTTTATAACACAAACAAATGAGAGAATTGGTTAAATATACTGTATGATTTTTTTTTACTTAGTTACTCCAATTTTAAATACAATAACACAATAATCACATATATAAATTTAGAAATATGTGAATAAAGATGAAAACTACATCTATAGTTATGTAAAACACTTTATTGAATGCATACGATGTAACAATTAAGCAGAAAATCACAAACAGTTTGTTATTTTCGGCTGCATGCTAATTTTGCATGTTGTACTCCATTTACTGTTAATTCCATATATATGCTGCTCTCTTAGAGTGGGGCATACATCGTCATTTAAAAAGAGACAACAAATACGTTTTCAGTAGCAATGCATGCATTAGGAGCTCAAATCTGCAGTATTGTATAGCAAAAAAAAAGTTAATTAGATAACATCAGTGTTTTCTATTATATGGGCTCTTCATTTATCCAATTACAAATAAAAAAAGTATCCAAATTTTCCTTGCCACCCTTTTCTTTATATGCTCTCTACTTGGCCTTTATTTTTTACCTCTCTAGAGCTGTACTTTTCTCTCTCTCTCAAGCGGAATCTCTACCACACCCAACTGGACTCTCCATTCCTGTTTTCTAAATTAAGCTTTATTTGAAATGCCATCGCTTCTTAAAACAAATCTGGAATCTCAGTAGGTACTAAATCATCTAGCCTATACTCTCTTTGAATCATAAAAACTTCCTTAATCCACATTACTATATCACCAGCATTTTCAAAATAAATGATTCACAAATCATTCTAGCCTTCCCCTCCTAAAAAAAAAAGAAAAATCTTTATTCCCAGTTGTTTTGTTGTTGGAGTTTTTCCTAGCATCCAGTTTTGAGTGGACATACACTTTCAATTAATATAAAAACAAAGAAAGGTCATTCAGTGGTTGCTTATTAATGTCTGACCATTTTAAAGTCCTATTAAGCAGTCCTTTAATTACACATCGAGATATGGTAATATGAAATATTAGTTATAAATACTAGAATATAAAAGTACCATCCTGAATTAATCAGGTCACACAGATGCATAAACATTAACCACAATACACATTTCAGATGTAGAACATTTGAAAAAAAAATAGAATATCTGTGTCCAGTATGAAATATAGATATTATATTTATTTTGTTTAGTTTTCAGTTACAAAGCTTTTCGCTAGTGTATTTTTGCATCTTCTTAAATATGTTATAAAATGAAAACCAACTGTACAATGAAAACTACAAAAAGGTTTAAGCATATATATCATCTCAAGTTCATAAGCAACAGTATCAATAAAATAGCAATTATCTTTAAATAAGTTTACATGCTCTGTAAAACTGTTAACTGCAATAGACAATGGGGTCGATTTACTAAAACTGAGAGTGCAAAATCTGGTGTTATCATGGTAGCCAATCAGCTTCTAACTGCAGCTTGTTCAATTAAGCGTTGACAAAAAAAATGGAGCCTGATTGGGTTCTATGCAGAACTGCACCAGATTTTGCACTCTCTAGTTTTAGTAAATCAACCGCTATGTGTTTAAAAAGAAATAAAAGATGTTGATCTGAAGCTGAGCTCCTTTTGGATAGTGTATTCTTCACCTGTCTGTTCCATGTAAATACATGTGTATAAGCATGAATTTATGTTTTCACATAAAAGTTTTTTGGTTGATTAAATCGCACTTTATTGTCTTTGGGGTGTGCTGTTCTACCTGTCTAAAACACTCTCGGTAAAATGTATAAAAATTGTGCAAATCTTTTTGTAAGTGGACGTCCTAACAGATCAAAAATAGTTTGCCATTTCCAGCATTCTGACACAAGAGGCATTTCACCACTTTGTACCTGTTATGGAGAGAAGATTTTGCTAGCAATTTTTATACTGGATCTGTATTCAACACCTGCTCTAACCTGCGTATTTTGGATGAAATATTGACTTACAAAGTCTTTATAGAAGCCTGACTTTTTCAAACCCAAATTCTACTTGGATTTATAATCTTTTCTCAAATGAATTCCCTAGTTTGTGTATTGATATTTATTACATTACTATTTTCTCAGTGTATTATGGTTATTGTAACAAAATAAAATTAAAACAGCTTTAATTAGTCAAGAACTTTAGATACATTCACTCAGCCTAAAAAAGCTCATGTACTGGTAGCCCAGTTTCAAGCTAATGAGAACACGGCTTTATAATACAGGTCTATGTTACATAGACATTTTTACCTAGGAACATTAGCTAAAACTTTTACATTTTATGTTTTCTATAGATATTTGTTTTTCTTTAACAATATTTGTATACTGTAATATAAAAAAAATACAGTTTTAATAGACTCTATAATAAGTTATTGGTAAAATAGTTGATAAAAGTTTTTTTTTTATATGTTATTGTCAAACTCACAAGTGAAAAGAGATTTTAGAATACAGTATACAGTATAATAATAGTAGTGGACATCCCCCATGGCTGGTGAATAGTGAGTTACATTTTCGACAATCGTTCTAAGTCATAAAACGTCTTCCTCCTCTAGTTCGAGACCTTCGTGGCAGAGATGAACTATTGGAATTGCTTGACTGTGTTGGAGTGGAGGACTGAGAAGATGTGTTTTTGGACAGTTCAAGTTCTTTGAGTTGGATAAGACGCTGGAACGTGGAAGCAATTTGATTATTTGTTTTCACCAATTCAGCGTTCATAACAGCAGTTTGCCTGGCCAAGGTAAGCATGCCTTGGGAGAGAGTCAGGATGCTTTTGTGGACTTTGGTCAGTGCACCAGTTACTGAGTCCATCTTTTTCTCTATCCTTTGTAGTCCCTGCCTTAAAACATGGCACTGTTGCTTTTGGTTCTGCATGATTTCCCTTTCGTGGGCCCGAAATAACTCATGGACTTTATAGATGGGCTCCTGCAGACCTTTTTTATTTTGGTGGGCCTTGGATTCATCCTGTTGCCTCATGGACTTATCAACTTGTTCAGAGGTCAAAGGAATCTTTACTGTTTCAGTGACAGAAGAGCTTGATTCATTTAGATTCCTAGTGGATTTGTTTAATTCTTTTTTCTTTTCTGCAGATAAAGCAAACAAAGGAAAAATATTATTTTTTGATCATTAATGATAACAAGAAAAATTGTAAATGAAATATATGAAAAACAATGCATATGCAAAAAAAGTGCAAAACTGAAAGGGTTACAATAAAAATAACTACACCAACTACAATGACTATATTATATTTATATATTGGTATTTTATTGTGGGATATAAACACAAATTAAGCATTGACTATGATTTGTGGCTGAAAGTGATAATCATACACTGTATTGAGATATCATGATGTGATACAACTAAAAGATGCATGAATGGTGATTATGACAGTAAATTGATAAACATTGTTCCTTACCATTAAGTGTGGCCAGGTCATGTTCTGATGTATCCACACTTTCAAATCTGCTCTTCAGCATCACGTCCACCTGCCTCCCAAAGAGCGTCAGCTGCATGAATGTTAATAGAATCCCTCCTATGGCCCCGGAATGCCTTTCCCTCTCTATATGTATGTCTCTCTCCAGGGGTCTGACTGTATGTGAGTAATTGCTGTTGTTCTTTACTGAGAGATACTTCCAGTGGACTAATCCCCATGTATGGGAAAATATTCCGGTTTCAAAGTCATGTGATCATAAAATCCTGTTGGAGATATTGTTTACAAAAGAGCAAAAAGGCAGCAACATCTATGTGTTCTGTATGGCTCATATGTGAAAAAAAACCAAAAAACTCTGAGTTAAGAATTATTTGTACATATGAAGTACATTTTGGAACTATCTCCCGCTGGATATCCTTTTCAGTGTCTGATGGAAAAGGTAGTGATCACCAATAGCTGTCCTTCACAGATTTACACAACCCTACCATCACAGCCAGCCTGGTGACTTGCCTTTTCTGTCCTGCAGTTAAGCAAAACATTTCCTTCCTTTCCTTAGCCTCTAATTGGACAATTAAGGGGCAACAACAGGTGAACAAGGTCATCTCTTTACTCTCTCCTCAGCACACCTAAATTGCCCCAAGTACTGCTCTTGCTCCTCCCAGTCTGCCATACACTGATGACAGGAGTGAAATTATTTTTTTTTTAATGCATGTTGCTCTTCATATACATATTATCATTATTGTTAGTATTATTATACAGGATTTATATAGCACCAACAGTTTGTGCAGCACTTTACAATATAAGACGGAGACAGTACAGTTGCAATACAGTTCAATACACAAGGATTAGGAGGGCCTTCCTCATAGAGTTTACATTCTAATAGGGAGGGGGGACTGGTACTAAAGGCAATAGTTGCAGGAGATGGGTTAATGGAGATGGTCGAAATACAGTTTTTAGGTGGAGGCAGGGTAGGCTTACCTAAATAGATGAGTTTTAAGGGATTGCCCAAAGACAGATAGGGTATTAGACAACTGGACAGATTGGGGTAAGGAGTTCCAGAGGATGGGAGAGGTTCTGGAGAAGTACCGGAGTGAGCATGGGAGGAGGTGACTAAGGAACTAGAAAGCAGGAGGTCTTGGGAGGAGTGGAGTGGACGATTTGGGCAATATATGGAAATTAGATGATGTAGCTGGGAGCTGTGTATTAATGTATGTAATAAAAAATGTATTTATAAATGTAAGTAATAATGTATGTATTAATAATAAATACATGCAAAACTGCATTTGTTGGTGCTTTTTAATATCTGCCAAAAATTCAACTTTAAGAAAAAAAATATACTAGAACTTATCACACACATCCATTGCCAAGTAACTTTCTAATACTTTTTGATTTTTAGACATTAACACCTGTATTAAGTATCCTAATACCGGGCAGAGATACCGAATAAGTAAAATCTACACATATTGTTAAAGGAAAAAAAAGTACACATTTTTCAAGATCAGAGATCCAAAACGAATCTGCGAACAAGAATGTTTTTATATGTTTACTTTAAAATATACATACTACGTAATAAGGTAAGATGTACAGACAATTATACAAGACATGTATTATATTCAGTACATAATGCAACAGCAAACGTGAACAGCAGTAAAATGTGTTATACCATTATGGAACAACTCACCTCGAGCAAAACTGCATGCTTATGGCCAATCATTTACATTTTTGGGGGGTGATTTGTTTTTTGATCTTTAATGTCATTAAAATTATTTGTACTAAATATTTATTAATGATTAACTACATTTTTATAAACAGTTTATACAGGGTGCAGCCATGAAAATCACTTTGCAGAAAAAAATAGGAAAGCCTGGCATTAAAGGATAACTTTTCCCACTTTTGTGGGTAAAACATTTATTTAAAAAATAAATAAATAAATAAAAAGAAATATCTATCTATCTATCTATCTATCTATCTATCTATCTATCTATCTATCTATCTATCTATCTATCTATCTATCTATCTATATAGCATATACATATATAGCATTGAATTGTGACACATGCCATATTGTAATATAATCTTATTGAAAAAATCACCTTTCCTTTTCAATCTGCAGTGCTTTTTATAAAATGCAATGCAATATGGTGACCTGGAGGTGTTCTGTACACAGATGGTGTACATAACACCCCCCAGAAATGTACTTTTCTGCTTATGTGATTTTCCCAGAAGTCTGCACTAAGATCCTGTATTACAAATCAGATTTTGGGCACCCTTGCATCCTCTGCAACAAACATTTCAGTTTTGGTGAGATGCTCCCAAAAGGTTAATCATATCTGAATGGGTTCAGACCCTGTCACTTTCATCATTGGAACTCTGTAAGTGCATCAATAATAAAAAAGTTACTCTCATTCACATCTCTTTGCACATGGGCACAGACAAACAAACAGCTATTTCTTCAGAATAACAAAAGATAGGAATCTGCAACAAAGCTTGTTAAAACCCCGGAAATGTACATAGATTGCCCAGAGTTTACACTTATGCCCCGTACACACGGTCGGATTTTCCGACGGTAAATGTGTGATAGGACCTTGTTGTCGGAAATTCCGACCATGTGTAGGCTCCATCTCACATTTTCCATCGGATTTTCCGACACACAAAGTTTGAGAGCAGGATATAAAACTTTCCGACAACAAAATCCGTTGTCGGAAATGCCGATGGTGTGTACACAAATCCGACGGACAAAGTGCCACGCATGCTCAGAATAAATAAAGAGATGAAAGCTATTGGCCACTGCCCCGTTTATAGTCCGTGTAGTACGTGTTTTACGTCACCGCGTTCAGAACGATCGGATTTTCCGACAACTTTGTGTGACCGTGTGTATGCAAGACAAGTTTGAGCCAACTTCCATCAGAAAAAATCCATGGATTTTGTTGTCGGAATGTCCAAACAAAGTCCGACCGTGTGTGCGGGGCATAAGGGTTTAATTTATAAGGAATTTGCATAGCCATTTACTCAGTAAATGTGTAGGAACATTGGTTCTGTGTGAATGGGGCAACCATGAATGTAAATAGGATATAACCCAGTTTTGTTTAACCAGAGTGCCACCTGGAATACTTAAGGGTGCCTTGGCAAAATGCCTCAAAATTGCCCAAAAATGATCAACAAACCAATGGGTGGATCAAGCCTGCCTTTTTTTATTGCACAAAGCAGCATTATTGTGCAGCATTACAACCTTGGGCAACGTGTGGGCCGTCTGCTGACTCTCTGTCAGCGCTGGGGTTAGGTTAGCTGAATGAGGGAAAGAAACTGAAGGAGAAGAGAAATGCTAAAATACTAGTTAGTACCAATGTGCAAATGTTGGGTGTCCTGTGTGTGTGGATGCTGGTGTCTTATATAAAACTATTAGTTTAGTTTTTTACATTTTTGAATAGGTTGCCTCAAGATTGTGTATAATTTTAAAGGGTGCCTTGACTGATAAAAGGTTGAGAAACTGCTATAACCTGTGCTGATCAGATGTAAATCATCAATTTAAAATGGAAAATATCACATTTGGCCACTGCATGGGACTAAGTATCCTAGGAAATCAAATCTAGTGGTCAAATGCGGTATTTTCCATTTAAAATCAATTTACATTCAAGCACCACATTATATAGCATATTTACTTACTCCCCGCTCCATTGTCACTGGACTTTATTGACAACAGCAGGAGCCAAGGGTCCCCGCTGCTCTGACTAAGTCCAATGAGGAGGGAACTTGAGCAGTGACACCTCATGCACAGCACTGGACTGAGATCGGGTTCAGGTAAGTATTTAGGGGTTGGGGGGAGTGTTATTGCAAAGTGCAACTTCCCTCGCAAAGTGAACAGCCTATTTGCCTTTAGCAAATCAACCCAAATGTACACACCCTTTTCCTTATTTACTAAACTAACATTTTAATGCTGAGTGAACAACTTCTACCTCTATAGTCCATTCCAGATTCTAACACCCTGCATGCAGCCTGCCTCTGTACCAAGCAGGAATTCCATATGCTGTGCAATCCACAGGGTATTTTTTTTTTATTACATTCTTATAATTATATATAATTATGGATAATTAAGGAGGCTCCATTATGTATCTTCAAATCCTTTCTGGTGCTCGCAAATAACCACACATGGGGTTAGCTAACTGGTCTAAGCTTGCCAGACTCATTTATATTCACATTTTGTGGTCTTATTTTTTTTTTAAGTGATAATAAAGCCAAGGATTGTAGTAACCTTAGCAACAACCAACAAATCATCATCTAAAACATGGGCACCATTAAGATAAAAATTAAAGAAAAGAAAAAGATCCAAAAAAAAAAAAAAGAAAAGTCAGCTTAGGTCAAGGGCATAACCCCCTTTCTTAAAACTCTTAAAATGCATTGCCTAGGTTACTGTATGTGATTTAGAAGTCTGCATTACTGGTCTGTAGAGCCTCCCAGGTAATAGGATGTCACAACCTGGTACATCTAGAAGAATCCCTTGTACAGCCACAGGAGGAGTGCGCTAGCTGTTTACTTATTACCACTGGTAACAATGGGCTGTCACCGGCGCCCCACGCACCTCTGGCCAAATGTGGTACTGCACACCCCATTGGCTTGAATTCTGCTTGTCTTAATGTACCATCTCCATTCTCTGTAGGCTACTGACAGGTCCGCTGTTCAACATTACATGTGAATACATTTTATGGATTATCCCTTCTAAGGAACCTATTTTCTATAATTGGACCAAGTCTGCATATTTTTTTTTCTGTTTCAGTACTGACCCTGCCTTAAGAAGCTGCAACACCTGGGGATCTCCAAAGTGTCCAGCTTATACTTTATTCCTGGCTCTCAGTTGGATCGGGAAGACTGAACTGTTGGCTTGAACTCAACACCTGCCCATGTGTAACTAGTCTGTTCACTTTGGGGTTTTTTTTTTTGCACTTTTGCTGTAGCCTGAGAGCAAATGTCTGTGCACATTGCTGCTGAAGAATACATTTTATTAGCTTGGATTTTGCTTATCTGCATGGCATTGAGGCAAAATCCTATACGCATATATAATAGTAAATTAGGCTCTAGATAGGTGTGTGTGCTCTCCTCCAACCACTTCATCCTGATTGAAAGGGCTGATTAGGCAGAGGGAATGAGACACAGTGGGGTTCATTTACTAAAGGCAAATAAGCTGGTCACTTTGCAAGGGAAGTTGAACTTTGCCAGGAAAATCTGCCCAGAGCGTAGTGACTGTAGCAAAGGAAAAATAAAAATAAACATCATGTTTGCTTGCACATGATTGGATGATGGAAATCAGCAGAGCTTTACCTCATTTACTTACATAGTTAGTCAGGTTGAAAAAAGACACAAGTCAATCTAGTTCAACCATAAAAATAATCCTATACCCACAGTTGATCCACAGGAAGGAGAAAAAACCCAGCAAAACATGATCCAATTTGCTACAGCAGGGGAAAAAATTCCTTCCTGATCCCCCGGGAGAAAAATCTAATTTTCCCTGGATCAACTTTACCTATAAATGTTAGTACCCAATTATATTATGTGCATTTAGGAAAGAATCCCGGCCGTTCTTAAAGCAATCTACTGAGTTGGCCAGAACCCCCTCTGCAGGGAGTCTATTCCACATTTTCACAGATCTTACTGTGAAGAAACTTTTCCGTATTTGAAGATGAAATCTCTTTTCCTCTAGACGTAAAGAGTGCCCCTGTGTCCTCAGTGTTGACTGTAAAGTGAATAACTCAACACCAAGTTCACTATATGGACCCCTTATATATTTGTACATGTTGATCATATCCCCCCTTATTCTCCTCTTCTCAAGAGGGAATAAATTCAGTTCATATAATCTTTCCTCATAGCTGAGCTCCTCCATGGCTCTTATCAGTTTGGTTGCCCTTCTCTGCACTTTATCCAGTTCCCCAATATGCTTTTTGTGAACCGGTGCCCAAAACTGACCTGCATATTCCAGATGAGGTCTTACTAATGATTTGTACAGGAGCAAAATTATATCTCTCTCTCTGCAGTCCGTGCATCTCTTAATACAAGAAAGGACTTTGCTCACTTTGGAAACCACAGCTTCTAAGCTCTGGTGGAAATTCCCTTGCAAAGTTTAACTTTACTTGCAAAGTAAACTGCCTCATTTGCCTTTAGTAAATTAACCACAAGTTTTCATTGAATCCTGGGCACACACAGAAATCATTTTTCAAATTTTCTGCACATGCAGTTGCAATAGTGTTGGTCCACCCATGTCTGTTCTACCGCAAGGTTCAAGTCCAGCTTGTTGCCGAGATATAGGGTTACATTTTAGATTACTGCACTTCCAGTAAACTTTAAAAATACCCCTTTATTTGTTTAAATCCCCGAAACAAGTACCCTAAGAAAGACAGCTATCTCTAATGCATTTCATAATAAAAAGGGCTTAATCATAGCACAGTGGAACCTTGGATTACAAGCATAATTCATTCCAGAAGAATACTTGTAATCCAAAGCACTCGTATATCAAAGCAAGTTTCCCCATAGGAGTCAATGGAAACTCAGATAATTTATTCCACAGTGGCTTCTATTGTATGCAGGACCACATGTGGTCAGAAGTGGGGTGCGCCAGAGACACTCAGAAACACTCTGGGACCGCTCGGAGCTGCTTGGATGCACTCGAAGAGGCTCAGAGACACTCGAGAATGAAGTGTTTCTGAGTGTTTCTAAATGTGTTTCTGAGTGTCTCCAAGCGGCTTCGAGTGTCACCGGCGCCCCCGCGCTTCTGGCCAAATGCAGTACTGCACACCCCATTGGCTTGAATTCTGCTCGTCTTGCGAGAAAACGTTTGCAAACCGAGTCAGGATTTTAAAAAAATAGATATTATTATATAAACCTTTTGATCACACATTTCAGCACATGCACCCGGCAGTCAGAGGCATGAAGACACCTGTACCTACAAGTAAGGTCTACAGAGATTTTTTTAAACTATAATGAATTGTCATAGGACAATTTTAAATGCCAATATCCCTAGGATGTTTTTCAATGTATCAAGTAAATTGTAATAAAAACAGAATTTTGCACAAAAAAAAAAAAATAAATAAAAAAAACCTTATTCCTAAAACCTAGTTAATAAGGTGAACAGATTTTGCATTTAGCTCTGTGATTACATTAAATGAAGAAGTACCTTTTTTTTATATTTGCATTTCATTTAACAAAATACTTTTTTTATTTTTGTTAATCAGCATAAAATAATTTATTCTGTGTCTTGATTGCACTTTTTTTGCCATACATATGGCAATGACATTTGAAACCCCCATTCCAGCTCACCATATGTAACACAGAGTAAATAAACCAAGCGGTTAGAACAATCTTTCAAAGTTCGAGCATGTGGATGCGGATGGTACATTACGAGACTGTGCTAAATTATTTGCCACGGTAAACATACACATAATTAACAACTGCTCAGAACAGATGTAAATTATTGGTGGTCAGGATTAAAATGTTTCTTTTTTTCCATTAAAAAGCACATATTTCAAATAGCTGGAGCGCAAATACGATGCTACAGTTGAATCATGGCATCAATAGCTCAAAATGTTCTCAGGTCATCTAGGGTGTCAGGACATTTATACAGATTTTGCTGTAAGACACTTTCCATCAATCTCTCTTGGCTGGACTCAACAAGCACCATGTAAATCCATTTGGAAGAAGAATTTTATCATAAGAACAGTCATTTCCATTCATCATTCTACCTGCATAAATCCAGTAAGTAAATGGAGATTAGCAAAAATTGAGAACTATCTTTTTCTGTTGACAGAGTGTTAGAGCTCATTAAAATAAACTTGAAGAAACTATGATCCTAAATTTAAACTGCCATTAGTCCAGAGAGACATCTTTAATTCTTGGAACACAAGCATCAATGATGCGTCTTCTTTTTTAGGTATAATCAGAATGTTTAGTGTATGTAGACCCTAACAATGACCTTCTCTTATTGGGTGTTTTTTGTTATGGTAGATATACCTTTGGAAGTGTTTTATGATAAATGCTTGAGGGTCTCCACTCAGGCTGTCAAGGTCCGGTGTGTTGGACCAGTGAGGTTGCAGGATGCTCCACCCAGACCCAAAGCATGCTGGAAAAATAAAAAAAGGTAGACCGGCTAAGCATGTAAAAGCAGCCCCTGCTGAGTCTGTTTTTACCTCATTACCACTCAGGCCAGGTGAGGTGTGTGGCGGCCAGGCTACCTCTTTCTATTATTGGAAGTGTTTTGTTATATCTGTTTTAAATAACTATTCATTAGGCATAGTGGCTTAGTGGATAGCACTCTGGCCTTGCAGAATTGGGGTCCTTAGTTCAAATCCCAAACAGGAAACAACCTGCAGGGAGTTTGCATCTTCTCCCTCTACTTGTCTGGGTTCCCGCCTCCTTTGGATACTCCAATGACATGCTGGTTAACTGGCTCCTCTCTAAACTGATTTTTGTATGTGTAGGTATGCATTTGAAAAGGGGCCTTAGCTTGTAAGCTCCTTGAGGGTAGGGACTGATGTGAATGTAAAAGCTGTAAAGTGCTGCATAAATTGTCTGCCCTATATAAATACCTTTAATAAATAGGCTGTTGATCCTGCCAGTAATCTTGTGAGTTGGTAACTTCCTGTTATCAGTTACATTCTTCCAGTTATTTCTGAGTACTAAAGAAGCATGCTCCTCCATGTTGTGGAGAATAGCAGAGGGTCCATAGTCCTATCGTGTGTCCTGATAAAGAGGGGTGAGTGAGCATTGTCAAACTCAGAAAGGAAGCGTGTTACTGGTAGAAGCATCACTTTACTGGTAGAATCGTCTCTTTATTACACTTTAAAATGAACCCGTCCCTTGTCTATTCACATTACCAAATGCAGGAATGAAAGCTTCTAGGCTACTAGTGATCCCACTCCCACAGAAATCTCTCCGCCCCCAACTCCACCCCCTCTAAATAATCGCTGGCATAAAAAAAAGTATGCCCCTTTATTGACCTAAATCCATGGCCACTAGGGATGAGCCGAACACCCCCCGGTTCGGTTCGCACCAGAACCCGCGAACGGACCGAAAGTTCGCACGAACGTTAGAACCCCATTGACGTCTATGGGACTCGAACGTTCGAAATCAAAAGTGCTCATTTTAAAGGCTAATTTGCATGGTATTGTCCTAAAAAGGGTTTGGGGACCCGGGTCCTACCCCAGGGGACATGTATCAATGCAAAAAAAACTTTTAAAAACGGCCGTTTTTTCGGGAGCAGTGATTTTAATGATGCTTAAAGTAAAAAAAAAAAAGTGAAATATTCCTTTAAATATCGTACCTGGGGGGTGTCTATAGTATGCCTGTAAAGTGACGCGTGTTTCCCATGTTTAGAACAGTCCCTGCACCAAATGTCATTTTTAAAGGAAAAAATCTCATTTAAAACTGCTTGCGGGTTTAATGTCATGTCGGGTCATGGCAATATGGATGAAAATCAGTGAGACAAACGGCATGGGTACCCCCCAGTCCATTACCAGTCCCTTTGGGTCTTGTATGGATATTAAGGGGAACCCCGCACCCAAATTAAAATAAGGAAAGGTGTGGGGCCACCAGGCCCTATATACTCTGAACAGCAGTATACAGGCGGTGCAAACAAGACAGGGACTGTAGGTTTGTTGTTAAGTAGAATCTGTTTGTAATTTTGAACATTTTTAACGTGTTTAGCTCCAGCCAAAAAATCTTTTCTAAGCTTTTTGGAAAACATAGGGAAGGGTTATCACCCCTGTGACATTTGTTTTGCTGTCTTTCCTCCTCTTCAGAAGATTTCACCTCACTTTTTTGTCCCAATGAAAAATGTTTTTTGAAAATTTGGGTTTTTTTGTGGAACAAGGATTGGAAAGCATCAGTGGAAAGGAGAACTTGTTTTCCCATATTAACTCTTACAGGAGAGAATTTCCCTTCCTAGGGGTAGATTTCATCTCACTTCCTGTTGTCTCCTTCCGTTTGCAAGTAGGAGTCGTTTGTAAGTTAGATGTTTGAAAGTAGGGTCCTGCCCTATATACTCAGCAGAAATTTGGGCCTTAGGTGTTGCTGTGGCCACAACACTGTAAGCCCTCACAGGGCCCTGCTGTGAAATATTAGATCAAGAATTGTAATTACATGCCCCTGTTGAACAGGAGCTGAAAAATTAGGCCTTAGGCACTGGTGCTGGTGCCACAACACTGCAACCCCTCACAGACACTCTAGTTGGAACGCAGGAACGAGCCCTGCTGCAAATTATTGCTTCAAAAATTGTAATTACACGCCCCTGTTAGACAGGGGCAGAAAAATTGGGCCTTAGGCACTGGTGCTGGTGCCACAACACTGCAACCCCTCACAGACACTCTAGTTGGAACGCAGGAACGAGCCCTGCTGCAAAGTATTGCATCAAAAATTGTAATTACACGCCCCTGTTAGACAGGGGCAGAAAAATTGGGCCTTAGGCACTGGTGCTGGTGCCACAACACTGCAACCCCTCACAGACACTCTAGTTGGAACGCAGGAACGAGCCCTGCTGCAAAGTATTGCATCAAAAATTGTAATTACACGCCCCTGTTAGACAGGGGCAGAAAAATTGGGCCCTAGGCACTGGTGCTGGTGCCACAACACTGCAACCCCTCACAGACACTCTAGTTGGAATGCAGGAACGAGCCCTGCTGCAAAGTATTACATCAAAAATTGTAATTACACGCCCCTGTTAAACAGGGGCTGAAAAATTGTGCCTTAGGCACTGGTGGTGGCGCCCAGAACCAAAAATGTTCTTACAAGCTATCAGCGTGATGATTGAGGAGGAAGAGGATAATTACTCAGGGATAGTCACTCAGCATCAGCATAGGCAGTCTTTGAAGGGATCTGAGATTTCAAAAAAAATTATTCGGTTACATCAGCATCAGGTGCTTGGTAGCTGGTGGTGATCCAAGACTCATTCATTTTTATGAAGGTCAGCCGATCGACCGAGTCGGTGGACAGACGCACCCTGTGATCGGTTACCACGCCTCCAGCAGCACTGAATGTGCGTTCCGAAAGAACGCTGGATGCAGGACAGGCCAGTAGCTCAATTGCATACTGTGCAAGCTCTGGCCAGTGATCTATCCTCAAGACCCAGTAACCCAGAGGATTTTCGGTGGGAAAGGTGTCCAAGTCTGATCTTGCCCCTAGGTATTCCTGCACCATGTAAAACAGACGCTGGCGATGGTTGCTGGAACCGATCATACCTTGGGGCTGCGGACCAAAAAATTGTCTGAACGCATCGGTCAGACGGCCACCTTCTCCACCGCTCCTTCTTTGACTGACCGAAGCCTCAGCAACACGTTGTCCAGAAACAGGAGTTTGTAACCTCCCAGTCTCTGGGAACGCGTTGCACAGACCTTTCTGCAAGGCCTCCCGAAGATGTTTCATCCTCTGCTCCCTCTGCGATGGCAAGATAAGGTCCGCAACCTTACCCTTGTAACGTGGATCAAGGAGGGTTGCCAGCCAGTATTGGTCCTTCTCCTTGATACCACGAATACGAGGATCCTTACGCAGGCTTTGCAGGATCAGGGAGGCCATGCAGCGTAGGTTTGAGGAGGCATTCGGTCCGGAGTCCTCTGGGTCACTAAGAACGACATGGTCCGCAGCCACCTCCTCCCAGCCACGTACAAGTCCATGTGTTTCTTGGGACTGATCCCTTAAAGACTGCTGCTGATGCTGAGTGCCAGGCTCCACCTCCATACTGACACAATCTTCCTCCTCCTCCTCTTCCTCCTCGTCCTCTTCCTGTGTGATCGGCGGGCACGCAGGAACACTGTCTGGATAAAGGGGGCCTTGAGAGCTAAGGAAGTCCTCCTCTTCCTGCCTCTGTTCTGCCTCAAGTGCCCTGTCCATTATTCCACGCAGCGTGTGCTCCAACAGGTGGACAAGGGGGACAGTGTCACTGATGCATGCACTGTCACTGCTCACCATCCTCGTGGCCTCCTCGAATGGTGACAGGACAGTGCATGCATCCCTGATCATGGCCCACTGGCGTGGGGAAAAAAAACCAAGCTCCCCTGACCCTGTCCTGGTGCCATAGTCGCACAGGTACTCATTGATGGCCCTCTGCTGCGTGTGCAGCCGCTGCAGCATGGCCAACGTTGAGTTCCACCTGGTGGGCATGTCACAGATTAGGCGGTTCTTGGGCAGGTTAAACTCCTTTTGGAGGTCCGTCAGCCGAGCACTGGCATTATATGACCGGCGGAAATGCACACAGACTTTCCTGGCCTGCCTCAGGACATCCTGTAAGCCCGGGTACCTGCCCAAGAACCGCTGCACCACCAAGTTAAGGACGTGAGCCAAACAGGGCACATGGGTCATTTGTCCCTGTCGGAGGGCAGAGAGGAGGTTGGTGCCATTGTCGCAAACCACCATTCCTGCCTTAAGTTGGCGTGGCGTCAACCACCTCTGAACCTGCCCCTGCAGAGCTGACAGAACCTCTGCCCCAGTGTGGCTCCTGTCCCCCAAGCACACCAGCTCAAGCACCGCATGGCATCTTTTGGCCTGCGTACTTGCGTAGCCCCTTGAACGCCTACGGAGCACCGCTGGTTCCGAGGAAGAGGCCATGGAGGAAGAAGAAGAGGAGGGGGTGGAGGAGAGAGGTGTGTCACAATCAGCATTTTGGAGGCGTGGTGGCAGAACAACCTCCAACACTACTGCACCTTGTCCTGCATCCTTCCCAGCTGCCAGCAGAGTCACCCAATGCGCCGTGAAACTTAGGTAACGTCCCTGTCCATGCCTGCTGGACCATGAGTCAGCGGTAATATGCACCTTACCGCTGACCGCCCTGTCCAGCGAGGCATGGACATTGCCTTCCACATGCCGGTAGAGAGCCGGAATCGCCTTCCGTGAGAAAAAGTGGCGTTTGGGTACCTGCCACTGAGGAACCGCACATTCCACAAACTCACGGAAGGGGGCAGAGTCTACCAACTGAAAAGGCAGCAGTTGAAGTGCTAGCAATTTTGCCAAGCTAGCATTCAACCGCTGGGCATGTGGATGGCTGGGAGCAAACTTCTTTCGGCGGTGCAGCAGCTGGGGCAGGGAAATTTGCCTGGTACAATCTGACGTCGGTGTACCAAAAGCAGATTGCCCACAAGTACTTGGCTGTGACACACCTAATTCTACACCTTCATTCCTCTCACTGCAGGTCTCAGAGAGGACTGAAGGTCTAGTGGGGTTGGAAATCTCAGCTGATGAGGAGCAAGGAGAGATCCTCTTTGTTCTTTGGTGTGGGTCTTTTAGATACGCTTGCCAACGAACTGCATGGCAGGTCAACATATGTCTGGTCAAGCATGTGGTACCCAAGCGGGAGATATTTTGGCCACGCGAGATACGCTTGAGACATATGTTGCAAATAGCAGCGGTGCGATCTGATGCACTCGTCTCAAAAAAGGCCCACACCAAAGAACTTTTTGAATAACGCGCAGAGACTGCAGCGCCCTGCACATGTGGAGCTTTGGGGTGTGATGCAGTCAATGTGCTGCCCTTAGGCTGGCCCCTGGAGGGCATCCTGCCTCGTTGGTGATGTGCTGCCGCCTCCTCCTCCTCCTCCTCCTCCTCCTCCTCTCTCCTATCAGGCACCCACGTTGAGTCAGTGACCTCATCATCCCCTCCCTCCTCATCACTGGAGCAAACCTGGCAGTATGCTGCAGCAGGGGGAGCATGACTGCCAGATTGCTGTCCTTCTTGGGCACCCCCTCTGTCCGCGCTCATGTTACTGCCTTCATCGAGCTCAGTATCGTCATCAGAGCCTTCCAAACGCTGGGCATCCTCCTGGAGCATGTACCCAACACTGTGGTCAAACAGTTCGAGGGAATCCTCATGAGGACATGGTGGAGCTAGGGAAGGAGTCACTGATGACATTGAGCTGAGGGAAGAGGCCGCTGCTTTGCCAGACAAAGCACCCTGGGCATGGGTGAGAGAGGATGAGGAGGATGAGGACGGCTTGGTCATCCACTCGACCAAGTCTTCCGCATGTTGCGGCTCAACATGGCCAGCTGCCGAAAAAAAGGCCAAGCGTGTCCCATGGCCACGTGCTGATGAGGATGCACCGTCTCCACGACCAGCACTAGACACAGAGCCTGCTTGCCCTCTCTTATTGGCTTGTGACTGTCTGCCTCTCCTTCTTGGCCTTCCAGACATACTAATGGCCTGTAGCTGCACTAAGCTGGGATAGAACACCTGTAATTTTCTTCAAGTAGCTTTATATACTGTAACCAGACAAGCCTGCCTGTCAGTAGGAAGATAACAGGAACGGATCTAGCTGAACACTGTGAGCAGGACGCACTGTACTAAATGTAAATAGTCTAGCTGCCTGACCGTGGTACTAATAGGATCAAATAGAACACCTGTAATTTTCTTCAGGTAGCTTTATATACTGTAACCAGACAAGCCTGCCTGTCAGTAGGAAGATAACAGGAACGGATCTAGCTGTACACTGTGAGCAGGACGCACTGTACTAAATGTAAATAGTCTAGCTGCCTGACCGTGGTACTAATAGGATCAAATAGAACACCTGTAATTTTCTTCAGGTAGCTTTATATACTGTAACCAGACAAGCCTGCCTGTCAGTAGGAAGATAACAGGAACGGATCTAGCTGAACACTGTGAGCAGGACGCACTGTACTAAATGTAAATAGTCTAGCTGCCTGACCGTGGTACTAATAGGATCAAATAGAACACCTGTAATTTTCTTCAGGTAGCTTTATATACTGTAACCAGACAAGCCTGCCGGTCAGTAGGAATTTAACAGGAACGGATCTAGCTGAACACTGTGAGCAGGACGCACTGCACTAAATGTAAATAGCAGGAACGGATCTAGCTGAACACTGTGAGCAGGACGCACTGCACTAAATGTAAATAGTCTAGAAGATAACAGGAACGGATCTAGCTGAACACTGTGAGCAGGACGCACTGCATTAAATGTAAATAGTCTAGATAGAAGATAACAGGAACGGATCTAGCTAAACTGAATACAGTGTATATATATATATGCAACACCTGGGATGCATATATATACACAATACACTGTAAGTGCAGCTAACTGACTGACTGTTCTGCCTAATCTATCTAACTCAAATCAAATGACACTGTCTCTCTCTCTCTCTATCTCTCAGCACACCGGAACACACACTACACAGGGCCGCCGTGCAGGCGGACTTATATAGTGTGGGGTGTGTACTAAATGCCCTGAGCCGTAATTGGCCAAAGCCACCCTGGCTTTGGCCAATTACAGCTCTCTCTACTGACAGCGCTGTGATTGGCCAAGCATGCGGGTCATAGTGCATGCTTGGCCAATCATCAGCCAGCAATGCACTGCGATGCCGCAGTGAATTATGGGCCGTGACGCGCCACACGAATTTAGCGCGAACGGCCCATAACGTTCGCAATTCGGCGAACGATCGAACAGCCGATGTTCGAGTCGAACATGGGTTCGACTCGAACACGAAGCTCATCCCTAATGGCCACATAATTGTCAAGTCTTCTCTTCGGGTCTCTTTATAATTATATAAGTATAACACCTTAAAGTATTAACCCTTTTGCTGCCAGGTCCGTACGTCATACGGACCTGACAGCAGGGGGTTTAACACACAATCTGGTGGCTGCAGCCAGGATTGTGTGTGAAACTGACAGGCAGGCTGACAGCCTGTCAGGTGAAAGCATTCGGCCAGCAGCGCTGCCACCCAATCTCTCACACACACCCCTGGTACCTGCGCCCCCCGTGCGCTCGCCCCCACCATGCTTTCTGGGTTCAGCTTGCCCATCTGCAGGCCCGGGAGCAATATGGCGGGTGCCGTCTGCTCTCCTCCCCTTCTTGCTGTGACCCGGAAAGCATCATCCGTGTCATCACTTCTGGGTCAGCATCTAGGTGTCCCGGCTAGCTCATTGCTTTGCAATGCGATCTGCATTGCAAAACATTCAGTAGAGTCCAATGGACACATGCAGGGTCTTTTGGACCGAGCATATTTCAGTAAAGAGAACCTGTGACCTAAAAATCATCACATAGGGGACTTTTTGTCCCCAAGCACATAAAATTTCCAAGCACATAAAGTCCCCCTAAAGAAATTTTGAGGCCCCCCACCTCCACAAATACACACATATGAATGTAAACGCATGCGTCGGGGGCGCCTACACATGAAAATGTTGATTGCAATATGCATGTTACAAATTGCTGCTCATGCAGGAGTGAGAGCAATAATTCTAGCACAAGACCTCCTCTGTAACACTAAACTGATACCTATAGGGGGCTTTTGAAGCGTTGCCTATAGAAAATATAGGGTACTGAAGTTTGTCGCCATTTCACAGGCGCACAGAAATTTAAGGCTTGGCATGTTGGGTATCTATTTACTTGGTGAAACCTTGTCTTTTATATTTTACCAAACATTTGGGTAATTTACTGCGGTTGTTTGCCCAAAAATTCACCTAGTGTGCTTTTTACTGAAATTTTGCGTTTCCTAAACCTTTGTGGTACTATTGTATGACATAAAAAATTGGAACTACTTCTATTATAGTCTCTAGAATGTTTGCTTTCAGAAACTATATCATGTTTAGGGGTTTTACATCATCTTTAGGGCTAAAATGATTTTCTTAAACATATGTGCAAAAAGCACAAAAACGGCTCTGGCAATGAAAAGGTTAATCAGCTCTCACAGAAATCAAAGCACTCCCGTTGAAAGTGTTTTAATTTGCTTTTTTCTCAAGAAGGACAGAGCCACCTTTGTTCAGGCATCATCTAGGGTCAGCGCCCACTTCCTAAGCTGAGATTCTGGCTTAGAGATACACAAAATCAGAGCACAGGGATGCCATGTAAATCTTGATACCTGTGCAGTTCTTAGCTGTATTCACAAGCATCTGACACAAACGTCTCCCCTTGTGAATTGCTGCAAAGTTACAATGTTGCAGTCTGATAAGGAGAACAGTCGGAAAATGCTTCCTATTGCATGCAGCAGACCAAGGGGATCATCTCAGCCTAGGCAAAGTCAATGGAACACTTTGACTGCTTCTTAACCTCTTCACGCCGGCCTTACGCATATATGCAGCCTCTCGGCGGGTGGGCCGTAACTCTGATAGGCTGCATATATGCATATCAAAATGTACACAATGCTGTGCCGAGAATGCGACACCTGAATGCTCCCGACACATTTACTGGTGGTAACAAAAAGCCATCATGTGACTGTTATTACAGCCAATCACGGAGGTCACATGACGGAAATGCCCGCCTTAACCTCCCGGAATCTGAAACCTCTTAAAGGGCTGGGAGGTGCCCGCGCTAAGGGGTTAATGATAGAAATACAGTTATAAACTATACAGTTGCTGTATATTGTGACATATTAAGAATTTATTTATACTTATAAACCTACTCAGAGGTCAATTTGAAGGTAGGCAAAGACACCAAACTGTTCTGGTTGTTTGGATTAGGAAATTAGCACATTTGCCATTCTTCTCAGCTCTGGATATAGATACATATATGTCAATATGTTAAATGTAGAGATCAATATAGTTCTGCCATTAGACACCCTATAGAAAATGGTTGTATTGCCTGAAGTTCTTCCCTACAGTTCTGATCATAAAGTGAGATTGGCAGTACAGGGTTTGAGTTGTTTATTCTTCAACATGTGTTCTTTTACAGTTCTTGTAACAAACTCTGCAAAATGTCTCTGTGAGAGTCTGCTGTAATGGACCGTGAATAAGTGGGATTGGGTGTGGACCTATGTGCACGCTGTGCATTAAAACTAGCACAGATGTGAGAGCCGAGAGTTTACTATACTTTTTATTCATGTATATGAGATATTCTTCAAAACCAGCCTGGACACCCCTATGTGAATGTGTAAATCTTCTGGAACAGGCCTCAATGTGCTTAGAGACATGTTTCTACTTATGAAACGTAAGTCTCTTCTCAATAAAATGTATATAATATTTTCCCCTGGAACGTTATGATCTATACTAGTAGGAGTGCATTACTAAATAGCCTTGTTTAAGTAATATATTTAAAGCAAAAACTCACAAATCTGTTATAGTGGAGGACTACATGCAGAGCTTCAGCTGGAGAGTACAGTCCACCAATCAAGAGCTTGAAAGAACATAGAGATCATTGTCTGCTACCTGAGTAAGGCTCAGTTCACACTAGTGTGGCCTGAAAGTTGCACGACTTACCGTGCAACTTTGTCAGGCGACTTCCTGGCAACTTGATGAGTCTTGAGTACTACTTTGATGCTACTTTGATGCGACTTTGAAGCGAGGAAGGAGCTATGGTAATGCCTGGGTAATCTTCCTGTAATGTCAGATCCAATTACATTAATATAGATGAGGATCCGACTTGGAGGTCACTTCCATTAAAGTCTATGAGCACAAGTCGAATAGATCTCACCTTGAAGTAGTACAGGAACCTTTTCCAAAGTCGGAGCGACTTCAGTAGTGCTAATTAAGACAACTCTCATTGACTGAACATGGGATTTCACATGTCATGAACATGTCTCACAAGTCGGATCCCCAGTCATGGCAGTGTGAACAGAATCTTAATCTAGAATTAACATTTGTGACGCGGCAATTGATAAAATGTCGAAATGCAGTGCACATTCTCAGTACAAGGCTTTAGAGAAGAGTCTCTAAAGAGATATGTTTGACCGACCTGTCTGACTGACCGGAGCAGCCCACATAGGTTGGTCAGCATAGGTGTCAGGAGCAGGAGGGATCATTTTTAAATGATCCCTCCCTGTTTTCTGACACCTATGTTGACCAACCTGTGTGGGCTGCTCCGCTCAGTCAGATGATCCCCTGTGTCAGTCAGTGGCGGCTGTAGGGGAGAGGAGAGAGAGCTGGACAATGGCTAGGAATGCCTGGGAGCAGTGACATCACCTATAGGCTCCTATGGTCCACCCATTTTTGGCGCTCCCTCCTCTTCCCCTGGAATTCTACATTAAATGTTCAGGGTCACAGGGGGTCTAGGAGGAGCTGAAGAGGCAGTAATACTTACCTCACCCGTACTTCGGCCAGCTCCAGCACTCTCCTCTTTCCCTTCTGGTGCTCCTAGCTGTGAAGGGTCCCTTGCTGTCATCACATACAGTGCAGGGCTATTAACCATGTATTGAGAAGGCAAGAGTGCGGCTGCAACCAATAGTGCCTTAGACCCCTTTCACACTAAGCCGGGCCGCATTAGCGCTAAACCGCCGCTCGTTTTAGCGGTGCTCTAGCCCTGTTTAAGCTGCGCTTTTTGCCCGCTAGCGGGTGCTTTTAACCCTAAAGAAGAGGTTAAGCACTTCAGCCCTGGACCATTTGGCTGGCCAAAGACCAGAGCACTTTTTGCGATTCGGCACTGGGATAGTTTAAAGGCATTTTTGTAATTTTTTTTTTTTTACTAGTAATGGCGGCGATCGGCGATTTTTATCGTGACCGCGACATTATGGTGGACAGATCGGACACTTTTGGCGCGATTTTTGGACCACTCACATTTTCACGATCACACTCATGGAGCCCGCAGCGGGTGGGCGCGCACGTGATGGTGCGGCGGCAAGTTTAAAGGGACGTACCTGTACGCCCATTTGCCTGTCCATGCCATTGTGTTAACGTAAATGTACAGGCGGCGGTCGGCAAGCGGTTAGAAATGCTCGTGTTGCGGCGCTTCCGATGCGCTTTTCAGGCTCTTTGGAAGCCCTGCCCAGTTATTTCAATGGTCAGGGGCATTGTGGAAGAGCAGTATACAGAGCTCCCAAACCACCCCAAAGATGCTGCTTGCAGGACTTTTCCTAACGTCCCAAAAGCGCACCGCCCCAGTGTGAAAAGACACACTAAAATGAACGGGAGGCTGTTTTCAGGTGCTAAAACGCTAAGTGTGAAAGGGGTCTTAGTGAAGATGCCAGTCGTAATGCTGAAGGGACCCTGCTGGAGTGAGGAATAAGGTATTTATTACACATACTTCCTGCACCCTGTGCATTGCACAAGCAGTTAACCCTTGCAGATCAAGGGAAAGGGGAGCGGTGGGGGCACTGCAAGGGTGGATTTTATTTCATTTCTGGAGTTGGGCTTTATTACTAATCTGGCTGTATCTGGTTTCAGTACTTCTGGCTCACAGGCCTAGACAAGAACGCAGCTAATAAAAGTTAGATAAAAAGTCAGAATTGATTCTTTAACTTAAACCAATGTATCATAACCACAGCCACCTCATTACTGTTTTTTTTTTTTTATTACTACTTCGTACTTTCTAAAGTAAAAAGAGACATTTAACAATATTTCATCACAGAACGTAGAAAAGGTCTTTTGAAATGTATCATTACATTTGATCATGTGAGTTCAAACTCTTTTTGTTGTCAGGATTCCTAACTGAACGGATACAACAGAAATGTATTAGTTCATCTAAGGCACCTGAGCACTTTAATTATCTACAGAAAAAGCAATAGATACTTGATTGGATAGCCACAAGTGCCTGTCCTTACTTAATGTGCCCCCTCCCTTTAGTATCATGTCTGACAAGGCATGCAGAGACTTGGGACTGAACAGCCTGCACAACTGCGGTTAAGCTGCAAGGCGTCTGATGCCACTCTGTTTGTTATCGCATTTAGCACACTGGACATGGCATGTTTGGGCTTGTGGTTCTACGATTCCTAGAAAGCCATCTATTTTCACTCATCTTCATCCTTTGTGTCCAGCAGGCAAACCGCTCTCTGGGCTAGTAATATCTGAATGTATGGAAAGCAGCATAAAAGAATTTCATTTGGATGGCTTTTTATTTTAGACACATAGAGCAATAACAACTGAAAAAAGGGACCAATTAAGCCACCAAGTCTAACAATTTTGAAAGACGTGGAGATTTTGCAATATTGACCACTTGATTTACCCTCCTTCCTGACCAGGCCATTTTTTGCGATACGGCAGTGCGTTACTTTAACCACTTCAGCCCGGAAGATTTGGCTGCTGAAAGACCAGGCCTTTTTTTCCCACAAATAGAGCTTTCTTTTGGTGGTATTTGATCATCTCTGCGGTTTTTATTTTTTGCACTATAAACAAAAGAAGAGCAACAATTTTGAAAAAAACATAATATTTTGTACTTTTTGCTATAATAAATATCCCCGTTTTTTTTTTTTTTTAAAAGGCAAATTTTTTCTCAGTTTAGGCCGATATGTATTCTTCTACATATTTGTGGTAAAAATAATCACAATAAGCGTATATTGATTGGTTTGCGCAAAAGTTATAGCGTCTACAAAATAGGGGATAGATTTATAGCATATTTTTTACTAGTAATGACGGCGATCTGCGATTTTTATCGGGACTGCGACATTATGGCGGACACATGGGACACTTTTGACACATTTTTAGGACCATTGGCATTTCTACAGCGATCAGTGCTATAAAAATGCACTGATTACTGTACAAATGTCACTGGCAGGGAAGGGGATAAAATATATAGTGATGGACCCGCGCAGTGGAAATGAAGAAAGGTAATTTGCAATAAACCTCAAATGAACTGGAACTGCTGCCCCCCAGGATGCAATCACCACATAAAGTGGAAAAAGCTAAGTGAAGAAATGAGGATATGGGTGTGGTGCTGTTCCTATTTAAATTCTAAGTGATCTGTGATATCTTGCTATATTCACCTCTATTTGGATGAGGTGAGTGATAATGGTGGTTCAAAGAAAAAAGAAAATCTTGAATATAATGTGAAAAATTAAAAGCGAAATCAAACAAAGTCACGCCGACTTATGACTAATCCGACCGTATATGAGATTATTAAGGTGCTTGTATGATTCACAAACGTATTAAATCAATAAGAAGATGGTTAAAGTGCTTGTGTAGTTCATAAACGTATTAAATCAATAAAGAGGAAATGGGGGGGGGGGGAGAAGAGGGAAAAAAAATGGGGGAAGGGAAAGATGAACAGCGTTACAGTTGCTTAAATAAAACAGTATTATTTTTGGGACCATCCAATTAAAGTGCGCATGTGCAAAAAATAATTAACATAAAAGTCCTCTCATCGCATAATTGTATTCAGTGCAGTATTCGTTATTCTTGTTTCCCTGGTGATAGTATTCTTAATTTCATCAGTGCCAGTGCTATTTGGATCTTGTGCTCTTAATGTGCAAACACTCACCAGCTGTCTTCACACCTGCTGGGGTATCAGGCAGTCACAGTCTGTGCCACTGTGTGGCAGCTTCTGGCGATCTCAGGATCGTGGTAGTATTTCACATAAAAAGAGAAGGGATGCCCATAGCGTAAAACTGTTTAAAAGAATTTTATTTCAAAAGTGAACAGAGCGGTACTCACATTTTAATAGTTCATATTATGCAAGAAAGAAAAACCCAGGTTATCTGTCAGCAGTCCTGTGTTGTTTGGGAGACGCAGGTTAGGCCACACCCTATGCGTTTCGTCATTGGACGTCTACGGGAGCGTTCACTGTTCACTTTTGAAATCAAATTCTTTTAAACGGTTTTACGCTATGGGCATCCCTTCTCTTTTTATGTGAAATACTACCACGATCCTGAGATCGCCAGAAGCTGCCGCACAGTGGCACAGACTGTGACTGCCTGATACCCCAGCAGGGGTGAAGACAGCTGGTGAGTGTTTGCACATTAAGAGGGAAGGGGATAACACTAAGGGACGATCAAGGGGTTAACTGTGTTCCCTGTGTGTGTTTCTAACTGTAGGGGGAGGGGACTGACGAGAGGGGATGACAGATTGTGGTTCCTAGCTATTAGGAACTCACGATCTGTCTCTCCTCACAGAACAGAACAGGGATGTGTGTGTGTTTACACACACACACATCCCTGTTCTGCCTCTCGTGCCCGCGATCGCTCATGGCTGGCGGTCATCGCAACCGTCGGCCATGAGCATCGGCACCCTCCTGAGTGCAGCGGGCACAAGCACCTGCTATCCCGCTCAAAGGAGCCGACGGCCAGCTATGACGGCTCGCGTGTTCGTGCCGACCTGCCGCCGTATAATGACGGTGGCTGGTCAGCAAGCGGTTAACTGACAATTGTGCAGTCACGCAACACTGTACACAAACTACATTTATATAATTTTTTCACACAAAGAGAGTTTTCTTTTGTTGGTATTTGATCACCACTGAGTTTTTTTTAAATCTTTTGTGCTATAAATGAAAACATATCTAATAAATGTAAAAAATGTAATTTCCTCATAATTTTACTCCAATATGTATTCTGCTACATGTTTTTGGTAAAAACAAATCCCAATAAACGTATATTGATTGGTTTGTGCGAATGTTATAATGTCTACAAACTATATATGTATACTTGAAATTTGAATTATTTATTTTTTTATACTAGCAATGGCAGCCATCAGCAACTTATAGTGTACTGCGATAGTATGGCAGGCAATCTGACACTAATCCCCAAAGTGCTGGATCATGTACTAGATACGTGATCCAGTGCAGGATAGCTGCTCTGCCACCGTACTCCTACGTGAGGTGGTCAGCAAGTGGTTAAAGAAGAATTCCAGGAATGGATATTTTTAACTCATAACACTAGTCCAGCTTGGACTAATGTAACTATGTATACATACCTCCCAACTTTTTGAGATTGGAATGTGGGACACCTATCAGCAAAAGTACGCAAGCATAGGACACACCCTTTGCCACGCCCCCTTTAAGGAGAATTGTACAAAAAAAAAAGATTGTTTCAACCCACAAGTGCTTTTTTTTACCATTACTATTCCTTTATATTGGCTTTTGGGATTTACAGATGCAGCAATTTAGAAATCAGATGAAAGGTTTAGCGCTAGAAAACACTTTTTGGTAGAAAAAAGTGCATTTTCTATAAAGCTATATAGATCAGACCAAAATGAGGGACAAATGAGAAGGAATGAGGAACAGAGGGACATTGTTCCAAATCAGGGACAGTTCCTCAAAATCAGGGACAGTTGGGAGCTATGTGTATATACTATACCTGGCCAATGCCCCTGGAAGCTAGAAATTAATGCCTCTTGAAGCTGGAAATCAATGCCCCTGGAAGTAGGCACCGCTGCTCCAGTGATCTCCGGGCTTTGTGTTGAGCAGCTGGCCTGCTGCATTCTGAACACAATAAGTCACTTCATCTGCATGGGCGCTGTTCAGAGGACTCCTTGCATTCACTGAGAAAATGCAAAGCTGTGACAGACTCACCCGGGATAGAAGCTTTTGGAGGGGACTGAATGTGAGCCTCTTGCCTACAGATTATGGGCCTTGGCATTTGGGGTACCCTTGAGGTGTTGTTACTTTGGCTTCAGGTCCTTGTCCCCCAGGACACACAGACTCTGGGGACCCTGTATTTGCCATAGTAGCAATAGTGACTGAGTCATACTGTTGGGACTCATACTGTGAGAAGATGCTAATGTCATCAACTCCACTCACCTGTCTGATGTCAGCTATAATGTGTTTAATGTAAATGAGTTTAGTCTGGCTTACCACAGGTTCTAAGGGTATTCAACTCATTGTTGTTTGTTCTAATTATCCCTGTGTTGATGTTTATGGTAATGTATGTTGAATAGTCAATGAGCTAGGAGACGTAGTCACCTAGGCTGTATAAAGGATTAGATAATTAGCTCATGTTAATTAGGTTACAGTTGTATTGTTAGAGGAGGTTCCAACGGCATATAAAGTCTTGTAATTTTGATTCTAAAAAAAACAGTTCATGTTAGCATCTAAGCAAGTGTCGCCTTGTTTTGTGCTTGGAAGCATTTGGAATATCTGATATCTGTATCCAGACTACAAGGAAGTGGTATATGACGGAAGCACTCAAGTGGAGTGAGGGACGTTCCGTGACAAAAGCATTCTCTGAATGGTGCCCATACGAAGTGGCTGATCTCCTATGTTCAGTAAGCAGCAGGGCAGCCACTCGGCACAGAAACTGGAAGCTAGTGGAGATCAGTGGACTATCTACTACAGTGTTTTCCAGCTTCTTGTGCAGGGGTCTTCAAACTTTCTAAACCAAGGGACGGTTTACTGTCCTTCAAAGCTAAGGGGGGCTGGAGTGGTCAGTGGAAGTAGAAAATGCCCCGGTGTCAATGGGTGTACAAAAATTACATAGTGCCCCATAATTGGTATTAGTGGGAGGAATAGTGCCTAATTGTTTATCTCAGTAGGGAGGAATTATTCCCCATTGCTGCTGTCAGTGAGAGGAATGGTTCCACACTGTTGGTGTCAGTAGAAGGATTGGTGCCCGTTTGTTGGTGTCAGTGGGAGGAATAATACTCCGAGGGTCAGATAAAGGCAAGCAAAGGGACACATTTGGCCCATGGAATGCAGTTTGGAGATCACTGTTCTAGAGCAATCCAGCTGGTATGTATAATACATTTTTACACAGGTCCAAGTTGAACCAATGTAACTATGGAAAAATATTTGTACCTGGGATTCTTCTTTAAAACATTCATGTATTTTCTGTAAGATACACTTGTAGACAGCATTCATTGGATTTGTGCATTTTATATATATATATATATATATATATATATATATATGTGTGTATATCATACATACATAAATATCCATCCCAAAGAACTTTACAGCTATTGTTTTAAACAGCTGTATCACATAATTTGTGTTCATTCTAAAAAGCAATCTGTATCGAAAAATTACTTTCTAAGCTCAGTAGGTAAAAAAAAAAAAAAGCACTCCAGTATAATTTCTGTGTTGTTGGAGAGGGCGGCATCAAAGTGAACCTGTTGCTCTGCATTAACAGAGGACGGGTTTGCTTGACATTCCATTCCTCTGTTGTCAATAAAACCTTTCATAAACATAACACAGAAAAGTGTTCTTGCACAGTATACATCTGTTCCATAGAATGGTAAGTATGAACAGGAATACTTTAGCTAATGTTCCTATAAAAGCTTATCTGTTAACCCTTGACTCCTGGTGGTTCTTTAAGTGTGTGTTTGTTGATGTCGACAGGTGGAGATGGCATCCCGATCACATGATCGCTGTGATTGGCTCTCACAGTGGTCACATGATCGGGAGCCCATCCCATTGGTTTCTGATCACAGTTGTTGTTGGTGACAGCTCAGTAATTTACATGTAGTTTGCAGGAACTCAGACCGCCCATTTGCATCGCATACTAGCTCATTATGAAATACTTACCTTAGAACGATGCCCTGAATCGGTGCTGGCACACAGAGTACACAGCCGACATCTTTCACCAGAGTTACTTCCGGGTTTGTGGGATCCGGCGCAGTGATTGGCTGAAGCCACAATGATGTCACTCCTGCACATGCGTGCGGGAGCCACCGGTCACGGCATGTTCCCTGAAGCAACGGCACCAGTGGGCCCTTTCTTCAGTGCTCATGCGCTGATGAAGTCAACAAAAGCGTATATCGTGAATATTTCCTAAACTGTGCAAGTTTAAGAGATATTTACAGTATCTATAGGTAAGCGTTACTATAGGTAGGTACAAGTGGTGTAACAGAGTTTACAACCACTTTAAGGAGTTGAATTACTAAAAGCAAATACAGTTGCTCCAGATTTAAGTAAATGAGCAGAAGCTCTGCTGACTTTCATCATCCAATCATGTGCAAACAAAAATGCTGTTTTTTAAATTTTCCTTCCATGTGATTGGGTATTCTTTGTAAAGTGTTAACCCCTAAGTCTCGCAACAGGTAGACATAGGTGTTGATTTACTAAAGGCAAATAGACTGTGCACTTTTGAAAGTGCAATTGCACTGTGCAAGTGCAGTTGCTCCAGAGCTTAGTAAATGAGGGAGAGTTCTGCTGACTTTCATCATCCAATCATGTGCAAGTAAAAATGCTGTTTTTTTTTTTTATATTCCTTGCATTTGATTGGTTGTTCTTTGTAAAGTGAAGCTTTACCTCATTTACTGAGCTCTGGAGCAACTGCACTTGTAGAGCGCAACCGCACTTTCAAAAGTGCACAGTATATTTGTCTTTAGTAAATCAACCCCATAATGTCACAAAGGGGTTGATTTTCACTTGACAGTGCAGTCGCTTTAGATCTGAAGGGAAGATCTGAAATGAGGGAAAGCTCTGCTGATTTTATCATCCAATCATGTACAAGCAAAAATGCTGTTTTTTATTTTACTTGCATGTCCCCCCTCAGATCTACAGTGACTGCACTTTCAAGTGCACTTGTAGTGCAAAGTGGATTTGCCTTTAGTAAATAAACCCCAAAGTCACTTGTGTAATACTGACAACAACTAGCAGGTTCATGCAGATAAGGACTAGTAGGACAAAGGCTAACCACTGTCCATTAGAGGGTGTTGTAAAAAATCAGTTTATGCTTTTAAGAGCCTATTGGGGAAGCATTCACATACAGGTCTGCTATGTAAGTTTGACACTTACCTAAAAGTCATTTCTTCTGTTTTCATTTCTAGGATGATGTCAGAAACCCTTGTGTGCTGCAGTAATAGCCCTCAAATAATTAGCATACCCATTCCTGCCATAATGTGCCATCACTTTTATTAAGACTCTGAATAAACATGAAATTTGATTACAGTGATCCTGACTACTTGTACTAAAATGGTGTCCTGTGGGACATCTCTCTGTGCTGATCGATGGGGAGAGAAGCCTCAGTTGTCACCGCAGTGGGATTTTGATTCATGTCGAGCTGTAGAACAGACTATGGACAAGATGACAGTGGCCCCTGGGTTTTCTTCGGCAATCCCCAACAGTCTTTCTATTGATCGAAAGTTAAACCTGAGAGGTTATTGCTTCAGCACTGTCACGGCAAACTAGACAGACTGTCTATTCCAGCACTCTGTCTCCGGCTAGGAAAGCAGATCCCAGCTCCTTAGCTGACCTGCAATTCCTTAACGTCCAAGTCAACCGCCGTTCAGAAATCCATATGGAATGTGACTAGTTCATAACTAAATCCCCACGTATTTAACATCACAGAAGACAAGAGTAGTGAAATATAGGAGCTGTAATTGTTTTCTGACATATCTTATCCACTTTTTTGACTAGATCTGAAACTCTCACACAGGCATGCAAGCAATCCAATTTCATTTATCTTTTTTTTTTTTAGTGCTTTTAATAACTGGGCACATTAAACAGAATGCATGAGGATCCAAAAGTTTATTGATTTTGTTTGCTAAGAACAGATCCATGACTCCAAAGTTAAACTAGGAGGACACTTGTTTGGGGTCATAGAATTAAGTGAATAAGCATCGATTGGGTTTAAATAACATCTGCTTTGAATTTTGTCCAGGGAAATCAAATTATTTTTTTCTGATACGTAAAAAGAAAGCTGTGAAGTGAGGTGACAGATTTGCAATATAAAGCTGTAACTTGGTTAATCACAGCAATATAACGGCTTTGTGGACCTCTGTCAGGATCAAAACCCCCAGTGAACCTAACATTGGGCTTTAAAGTCCCACTCCAGGATAAAACTACATTTTTTATCACCTCTTCTTTCCATCCCCTCTAACCTATGCTGACAGTGATTTTTGCCCCCTTACCTTGTGAAGCCAGCAACACTCACCTAAGTCCCCAAACAAGGGCTCTATCTCCCCACCAGTTCCAGTGCAGGGACCACGAATCCAGTGCTTTGATGGCACCTCAAGACCACCACGTTCCCCTGTGATGACGTCAGTCTTCTTCTCTTTCCTCGCACTTTAACCACTTCAATATTGGGCACTTTCCCCCCTTCCTGTCCAAGCCAATTTTCAGTTTTCAGTGCTGTCACTTTTTAAATAACAATTGTGCGGTCATGCTACACTGTACCCAAAGAAAATTTTTATCATTTTGTTCCCACAAACAGAGCTTTCTTTTGGTGGTATTTGATCACCTCTGCATTTTTTCTTGCTAAACAAATAAACTTTTTCTTTGTTTCTGTTAAAAATTTTTGTAAATAAGTATGTTTTCTCCTTCACTGATGGGCGCTAATGAGGCTGCACTGACAAGCACTGATAAGGCGGCATTAATGAGGTGGCACCAAGGAGGTGGCACTGATGGGCACTTATGATGGGCACTGATAGTGCCCATCAGTGCTGCCTATCAGTGCCCATCATAAGTGCCCATCAGTGCCACCTCATTGGTGCCACCTCATCAGTGCCGCTTATCAATGCCCATCAGTGCTGCATATCAGTGCTGCCTATCAGTGCCCATCAGTGCCGCCCATCAGTACTGCCTGATAGACGGCACTGATATGCAGCACTGATGGGCATTGATAGGTGGCACTGATGGGCACTGAAAGGCTGCGCTGATGGGCACTTATGGGTGGCACTGATAGGCGACACTAATGGGCACTGATAGGTGGCACCGATGGACACTGATGGGTGGCACTGATGGACACTGATAGATGGCACTGATATGCATCACTGATGGCACTGGAAGGCATTGCTGATGGGCACTGAATGGCATCTGTCTGGGCACTGGTTGGCATCTGGGCAAGTATAATTAAAGACATTTTTGGGGGGTATTTTTTTTTTTTGTGTGAAGAGAGATTAGAACACCTGGCAGGGTTTTTATTGCTGTCTGTGTCCCCGTTAGGGAGATTCACCCTCTTTAATTGTCATGTTTACCATTATCACAGAGAGCAAAAGAAAACCCAAAATTTTGGGTTGTTATTACAACAGTAATAAAGGGAACATCTCCCAGTGGTGACACTAGTTCTGGTGACCCTGAAGAAAATCAGGGATTCCCTCACATTTGGGGGATTTCCTCTCACTTCCTATCTTGGCAATGGGGCAGGAAGTAAAGGAAAATCTACCCAATGGGACACAGATGGCAACAAAAAAAACTTTTAGGGGTTTTAAACCTCCCTTATTCTATACAAAGTGAAAAAAAGTTTTGCCTTTAGTTCTTTTAAACGCATTTTTAAAAATTGGTTGCAGGTGTAAGCACTAAAGGTTTTTCTGGTACACAAATTCTTATTAAAGGTTTTAGGTAGTAACAAGCAACTCTTTACCAATGCAGGGGCATATAGGTACAGTGCAGGCAATCAGGTTGCCAAAAAGAACACAAAAAGGGGGGGGGGGAGGAGAGGGTTTAGGCAAGGGTCCTACAGGCTCTGGTATCAAAAGGACTAAATATAGATTGTCCAAACGTGGGTGGAAAGCAGGGAGGGCACCATGGTTCCCAAACTTTGAGGAACTTGGAATGGGAGTCATGTAGAATACTGGCCATCTTTTTTTTGACCATTAAGGTGGTCAAATTGTCCTTCACCTCTGCAAATGAGACTGGTGGTTTCTTCCAGGCCTTAGCTATGGCATGTATAGCAGCCAAAAACAGGTAGGTTGACAGTTTCTGTTGGTATGAAAATTGGCCAGGAATAGGGCAATGAAATAGGCCAAGTTTTGCATCTTTGCGAATGGGTACATAAAACAATGTCTATAAAAGCCCTAAAACTCTGGACCAGAATCTCACTAAGCATGGACACGACCACCATATATGAATAACATCCCCGTGCTGGCCACAACCTCTATAGCATCTATTACTGTAAGACTTGTTTGCGTTTGCTATGTGGGCCGGGACCCAAAACCATTGCAGTGTTTAAAATATAACCTAAAATGTAGTTCCCATGTGTGCTGATCTGCATTCAGTGCTCCTGAGAGACTTTCTTGTTCTGTAAGTGCTATAAATTCTGCTGCACAGAAGTTTTTTTTATCCTCATGCTTTGAATGCATGAAGGTAAAAAACCGTGTGCCTTTACACCCACTTTACCAAAACTCATAATAAGGCACAACATTTGTGGCATCAATTTAGAATAGCACCTCAACACAGAAGGTGCCAACAAACTTATGCTGTGTCATACCACAATATACATTATGTGCTTTCTAATATGCTGGGTTAAAAAAAAAAAAAAAAAACATTCTTCGGAACTGATTTTTGGTCTGTGAATATACAGGATGTGTCTCATCAAATTGCTTCCCAGCTACTGCATGTAGAGGTTTAAGACATGCTTTACATGAAAATCAATGACAGACCAATGTACCATTTCTGAGATCACAGATCTTTGTAGCTTCTTAGAATCCCCTTCAAAATAATTAATAATACATTCAAAAATAATGAATACCATCAGAAGGAGATGTCTTACACTAATAATTGACTACAAATTGTCAGGATAATAGGTGAAAAAGCAGCCTGAAGACCCCTCTGAAAATGTGCTGCCCTAGGCCATAGCTTACTTTGCTGTTCCACAAATCCTGGTCTACATATATAGTCAAAATTATGTTGATATTGATAGCATCTCTTGTAAAATGCCAAAATAGTAAAGTTAGTAGTGTTGAGTATACTAATAATCAGGGCTTTTTTTCAGCAGGAACGCGGGGGAACGCAGTTCCGGCACCTCCAGAACTGAATATATGTAATGACAAGGGGTGCTGGGGTGTGCTGGAGGGTCTATTGATGCTGAGAGGATCTGTTTTTGCAGAGGAAGGGGGATCTATTGTGGCTGGGGTGGATCTTATGTTGTTGGAGGTATGTCGTTGCTGGGAGGGATCTATTGTTGAGGGAAGGTCTATTGATGCTGGCTGCTGGGCAGAGGCGTCACTAAGGGGTGGCTTTTGGGGCTATAGCCCCGAATCTGGGGCCCATAGCCCGAGTCTCTGCAGGGGTCCCCAAGGGGAGGGGAGGCTCTCTGGGGATCCTGATGTAAGTGGGGGGCTCTCTGGGGACCCTGATGCAAGGGGGAGGCTCCCTGGGGACCCTGATTTTAAACGGGAGTCTCTCTGGGGACCCTGATTTGAAGGCGGAGGCTCTCTGAGGTCCCTGATTTAAGGGGGAGGCTCTCTGGGGACCCTAATGTAAGGGGGGCTCTCTGGGAACTCTGATGTAAGTGGGGGGCTCTCTGGGGATCCTGATGTAAGTGGGGGGCTCTCTGGGGATCCTGATGCAAGGGGGAGGCTCTCTGGGGACTCTGATGTGGGGGGGCTCTCTGGGAATATATATACACACACACACACGTATATTACTGTATATACATGTGTATGCCCGCCCAAGCATATGACTTTCTTTACTACGCTGCTATGGGCTCTAGCCCCAAATCTTTTGTACACCTAGCAACACCCCTGCTGCTGGGGAATCTATAGTTTCTGGAGGGAATCTATTTTTGCAGGGGGGGATATTGTTCCTGGGGAGGTCTATTGTTGCTGGTGAGGGGTCTATTGTTGCTCGTGAGGGATCTGTTGTTGCTCAGGGTGGGGATTATGTTGGAGGGAGTCAATCATTTCTAGGAGGGATCTACTGTTGCCTTTCTTGTTATCATTAACACATTCCATACAAAATACTTAGCACCACAAAACGATGCTTGGTTCTCTATTCTCCAGAAGGGGTGGTACTGGGAGGTGGGTAAGGTGTGGAACAAAGGAATGGTGCTCGGCAGTGGGTAGGGGGCGGAGTCAAGGGGTGACTCAGAATAGAGGAGTTCCTGCACCCATTCTCTGAGAAAAAAAGCCCTGCTAATAATGATCTCTTTCTCTCTATCAAGATTGGATTTATTACAGTGGCAGAACTACCAGGGTCGCAAAGGTTGACTTTTGTGATTTAACATTGCAGTCTATGGCACTCAAATCGCACCAAAATCACAGAAAAGTAGTACAGGAACCTATTTTTTGTGTGGCTACAACTCAATGTGGTTAAAGAAGGAAGAAAAACAGACGGGCACACAGAAGGGGTTAATGATAGTCTTTGCACTACAAAAACAGCATACCATTAATATGGATGAGAAACGTATAAGTCCATTAGACATGTGCACTGACAAAATGTGTTCGTTTTCGTTTTCTTCATTTTTTTTTTTGTTTTTCGGGTCATTCGTTATGATCGCAATTCATACATTCGTAATTCGAAAAGTCGGAAATTCGTAAATTGGAAAATCTGAAAATTCATAAATTTGAAAATTTGAAAATCCGAAAATAAGAAAGAAAATCCGAAAATTTGAAAGAACGGAAATCACAAAAAAATCTAAATAATAACTGACTAACTATTAATAACTAACTATTATTTTATAGGTATTGGAATTTCCTTTCAAATTTGGCTGTTAGTAAATGTGAAAAATGTATCCGAATTTATACGAATTATCCAAAATAACGAATGCCACATCTAAACAAATGGAGCGGATAAAATTAATAATAAATAATAATAATACAAAGTTTTTTATTATTATTATTGTTATTTATTTTTATTAATTTGTTACGTTCCATTCGTTTAGATTCAGCATTCATTATTTCGGATAATTCATAACTTCAGATAAATTTGTATTTGTTACGTTCACGAACAGCCAAATTTGAAAGGTAATTCCAATACCTATAATTTAATAGTTAGTTATGATTTCAGATTTTGGAATTTTTGGGTTTTTGGATTTTCAAATTTATGAATTTACGAACTTTCAAATTTATGAAATTTTACGAACTTTTGAATTTACGAATTTACGAATTTTCGAATATTCAAATTTACGAATATTCGGAAAAATTTGTTAAACAGGTTTTCGTTAATTTGGATGTTTCCAAATGAATGAATTTGTCGGAATTTGTTAAAAAACTAATTCGGAACGTGACGAATTGCACATGTCCATGGGATATTAAGAAAAGTCCATTCTAAGTCCATATAGTACTAGAACGATAGTGGAAGCCATCCCGGTGTTGGCCAGCTCTGTTTTCAGGAAATAAGAACAAAGTGGAGAAGCGCCAGCAAGTGCAGTATTAAACAAAATTTTTATTACCAAATGGTAAAAAATACTCCTAAGGTGTAACCAACAATATCTCTCATCAGTAACAAAGGCACTGCCCCTCTTGCAAAATCCACTCTTGTTCTTGTGGCTGTGGATGGAAGAGATGAAGTCAGGATGCAGGCTACCCGCTTGGAGCTTCAATGCAGGCCTGTAGGCGAATTGAAGCGGCCAGCATGTAGCCCGTTGCAACACTGACCCTTCCCCTTTGACGTCACTTTCGCCCACATGTCCACTCCAAGCTGGCCCAGAGTCTTCCTGTTCTGTGTAAGCAGCATCCTGGCTTCATTCTTTCAAGACGGGGGCAAGTGGCGGTGCCTTTCTTACTGATAAGAGATGTTGACTACACCTTGTAAGTGTTTTTAACCATTTAGGAATTAAACTTGTGTTTAATACTGTACTTAACTGGCACTTCCTCACTTTGTTCCTAACTCAATGTAGCACTCATTAAAATGAATGCGTTTTGACTTGTCACTTGATTTTATGTGTGTAAAGGGCCCCAGGACCAGTGAGAAAAGCCCCAGGCCTGGAGGGAAGGGCCCCAGGCTCGAGGAAAGAGTCCAGGGGGTCAGGGGGTGCCATCTACTGGGGGGCAGGGAAGCAATCTACTGATTCTTGCCAGTGGCCTCCCTTTACCACTTGCTGTGTGAATTTAGCCTCAAAGATCTCTGCACATGTTTCTGGACATTCTTTTACAGTCTCTCAAAGGAATAAAGATTATAATGTCAGTTCAACATTTTTTTTTTACTTTAACATAAAAGCTCAGAGTGGTCCTAGCATGCACTCTCAGCAGAAAATGTTTATATTAAACTTTGGAAGATGTAGAGTATCATTCACAAGCAGTGGGATGTCACCAGCAAATCAATTAAGCACAATTCTACATGGATACTGCCCAAAAGACCGCTTTCCATCAGTGAGCACTGGGTAAAATGAGCCATTGCTGTGCATTTTCAGCATCATTTACTCCATTCCTTTATTAAACAGATCCTGAAACCCTTGGCCAATTACCCATAGACAAGTGCTCAAAAGAGGCACACCATAATTAATCATAAGAGGCTAAAGGAGTTTCTTAAATAAATTACCTCTGGCTTAATGGTTTTAAAGTAAATATTATATCTGAACAAATGCTGATCTTATCGTTCTGATTTAAAACATGAAATGATGGCAGACTTCTCCTGACGAGAATATTCCTACACAGCTCATGTGCAAGCATTAGTCAAGAATATATACAGAAAAAGATATTTCTACATGAAACTTCCTAAGGAGTTCATTTAGGGGTTATCAGGAGAACATCCTATTTGTACAGTTTTTTTTTTTTTCTGTAAAGCCAATTATTAGAGGCAGAAGGGAACAATTAGGAGCTTTGTTTGGGGTTCCACTAGCAGCACATCATGGTGCAAAGCACGTGTTTTTTAAAGATGTCTTAATACATATAAGTCTATGATATGTTTGTGTACAGACATTAACGGTGAAATGCAAAACTTAAAGTCCAGTTACAGTTTTAACACACCCCATGCCTAGCAGCCCCCCCCCCCCGTATCTTTAATCCCCCCCCACGGAATTTTTTTTTTTCCTGTAGTCTTCACTCCTTTTCACTCTCTTTTTTCCTTTGGTGGTAGTAGATTCTAAATGCTGCAGAGGTCATAAGGATATGGGGTTGTTCTCTGCAGAATTCTGCGTGAGCTCAGTGTAGCTTGATGATCATACCTGGGAGGTTTATTGGAACTGACCTGGCAATGAAGGCATTTCAAACCACTGAACAGGTCTCTACCAGAATTGGGCATTTCTTTAGTAAAGGCTGACCTGCAATGTAGCAAAATGCAGTGTGCTTCATATCATGTTTATGAGTCAAGCACACTGCACTTGTTGGCTACCTAGAGAGGAAGAAGAAAGGAAGGAAGGGGTGCTGTATGGTCAGAGAAGTGAACAGGGAATCTGAATGCTCTGGAGCCCTTTCTGACTGAGAAAGGAGAAGCACTATCAGCTGCAATTTGATAGCTCAGCAGGTGAAGGAGGCCCATAGTGGTGTGTGTCTATAACCCAGGGACTGGGTGTATTTGAACAAGTGGGGGGTCTAGACTGGACAGCAATGGACCCAGGGAAATATGTAATTTACCAGATAGACTTGCAGTGTCACTAAAATGGTAAGGAGTAGGAGTCAGCCAGGTACACTGTTTGTTTTACTGGAGAGTAGATGATAGCCACGTGCACAGTAAGTGAAGCTGGAATGGTAGATATAGATGGGATCCAGGTGTCACTGGAATGGTGTGTAGACTTTGTAGATTCCAGACCTATCTTTTAGATCCCTCACACTTTCAGCGCAATTTGACCACAGTCACCTTTTGCTGCCTTCATTCCCAGGATTTACAGTTTTTAGAAGTTTCCATTTGTTTTGATAAGACACCCCCAAGGGGCTCATAGAAAGTGGAAGGAGAATGTGTGGGGCTCACTGGGTCCTAGAGAGGGTGAGTAGTGTTTAGTAAAGTGTTTTTTTAACAAAGGGTTCTTTTTTTTCATCCGCAACAATCCTAACCCCTAATCAACTATCATTCTTGATATATCAGACACTAGGTGATTTATTTATAAAAAATATTTAAAATTGTATATAAATTTTTGCAGCACAATTCACCCAGTGAAAGTCCATGCACATTCATTCTATGTGAATGGGGCAATAAACTAATGTTATTAGGCTATTTCCTGTGCTGGTCCAACGTTATTCATTGATTTAAAATGGAAAATATCACTTTTGACCACTAAGTATCATCTGCATCAGCCCCCCCCCCCCAGCTCTATTATTTTAATTCCAACTTAAAGGATAAGTTCACCTTTTGGAACATGTTACTTGTTCCACCCGTAGAAAGGATGGAATATGTACCATGTTCCAGCATTTGCAGCCATTCTGTCTCTCCCCCCTACCCAGTGACAGCAAACGGGCATCTTCTCCGGGCACCCACTGTAATGCCCCGTACACACGGTCGGATTTTCCGACAGAAAATGTGTGATAGGAGCTTGTTGTCAGAAATTCCGACCGTGTGTAGGCTCCATCACACATTTTCCATCGGATTTTCCGACACACAAAGTTTGAGAGCAGGCTATAAAATTTTCCGACAACAAAATCCATTGTCAGAATTTCCGATCGTGTGTACACAAATCCGACACACAAAGTGCCACACATGCTCAGAATAAATAAAGAGATGAAAGCTATTTGCCACTGCCCCGTTTATAGTCCCGACATACGTGTTTTACGTCACCGCGTTCAAAATGATCGGATTTTCCGACAACTTTGTGTGACCGTGTGTATGCAAGACAAGTTTGAGCCAACATCCGTTGGAAAAAATCCTAGGATTTTGTTGTCGGAATGTCCGATCAATGTCCGACCGTGTGTACGGGGCATAACTCTTTGAAAAAAAAACCTGGTGGTGCTGGTCTCCACCCGCCTGGCCACGTCACTCATTCACAGTCTTTTGTGAATGGGAAAATACAAGTCCCCACAGCCTTTGCAGCTGTTGGCCTGTAGTTTTCAATGAACTACAACTGCACCATTGAGCGGTCTGGTAGTTCATTCATTCTTCCTGTCAGTGAGTAACTGCTTGCTTGTACAAGGTACAAGCAGATACACAGACAGGTCTGCAGGAGACCTGCATGGCATCAGCTGATCGCTAGTACAATGCTTTATAGGCTCCCAAAACAAAAAATAGTAAATGCTCATTTTTATAGCTGCAAAAAAATGTGCATTTATTATTTTTTGTTAAAAGGTATAAGTGCAGTCCAGACACTAACATCACCAGCCGGATTTAAATTCTAGATGATGTGGACCTCAGAAACTTGAAAGGCTACTGTCTCTTGTTTAACTAAGGTGTTATTGTGTTGCAGCTGGTGTAGTTAATTAATTGCAATTTTAGATCATGTAGAATCCAATAAGGAACACCATCATTTGGCTTCGTAATGGCCACATCAGTTAAATTGATTGGGGGTTCTGGTGGAGATGTCCCTAACCACTAACGTCCCCAAGAGACACAAAAAATCCTGTAATTGATATACCTGCTAGTAATAAGAAGCATTTTTTGACTGAGTCAGGGTTATTACAAACCAGTAAGTAACGACAAGGGTTAAAGTATATTCATCAATTTACAGTACATGTGTACTAACTTGAAGTTTCTACCCATTTACTCTTCTAATCTGTAAGGCTGTTATTACTGTATTTTCCATGGCAGTATGATTGAAATATGAGTGAAAAGGATATATATCAACTTTCATGAAAATAAATCTGGTAGATTCCTAGTAACGTAAACTGAGGGTGAATTTGTAAGTTAAACACGGGATAATATAAACATTGAGGTTAGACCAAACTTGGGTTGTGCCGCCCTGCAATGTAAAAATGACTTTAGCACAGAAAACATGTGTCTGCCACTCAAAAGAAGAATTACATGAGGTGTGTATGGCGGGATCCTGGACTACGAGGGGGGAAAGTATGCGGCACTGGAAACCTTTACTGGTTGAAACTTTAGTGCTGATTGTCCGTAGCTTCCACAGTAGTATATGGAATCTTTATAGTTCTATGTTATACACATGTGCAGTTTAATACGTTGGTACCTGTTTATAGCAGATATTCTTCTTCAGCATCAAACAGCTAAGTTTGTCTTAATAAGGGAAAATGTTCCGCTTCCATCAGTAAGAGCAATCATTCTTGTGTCTCATGTGTCAGGCATGGGATATAGTGGTGCCGCCATAGACAGCTTTCTGCTGACTCCCAATGGACAAGCACAGACAGCAAATTACTCTGCCTGCCTACATATCAGCAGTCATTTAATGCTTCAGACACTAACATTGTTAATAGGTTATATTTATATATATGCAGTAGAATTTTTGTTTTATAATTCCAGTTTAACTCTAGGCTCCCACTACCCCCTCCCCCAGCCTCCCCCCCCCCCCACACACACACACACATGTACCCCTTTAATCATTTACTGGCATTAAAATAATAACATTTAAATCCCCTAAATCTGCCACCACGTGATGCTCCACTCACGATTCTTCTTTTGTTTAGAGGATCTGGGGTGCTTCTTCGTGTGACCATGTTACTGCCTGCATGTCATGTCCACCAGCAGTGTCCAATCAGGACCCAGAAGAAGAATTTCAATAGTGACGTCAGTGTGAGAGGACTATTGGGGACTGGCCAGAGTGGGCACATCTGCAGCATTCGATTACCAGTCCCCTGCACCCAGAAACAGCACCAGTAGGGGATCCAGGAATAGATACAAATATAAACCTTATTGCTAGCTCCCACAGTTACTGACGTTATCAAATATGATGCAGGGCCATGAGTTCTACATTACATGGAAGGATGGCCAAAGCCCACACCCATTCTGTGGTGGCACACAGTGGAGGAGAGCACTGGCTGGCCGGGGAGCAAGGAATATGCACTTATTTCCTTCCCTCCTAGCCAAACGAGCCTTTAACTCAAGCAGTGCTGGTAGACCCCTATACATGGGTAAATTTAACAGCAGCACAGAGTAGAGCTTTAATTGGTTACTATGGGTTGCTGCTCTTTGCTCTTCCCTTATGATGTCTTACTGAATAAATCCAATGATCTAAATACTTGCTGCTGTTTCTATTGAAATATTCCTTTTTCTCACTTCTTACTACCTGCAGTCACTAGCTGTTTCCTGAATGGGAGGGTCTGTCTGCTCACATGACTACTTCCAGTATTGTAACAAGGGTTATGATATGCAGGCAGGCGACTACTGGTCAGGAGGCAGGAATTATACCCCCAATGCTTTAGGCGGGTATAGCGCCCAATGAACGCTACCCATTCAAGTGAATGTGGCCGCTTTACAAGCACCCGGTTGTGGCATGCTATTGCAAGCTTCAAGGAGTTACCGCAGGTGGTGGGGTGGCGATACAACATCTCCTCTCCACCTGTCAGATGCTCTCTAAAGAGTGATCCGAACGTGGATTGCGCTTCAGAGAGTTTCACTAGTGTGAATGAGCCCTAAGAGGAAAAGTGGTAAATGAAATCACGTGGGCAGGAAATCACATTTCTTTCTGTACAAAGTGTTTAGGACTCACTGGAGTTGATTTCCTAAAGGTAAATAGGCTGTCCACTTTGCAAGGGAAGTTGCATGTAATCTTAGTTAATGAGGGGAAATTTCATGTTGCAAACAATAACCAAACACATGCAAGAAAAATAAAAGCAGCCTTTTTACTTGGAAGTGGATAGAAATCAATAGAACTTCCCCTCATTCATTAAGTTAGGGGAAAATTATCTTGCGAAGTGCAACTTCCCTTGCAAGGTGAACAGTCTATTTGCCCTTATTAAACAACCCCACTGATTGTTGCTGTAGGTTGTTATGGTTAAAAGAATGCCATATTTAGGTTTATATTCCAGATTAAGTTTTAGAAAAATATGTCTGGCTGGCTGCAGATTGAAAAAGAGATCTTTTTCTTTAGTTACAGCAAGTACAAACTAGATTGTGCAATTTAATATGTAATATCATTGTTTTAACTAAAGTGGATTTACCCTTTAAAGATAAACAACTGGAGCAATTAATAATAAACCAAAATTCACTTTTTCATCATACAGTTTTAAAAACATGTATTGCACCGAAGCAAGACCGAAAGAAGGAAGCCCATAAATAAAGCAAAGGACAAGATGACTTTCTACAATGAAGGAAGTCCAAGGAGAATGTGGAATGTTCTCCTGCTGTGCCAACACCTGGTAACTTACTTATTAAGTATGAAGACCTGGATTGTTTAGTTGGGGCAAACAGTGAGCAAGGAAAGCCCTGTAAACTTTTCATTTAATGTACTTAGTAAACTAATCATGTTCCATTTTTGAATGCTGACAGCCTGAGCTTTGACTTTAAAGAATGGTGTTACCAAGTCCTCAGACCCCTGTCGTGATGCCACATGTGAACTGTTTCCATTAATATTTTCTATGGTTAGTGTTCAGTGAAGAATAGCCCAGCATGGGCTGCAACGTTAGAGGGAGTGAACTGGTTAATGTACGTGTTCTGTGCTGGGAATACCAATTCCATTCAGAAACAATGGCTGGATTTGTTATCTTGAAGCATAACAATATAACATTGCAGATACTTATTAAAACAAAAAAAAAACTTGATTCGTTTTACAATTGTCATAGACAAAATGTGTGGGGGGTTTGCTGATAAAGTCTGTGAACAAGGGCAATATCATTTATTTAAAAGAGATCTTACTCTAAAGTCACCTATGGGCTATAGAGGTCAGTTGGATGCACAGGAACCATCTGCCCAACCTCAGGCAAAACAAGTGGGGAAAGCTCCACAGACCTGTATATTCAGTTCATCCAGAAGAACAAGTTAAAGCTAAAGATCAGGCAAAAAACAAAAAACAAAAGTTACCAATCAAGAGTGAATATCCACCGTGATAAACAAACAGGGCAAGGTCTTGTTTTGCTGCATGTTCACCAAACCTGTTGGGAAGTTCGTAAATACCAAACGTAGCGCCAAACCCCATTGCTATCTAGGGGAGCCAAATATTATTTATTTTTTGGTATTTCTGAAGTCTAACGTGCATACTTTTTTTGAAAAAGGGCATGGTTGGCAGGGCACTGTGAAGAGGAACTTGTCCCAATGCAAAAAAAATAAATAAAATACATATATATATATATATCGATCAGCGGGGAGATGTGACCAAAGGGGCAACATTAAAAATACTCAGATCCTCTTAATAAAATGCTTTGGGGATGCCTTAAACCTGCATGGTAAGTTACTGATGTAGTAGAATCTAATTCTTTAAAAGTGACATTGTTTATAATACAGTGAAGTTGGTGAGATCTATAATTTGCAATGGAAGTAGCAGAGAGCCAGCATCATCAGGTGCAGTGGGTCAGAATTGTCAGCATTGTCAAGCAGAGCTCATTGTAATACGTGTAAATTTTCATTGGTTGGATTTGTAATTGACTTTGGATTTACATTGAAGTATAATTTTTATTTTTTTTCAATAAAGGGCATTTTTCCTGATGTGGTTTTAATTTCCTTTTATACCTTTTTTGCTAAAGAGTAATGAGATGTACTGTGTACCCCTACATATTCACATGGTGAGATTTTGGGTGACATTGGTGGCCAATTATAGTCAAGACCATATGTAATCAAATATGTCCCACAGCATCCCCACCATCTTGTTTACAAACAGAAGCCATAGGTTCGGTTGGACAAAGTGGCCAAATAAGGCCCATTTGTTCACCTTTTTCCTGAAGTGCAAGTGGGATGGGTTCAGTTTGAGCTGAACCCTATGCTCATAATAATAACATAACAGCCTAAGTCATGGCTGTTTGATGGACTGCTATATTTACCTTTAAAAATGTAAATGATAGTGATGGACCCCTAATGCTAATACAATAGGTTATGTAATTGAGGTTGTATTTCAAGGACGCAACTTTTGGGGACATTTGTCACATGTGAACTCACAGGAGAATGCTGGTGAGAGCAGCAACATGCCATTGCATGGTCCTAATCTGTGCAGCATTTAAGACCTACTCATTGCCAGAAAAAGAAGAGGAGAAAGAGGATATGTAATGCCATGTGGCTGGATTAATGACCAATTAAAAATAAAAATTTAAAGAAATGTGTATAGGTGCTCCATAGGAGAGGTGTGCATGAACTAGGGAGATGACCCTACGGTGAAATAAGACTTTATTGTCCCAATGAAGGGAAACCTTTGTCCAAAACAATATACTATATTCTTTTGTAAGAAGCCCTTATGATTAATGTAAAGACTTGTATAACCTTTTTAGGCCTTTTACATTAACTACTCATATGATAACTCACTCACTTCAGACGTTAGTATTCACAGTTATTTAATAAGGTAGAGCAAACATCAATGATAATGTGCAAAGTGCAGTATGATTGTGGTTGTGTATCTGCAATATGTGTTTGTTGGTGTCAATCATTCATCATACTGCATCCCTCTTTTAGTAAGACAGACCTAAGGTCCAGGATAAATTGTACACTGCAAGCAGGAAATCCCTAGTTGTACCAAAAATAGAGCCCAGGTGTGAATTTTCCCATTGTACATCGTATTACATTTGTGGATCATGCTAGGGCACAAAAAAATTATCATATTGTTCATGACATTGATGTTGTTCTTATAACTAAATAATCAAGAGCACCTAAAAAAGATGATCTATGTCTTGGTGTGCATACTTTTGGTATCCCTGCCTCCCACATGCTGAGATTACTCCTGGCATGACTAGATATGACAGGCGAGATAATGACAAGCAATGATCATTCTATTGTTTCTGTGCTAATTTACACATCAAAGAACCAGTAGAAATATATTAAGACATGTCCTGTTGGCAAACCTCTGTGTACTCGCTGACGGTGTATTTTGACCAGGGTAGGAGTATTGGGTCCCAGTAGCCAAAGATAAGGAGTAGCGGGTCCTTGGGTAATTTTAATAGAGTCACTTCGAATATGTATGCCAGAACTTGGTCCCAAAAAATTGAAATGTAGGAGCAGTCCCAGAAGCGATGGGCCAGGGAGGGTTTCCGGGTGTGGCACAGTGGGCAGAAGGCTTTGCTCAAGTCTGATTTTGTCGATGAGAAGGGCATATAAGCTCTGTGAGCTATTTTCAATTGTGTTTCTCTCCATATTTCATTGGGTGTTAGCTTTTGTACAGAGTTGAGGCCTTGCAAGATTTTTTCCACTAAGTTGGAGTCCGGGAAATCTTTATTCCAGTTTTTTATCGATGATGCTGAAAGAGGTGAGGATGACTTAAGTAGAAGGGGTTCGTAGATGTCCGAGATCTTGTACGAGTTGTTTGATATCATTTGGTCTATGATGTTTGTTTGGAATCTTTTATCTGCTTGTTTGCATGTCTCTTTTAGGAAGCTGATGCATTGCCTATAATGAAAGGTATGAGTGGTAGGAAGAGCGAAGGTTTCCGCAATGTTGGTAAATGGCAGTGGTTGGCCCGTCTGGATGTTGCAAAGGGAAGAGAATTTTGTTAAGCCTTTTCGTTCCCATATTCTGAAAGGTTCGTGATCTAGTCCTTGTGGGAAGGCCGGATTACCTTGGATCGGGAGATGTGATGACATGAAAGGAGATGACTTAAGTATTTTCATTGCTTCTCTCCAAGCCACCGCTGTGTCTCTTAATAGTAGATTATGTTGGTGGGAGGGGGGGACTGACTTCCATCTGCAGTGTAGAAGGCCCACTAACGAGTAAGGGTGGGCCATGTCGGATTCCAGGGAAAAATTTGAGTAGCGGGAGGATTGCGTTATCCAGTCTATGCTGGTTCTTAGCAGGCATGCTATATTGTACATTCTGATGTGTGGTAAACTGATGCCCCCTTCGCGCCTGGGAAGATGTAGTTTTTTTAGAGCAATGCGTGGTCTTTTGTTTCGCCAAAGGAATTTTGTTAAGGAGGCATTGAGCGAAGTCACATCTTTATGATGTAGCAGTAGCGGAATAGTTTGCAATGGGTATAGTAGTCTTGCGAAGCTGACCATTTTTACCAGGTGGCATCTTCCCAAGAGCGAGAGGGGCAGGTCCATCCAGGCATTTAATTCTTGAGAAATTTTTGATAGTAAAGGAGGGTAGTTTAGATGGTACAATGATGAAGGAATTTTTCCTATTTTTATCCCTAAATAGGTGATATGGGATTTTGCGACCGGGAAAATAGATTGTTGGGTCCATTGTGGTACAGAGTGAGTGCCAATGGGAAGAATTTCGCTTTTGCTGTAATTGATGCGAAGGCCAGAGCACAAGCGGAATTCATCGAACACCCTTTTAATAGTTAACATATCTGAGGGGGGGTTGGCCGAGAATATGAGGACGTCGTCAGCAAATAGGGATGTGCGCATATCATGTGTGCCTATTTTTATGCCATGCAAGGGGGCTGCTGATGTTAAATATCTGGAAAGGGGTTCAAGGGCGATATTAAAAAGGAGCGGGGATAGGGGACATCCTTGGCGAGTGCCCTTGTGGAGACGAAATTCTTCTGACATGAGGCCTGCTACCACTAATTTTGCTGTTGGGGCTTTGTACATAGCAGAGATAAGATGATTAAATGGGCCAGTAAATCCCATCTTAGACATTGTCATAGATAGCCAGTCGAAGCTAACGTTGTCGAAGGCCTTTTCTGCGTCTAATGTGATAATGGCGTGGTTGGTGTTTGGGTGGTGAAGTGCATGTTCTAGGGCCATCATGACTTTTCGAATATTGAGGGTGGCGGTTCTACCTTTTACGAAGCCTGATTGGGCGGGGTGAATTAAAGAAGGGATAATGTCTGCCAGCCTGGTGGCCATAATTTTTGAGAGGATTTTCACATCTAGGTTAAGAAGTGATATGGGCCTGTATGAGCCTGGTTCTTGGGGGTCTTTACCCTTTTTGGATAGTAATTTTATAAGAGCCTGGTTTCCCGACTGTATGTAAGCTCCCCCTGAGCAGATATTCTGGTATACTTGGAGGAGGGTGGGTTCCAGAAGGGGTTGTAGGGTCCTGTAAAATTCACTGGTGAAGCCGTCTGGGCCTGGGGCCTTGGAGAGGGTCAGGTGGCGAATGGTTGTTGATATTTCGGTGGGGGTTATAGGAGCGTTGAGGGATTCTAATTGTAGTGTGGAAATCTTAGGCATGGTTATTTTTTCTAGGAAAGCGCGTGCTTTTTGTGTGTCTATGGGGTCTGGGGAGTAGAGCGTAGAGTAAAATTGTTGCATGACTTTGTTAATTGTTTGTGGAGTGGAGTGGAGGGCACCTGTGCTATCGCGAAGTGATGTAATGTGGGTAGGGCGGAACGGGCCTTTACATAGACGGGATAGGAGTTTGCCCGCTTTGTTTCCGAATTTGTGAAAGGTGGCTTCAATGTAAGCCTGTTTGGTGTGTTCAAGGGTGTTTGCCCATGTATCGAAATCCCTTTTTGCTGCCTGCCATTCCAAACGATTGGCTGGAGAGTCCGCGGTGTATAAAGTTCGTTGTGCCTGGTGTAGGCGTGAGCTGGCTGCTTTGTATTTGGACAGGGTGTTACGTTTAAAGGAGGTTGTATAGGATATGATACGGCCTCTTAGGAAGGCTTTACCGGCGTCCCAAAATAGGTTGGGGTCATGTATGTGAGGGGCATTGTTTAGAGAATATTCCGTCCATGCCTCGGACATATATTGTTGGAAATCAGTGTTATTGTGAAGGAAGGAAGGGAACCGCCAGATGTTGGGTGTGGGGGTAAGTTTAGATTATCGAGAGTTACCTCTATGGGAGCGTGGTCGGAAATGGTTATGTCGTGTATTGCGATGTTCTGGAGAAAAGGGATTAGGTTGTCAGAGCCAAAGAAATAATCTATTCTTGTGAATACTTTGTGTGGGTTGGAGAAGAATGTGAATTCCCTGTCTGTTGGGTGGGATAGACGCCATAGGTCCTGTAGATGAATAGAATCCATGGTGTTTGCGAAGAGAGAGGGGGCGGGAGGGTTGGCGCGTGGATTTGAGTTTTTTGGAGAGGATCTGTCATCTATCTGATGGAGGGTGTCATTGAAGTCCCCTCCGATTAGGTGTGGGAGGTGAATGTTTTCTAGGAGCCAACCGGAGAGGTCTGAATAAAATTGCTTGCCTGGGCTGTTGGGGGCATAAACATTTGTGATTATAAGTTCTTTAGAGCCTACTTTTACATGTGTGGTGAGCAGACGGCCTTGATTGTCGGTTTTTGTCGACAGGATTGAGCAGGGGAGATTTTTATGTATGAGTAGGAGGACGCCAGCTTTGCGTCCTGCTGCCTCGGAGCCTAGTACAGTGCCTACCCAGAGTTTCTTCATGCGGTGGAAGTCAGGGGTTGAAAGGTGTGTCTCCTGGAGTAGGGCTATATCGGTTTTGAGCCGTCTAAGGTGCCTGAGAATTTTCATTCTTTTTTGAGGGGATCTGAGACCCTTCACGTTCCATGAGATTATTTTCATGTTGGGGGGGGGTTGTGAAGGGTATGGGCAACCTCTGTGTACTAAAACAAGTAAATAAATGCAGCTGCACATAATATTGCGTACATTCCCTTCTAATGGCCTGAACTTTTTTACTATAATCATGCACAATTAGATGTGTTTTCCAACCTAAATACCACAAATTCATTTGTAGAGCAATACTGAGAGGTCTACCACTCCAGCAATCCCCTCTTTTTTTCTCTACAGAAGGATCAAAATTAGCTGCCTTTTTTAACCCCTTGGAGCCGAAGCTTCCAGGCCCTTTAAGGAGTTTAGGATGCTGGGAGGCGGGGCGGGGTTTATGATCATGTGACCGCCGTGATTGGCTGTCTGGGCGGTCATATGATCAAAAAAACTCCTGATCACAAGCAGCGATCGCAAGCTTTTCATTAGCCACCGGTAGCTATGCACTCCCAGCATGGCTGTATTGTATTTGCACTAATGTATGCAAATATGCTGCCACTCGGTGCCAGAGCCCACCCCCTGAGAGGCCGCATATTTGCGTGATGCTGGCGCCAAGAGGTTCATTCATGTTCCAGAACCCTTATAATGCAAGCAACGTTGCAATCAGTACACAAGGCAGCTGTGACTATTTAAAAAGACACTTAAAGTGACACTTTAAGTGGAACTTCACTCTCTCAGTCAACATTGACCTTTTTGAAACCTTGAAACCTCATGCTGCCAGTATTAGTAAATATATAGGAAAGTATATTATATTTACTTGTTTTAAACTTTGTATTTACATTTCTTAGGTTATTTCCTGGTTTCAATGCCTAGGCAAATTATGTCATACATGCCAGGAGTCTTCAGAAGGGGAGGAGGGATTTCTCAGCTAGACACACCCTCCTGCCTGCATACCTGTGCTAAGGGCAGATGGATTCTAGAAAATAAATGCTACCCATCTACCCTTACTTAAGATGCCAGAAATGCTAAGGGGGTGATTTTGCTTTAATCATAAAAAAAAAAAAAAAAAAAATAGCACTTTTTTTTTTTTTTGCTCAGATGCCATGTAGTTCTGTTTTAAGTTGCTTCTATTGCTGTCAGCCATGGCCAAACTCGCTGGGTTTCTGTCATCTAATCAGGAGCAGAATGCATTTGCAGGTGTAGATGCACCCTTAAAGTGTTACTGAACTTGCAAGAGTAAAATCAGTCTGTATATACAGTAAAGCATGGTTAGTATAATCACTGTGGAACCTAAGGGGTTAATCCTCTGCATTGTGTAAAAAGGCTGTTTGATCCTGTATGTACAAATCTTCCCCTTCTTGCATTGTCTCCAAAACATGTGTGGATAAGACAGAGTTACTGGAGTCAGGCTGCACTTGCTCAGTTTGGTGTGTATTGATAGAGTTTTTTTTTTCCTGGGAGAGTGCATGTGATCAGCACAGAGCCAATCAGCACTGTCCAGACAGAGAGTCAGGGGTCCTGCATCCTGATAGGACAGCCGGTGCAGTATGAAAACGCCTCCTACAAGCTTTAACCAGGCACTGATAGAAGTCAGAAGACTGCTGTATACTGCTGATGAGAAAAAGTATTTAGCAATTTATATTTACTAAAAGAATTGCATTTCCATGTTCTGTGTACTGTGGGAGACCAGACATAGTGAATGCAGGGTCCTGGCTTTAGTAACACTTTAACAGTTCAGGTGCTCTTTTTATGGACATACTCAATATTTCATTGCTTCTGACACTCACGGTACTGAAATATCAGAAATGATATACATGACATTGTTCTCCTTGTGATATATGCCTTGTAAAACCTCATAGATTTGCATCATCTCCAGCAATATCTGGATATATAAGCCCCATGCAGTATGCACCCATAAATCGTCTTTAAATAGTGCAGAGGGAGAATAACACTAATTCAAATTTTCAATGTAAAATGAAGACTTTGCTGCGGAGTATATTAATCTAACTTTAATTTTGTTCTTGCACAATTTAATTTACATGCACTTACAAAAACTCCCTTTGCCCAAGATCATACATTTCCAGGAACAGAAAATCTTTACATTCTAAAGGAGGTGTGCCACGTATTAAGTTCCATTACATCGGCAGAGAAAAGCTTTTAAAAAGTGCCTAAAATTCAATAAATCTTATCCTGTAGGGATACGCCAGATATCAGATGTCAGGAGTGTTAATAGGCTGCTCTTATCAGTATTATAATTCATTTTAACACTGGCAAATAGATGCTAATGGAAATGTGAGAATTATAGGCCTATGCAAATGATAGCGGTTTTAATCACTGGTGGAATGAGCTAGAACATTCCACATTGTTTTGCTGACATGATCTACACCAGAAATGAACAGTTCATGGCCTTCCTGGTGCTGCTGAACTACAAGTTCTAGAATGCTCTGGCAGCACACGTATCATGTAATGCCCTGTACACACGGTCGGACATTGATCGGACATTCCGACAACAAAATCCATCAGATTTTTTCCGACGGATTTTGAGCCAAACTTGTTTTGCATACACACGGTCGCACAAAGTTGTAGGAAAATCAGATCGTTCTGAACGCGGTGACGTAAAACACGTACGTCGGGACTATAAACCGGGCAGTAGCCAATAGCTTTCGTCTCTTAATTTATTCTAAACATGCGTGGCACTTTGTACGTCGGATTTGTGCACACACGATCGAAATTTAAACGATCGGATTTTGTTGTCGGAAAATTTTATATCCTGCTCTCAAACTTTGTGTGTTGGAAATTCTGATGGAAAAAAGTCTGATGGAGCCCACACACGATCAGAATTTCCGACAATACAATCCGATTGCACTTTTTCCATCGGAAAATCCGACCGTGTGGACAGGGCATAAGCTTAAAAGAAATGTGGCTCCATACAAAGTATGATCCCTGTTTATCTTTATTAGTCAATGCACAAACCACATGAACCCAGGAACTTTAATGGTCACCTTTACAGCCCAATTCATATATTTATATACAATATATATAGTATATAAATATATATATATCTATATATATATATATATATATATATATATATATATATATATATATATATATATAGATAGATATAGATACACACACATACACACACACCTTAGATATAACTATATGATATGTAGGCATCCCTGTAATATATAATGTACTCTAATACATGTATGTATGTATGAAACAGTCGTATCCAACTCTTGCGGATCTGGGCAACATGTCTGATACACTTTTTACATAGAATTATCCCGGCAAATCTTTTACGGGGTAGATCACTAGGTCTCTCCTTAAAGTGGTTGTAAAGGCTGAAGCTTTTTTACCTTCATGAATTCTATGCTTGGAGCAGGGGTGTATTATGAAATGAGTGGGCCCTCCTGCAAGATAAAAAGTGGGCCCCAGGCATGGATAAAAAAAAAAGTGGCAAAATGTGGGCATGTTTTAAATTGGGCGTGGTTTAACAGAGTGTGACTAATTTGAGTCTGAGATGACTTACAATATGCAGAATGTGGTAATGTTAAATAGGGTATGTATAGTGCAGAGTGTATAGCAGTGGGTAGTATGTGCAGGGGAGGGGTGTGTAGTGTATAGAGATGGGTAGTGTGTGTAGGAGAGGTGTGGTAGTATGTATAGGAAAGGGCTGTGGAGTGTATGGCAGTGGGTAGTATATTTACATATTTACTGGCCCCTTCCTCCGCTCTCCATCCTGACATCCTCCACAGCATCCGGCGGGAGAGGAGGGAGCCGGCTGTCGGGGGACTGGGGGGGCAGAGGAGGAGCACACAGCAGGCCGGAGGAGGAGAACAGGGGGTCAGAGAACATGAGGACTGGAGGAGGAGGACATGGCAAATGTTGGGGGGATGATCGGTGCGGCACTGCGGCAGGGGGACAGTTCTGAGCACCGATCTCCACCTATGGCATTTAAGCTAACAGCCGCTGGAAGGAGACGAGAAGCGGCTGTCTGAAAAGCCATGCAGGGAGATTGGTGCTTGCAACTGTCCCCCGGGTGCATTGATCATCCCCGGCTGTCAAGGGATAATCATCCATGTGTGCAGGGTGGGTCACAGTGCCCCTTGCCCTTTTGAGGACCCGTGTGCAGAGCCAATGTCTAATGAACGCATAGAGCAGTGGCTCGGGAGCAAGAATGCAGTGGTGCCCCAGGGCAAGCGGCTTTCTCTAGGGGCACTGCTCAAGAGGAGGATTCGAAAAAAAGAGGATTTGAGCTGCTCTATGCAAAACCTCTACACAGAGCAGGTAAGTACAACATGTTTGTTATTTAAGGAAAAAAAACAAAGTCTTAATCCCTCTTTAACCTTCCCAAATAACTTGGGCTTGAGATTGGCATGCAGAATGTGATAACACACACACATAGTCAATTTATATACACAAACTAGGGCCAATTGAGAAAGAAGCCAGTTAAAGTTCCAGCATGTTTTTAGGAGTATGGGAGGTAACTGGAGTACCTGGAGGAAATCTACCCAAACATAGGGAGAACATGCAAATTCTATACAGATAGTGATTCTGAAATATAAAAATTTAACATAATAAAATATTAAAATTAAACCTTTTATGTAATCTGCTGGTGGGTATGTCCATTATAAAGGTTTATTGTAACTTATTAACATTAGTAAACTGGGGAATGGAGCAACTGGCATTAATGCATAGCATCCAGCTGAGACTATTTTCAAAGACACTAGGCAAGTATTTAGCTATACAGCATACACGGAGGGGGAAACCAGCCTTTCTCAACCTTTTTAACACAGAGACCTAGTCTACCCAAGACCCATGTTGTATCACTTTTATCAGATCAAGTCTATCCAAAAAAAAGATATGACTGCTGAAATATGCTTCATTTTCACATTTAGTTGCCCGGCTCTCAATATAAAATGGTTACAAAAATTTACAGGCTTTTTAAATAGTCTTCACTCTGAATTTGTGAGCATGCTCTGGACTGCTGTGATAAATTAGTTTAATTTCTAACATCCAACTTGTGTTATTCCGACTCACTTCAGCATAAGTCTGACACTATCTGGTAAAAGCTACATACATCATGAGCAAAGTGAAATGGTGCTGAACGCGCAGAGCCTCTCCTAATAATTTGTGTTGATGCATATGATTTGTCACAAATTCTTTCCTCTTTTTTCAGTAGATATGAACAGAAGAATGAATCTGACTCAGCTGCAGAGCGAAGGCATAGTAAATATATCCAGAGAATCCACTTAGAGCCTTCATTGATTTGAAATACAAGTTGTTCATTGAACAGCAGAATGTTTCCAATATGTTGATCCATTATCCATAAAGCATGAACTTGCATTACATGATGTCATGGATCTTGCCTGTGACTTGCAAGAGATTAATATAATAATGTACAGATGACACTTTTATGTAGAATCCTAGGTGCTTTCCATAACCCCAATATGAACTTAGGCAAATGGTGTAATATATATATATATATATATATATATATATATATATATATATATATATATATATTTATACAGTGGGGATGGAAAGTATTCAGACCCCCTTAAATTTTTCACTCTTTGTTATATTGCAGCCATTTGCTAAAATCATTTAAGTTCATTTTTTTCCTCATTAATGTACACACAGCACCCCATATTGACAGAAAAACACAGAATTGTTGACATTTTTGCAGATTTATTAAAAAAGAAAAACTGAAATATCACATGGTCCTTAATATTCAGACCCTTTGCAGTGACAATCATATATTTAACTCAGGTGCTGTCCATTTCTTCTGATCATCCTTGAGATGGTTCTACACCTTCATTTGAGTCCAACTGTGTTTGATTATACTGATTGGACTTGATTAGGAAAGCCACACACCTGTCTATATAAGACCTTACAGCTCACAGTGCATGTCAGAGCAAATGAGAATCATGAGGTCAAAGGAACTGCCTGAAGAGCTCAGAGACAGAATTGTGGCAATGCACAGATCTGGCCAAGGTTACAAAAACATTTCTGCTGCACTTAAGGTCCTAAGGTCCTAAGAGCACAGTTGCCTCCATAATCCTTAAATGGAAGACATTTGGGATGACCAGAAGACTTCCTAGAGTTGGCCATCCGGCCAAACTGAGCTATCGGGGGAGAAGAGCCTTGGTGAGAGAGGTAAAGAAGAACCCAAAGATCACTGTGGCTGAGCTCCAGAGATGCAGTCGGGAGATGGGAGAAAGTTGTAGAAAGTCAACCATCACTGCAGCCCTCCACCAGTCGGGGCTTTATGGCAGAGTGGCTCGATGGAAGCCTCTCCTCAGTGCAAGACACATGAAAGCCCGCATGGAGTTTGCTAAAAAACACCTGAAGGACTCCAAGATGGTGAGAAATAAGATTCTTTGGTCTGATGAGACCAAGATAGAACTTTTTGACCTTAATTCTAAGAGGTATGTGTGGAGAAAACCAGGCACTGCTCATCACCTGTCCAATACAGTCCCAACAATGAAGCATGGTGGTGGCAGCATCATGCTGTGGGGTGTTTTTCAGCTGCAGGGACAGGACGACTGGTTGCAATCAAGGGAAAGATGAATGCGGCCAAGTACAGGGATATCCTGGACGAAAACCTTCTCCAGAGTGCTCAGAACCTCAGACTGGGCCAAAGGTTTACCTTCCAACAAGACAATGACCCTAAGCACACAGCTAAAATAATGAAGGAGTGGCTTCACAACAACTCCGTGACTGTTCTTGAAAGGCCCAGCCAGAGCCCTGACTTAAACCCAATTGAGCATCTCTGGAGAAACCTAAAAATGGCTGTCCACCAATGTTTACCATCCAACCTGACAGAACTGGAGAGGATCTGCAAGGAGGCATGGCAGAGGATCCCCAAATCCAGGTGTGAAAAACTTGTTGCATCTTTCCCAAAAAGACTCATGGCTGTATTAGATCAAAAGGGGGCTTCTACTAAATACTGAGCAAAGGGTCTGAATACTTAGGACCATGTGATATTTCATTTTTTCTTTTTTAATAAATCTGCAAAAATGTCAACAATTCTGTGTTTTTCTGTCAATATGGGGTGTCGTGTGTACATTAATGAGGAAAAAAAAATGAATGAATGATTGAATGATTTTATCAAATGGCTGCAATATAACAAAGAGTGAAAAATTTAATTGGGTCTGAATACTTTCCATCCCCACTGTATATATGAATGTGTGTTAGGGACCTTAGGTTGTAAGCTCCTTGAGGGTATGGACTGATATGAATGTACAATGTATATGTAAAGCGCTGTGTAAATTGACGGCGCTATATAAGTACCTGAAATAAATAATAAATAAAATAACTGCGTCTCTGTCCCCCTTAAAGGGACCTTAACCCAAATAATGGGTTTTAATAGCTTTTTCTGCATTCATACTTACTATACTAGGAGTTTATATTAAAAAAATCTAAATATTTATAAATCAAGTGAATATAAAATAGTGCATTTAAATACATTGTATGCAAAATCAGAGCAATGACTAACCATCCCCCACCCCCCTCCATGGAAATGGTTCCATCTAATATCTCAGTCATTGAGACAGTGAAATTAAGCAGTTTCTGCTATGTATCTTTAGAAAAATCTATTAAACTCAGTGACATCAGTGTCTATGGCACTCCCTGTATAAAATATGTATTCATAAGACAAATATTTTACATAAATATTACAAAAATGAAAAAAATTAAATAAATTCAAATTGACTCAAAATCATAACAGTTTCCTTTTATGCACTCCCGTTTGCACTTACACTTCCTTTTATGGTCACTGGACTCTTGGTGGGGGGTCCCACTTTTTGGTTTTGTGTAATTAAAAGAGATGTATGAGAATTTTTTTTTTTTGATGAATCATACTTATAGCGGAGTTTCGCTAAAAAAAAAAAATTTTAGATGTCAGCAGCTGCAAATACTGCAGCTGCTGACTTTTAAAATAAGGACACTCACCTGTCCCGGGGTCCAGCGATGTCGGCACCTGAGACTGAACCGTCCCTTGATCCTCGGGTGCTGTCGCCGCCATCCTAACTGAGGGAATCGGGAAGTGAAGCGTTGCGGCTTCACTGCCCGGTTCCCTACTGCGCATGCGCGAGTCGCGCTGCGCGTCTACACTGGTCCCCGTTGTGTTGTGGGAACTGTGTATTTCCCACAACACAACGGGGGTGGGCGGGGAGTCTGCGTCTAGCTGCGGCTAGCTATTCCTGGAAGTGGGTGCAGATACCTGTATTATACAGGTATCTGCACCCCCCTCCCCCCTGAAAGGTGCCAATTGTGACACCGGAGGGGGGGATGAATCCGATGAGCGGAAGTTCCACTTTAGGGTGGAACTCCGCTTTAACTAGCTGGATGCAGCATTGGTCTGATGCTACATCTGTCCCTCCGCCGGCTCTAACACTAAGAACCAAGCAATCACACATAGCTGATCGCTCGGTTCTCAGAGCTCCTTGAGCAGAGAGCTGGTGACTGACTGTCACCAGCTCTCTGCTCTGCCCCCTCCTCGCTCACTGGCGTTCTGGGCTGTGGATGGGGCAGGAGCGGCCGGCTCAGGCTCGCAGTGGCTCGATCATCCGGATGCCGGTCAAGGCATGTGGGCGAATCTCGACCATATGGTCACGATCCTTCCTGAGCTTGTACCAGCTCTGCGACGTCAGCTGACAGCGGGCTTCATCCCGTTGTCTGCTGAAAATGGGTCACAGGAGTGCAGAGCTTTGGCTGAACTTCTCCTTTTAATTGTTTTCTGTTTTGTAGACTAATCCCATGTGTTCTTCAGCCTGTTTGTTGCAGTGATATAATTTTAACCAAAGGGAAAACAGAGTCCATGTAACACAAAGATGCTTTTGGACTGTTACCAGCTGCTCCAGCCAAACTGTATTCTGAATCAGGCAAGAGGTACCAATGGAGAAAGTTTAAAAATCGTTTGCTCATCTTCCAACATTGCAGTCTTTAGTTATACAGCTGTTATCATTCCACATGCCTGGGGTGCCTCTATGACAACAATCAAAATATTTCCTATTGTGAATAACTACACGTTAAAAAGTAAGATGAAAAAAAAAAGTTGACCACATTTTACATAATTCCATATATTCCAGACATCAGTATGAACAAGCCTCTGTGCCCCTGGGATAAAGGTTACAGCAATGACCTTTGCCCTTGACATAAATTCATTATCCTCATTGCTTGTTACCAGTGTTGAATAATTTTGGCACCAGCTGGCTAACAAATGAGCAAGGAATAGGCCCATTAGACTTTTCACAGCACATTCCAGTCACTTTGATTATGCATTCATTTAAATTAATTCACTTTAATTCTGTGCTTCTTCAAATATTATAAATCAAGTCACCGCAGCTTCTGCATTGCTGGCTAAAATATTACTGTTGTGACACAGAGGGAACTGATCAGAGGTTTCAGGTCTAATTAAGTAATCAGTCAGGATAAAAAAAAAGAAAATAAGAAAAAAAAAAAAAACTACCAGATAAAATTGTAATTAATTATTAGCTGCTTCAGTAAGGTCATCAGTTGACAGATCTGTACATCTTTTTTAAAAATATGACTAATAAGGCAGGTGGCAGAGATAGGGAATTTGTACCTAAAGCCAAGGCAGAAATGAACCCCATCCCAATGGGATCTGGGGGACCTTGGTATTTTAAGGCAAAATGGCTTTTTCAAATAATTCCACCACATTCACATTGAACAAGGTTATGAAATTGTGCAACTTCATCTGAAGCCGCACGATTTCAAAGCCACATGTCCATGCTGCTTTAGGTGCGACTTGAAAGACATCTGTGCGGCTTCATGCACAGGTGTCTATTGAAGTCTCTCCCGAAATCGGCAAAAGTAGTGCAGGAACTACTTTTGCAAATTGGTGCTGAGCTGCAAAGTCGGCGTCGCACCGACTGGAACAATGCCATTGCCAGCTATAGGCTGAGACTTGTCATGCGATTTGACCTGTCAAATCGCATGACAAATCATTTCAATGTGAATGAGGGCTTAGCCACAATGCACTTCCCAGAGGAAGCAATCCAATGATTCCTGTTGTTGGGTATGACAGGTGGGAGTAGATAGCTGGGGCTATTCATGGCTGTTCAGACAGGCAATGATTACCTGCAGTGATCGTGGCTGGAAACATTTTGTGAAGTAATAATAGATGAACCTTGCGAGCCACTTACGGATAAATGCCCAAAAAAATCAAAATAGTGTATAACCAATCCTGTGTAACCAATCAGCTGCAAACACTCAATCACGTTTCATAATCGTGTAAGTGACAAATAGAAAAAATGTGTCTGCGCTAGATAAAAATTATCGTTTCAATAATAAATACAAAAATAAATACGTAAAAAAATATTATAGCTAACCAATAAATCAAAAAATAACCATAAATACATAAATTTGTAAAGTGCTCAGTGCTATATCAAACATGCAATAAAAGTGCTCAATCAGAAAATAGAATATCAAAAAATTCGATATAAGTGCTCAATCAAGAAATTGAATACAATATAAAAGGGAATATCTTCTTGTGAATCTAATAAAGTCCAAGACAATGTGCATCCAAAAATGTAAAAGTGCCCAAAGACATTGTCCATATTCAGTGAAATCCACACATCTTTCCTTCTGAAGGTGTATCACCATAAAACGTGCTAAAGTGCCTTCCAGTGTTCCCCACAAGCATATATGCTCACCTTCTTGCGTGTGACACAGTGGTTACACTCTGTCAAACCAAGCTTTGGAGACACTCCTGTGCTCTAATGGAAACCGCTGTGTAGATCTCCAATGCTCTCAATCAAGGTTATATATGCAAAAAGAAAAGAGACTCCATAGTGCAACATTGCATGATGTAATAAAACGTTTTATTGAGAAAAGACTAACTCCCCTTGTGGGGGTACTCACATACTGTGGGTGCATTAGTGCACCATCCTAAACAGATTAAAAACGGCCGATCTCGTGGTATGGCGTGCGGTGCGGTGTGTCATACGAACTCTCCCTCTCTCTCTCTCTCTGCTGACAGCTCCGTCCAGGCCCCTCCCCTACGCGTGTTCGGCACCGGGATCACGTGCCTTCATCAGGGGGAATCTAATTGGACGGACGCTCTATGGTAAATATATAGCTCTGGCGGCCATTTTGCCTAAGACCACAGACAGCATTATCAATAGGCTACAGCTGTGTCCATAGCGGCCATTTTCCCATAGACTGTAGACCATCACAGCGGCCATTTTCCCTTAGATCATGAACATAATCACTGTTAGGCTACTATGGCAGCCATTTTCCTTTGGACTATAAACCAGCTGAGCAGCGGAGTATATACAATAATGGTAACCGGATCATATAATCGACAGTGGGAATTGTCCAGGCATTAAAAAGCCTAATGCTATAATTTAAAATCCACCAAAAAGGTGTAAAATCTTTATGAAAGTAAATTAAATCCAGGACGGAGCAGTCAAGCACAGAGAGCACCGCCATGCACCTCACACGCAAAGACAGCCCCAGTCATCACAACCAAATCACAAATAGAGTATCCCACCTAACAAATCCAATAAAATATACACATACAATACTATAATTTAATATAATCTAATAAAGCAATCTCAATAAATAAGTAGGAAAAATAGTTATTGAAAAAATAAATGAATAAAATTGAAATAAAAATAAGTAAAAATAAGTAAAAAATATATACATATAATGTACCATTAAAATAATTTAAAAAATCAAAGACAGTAACCACTAAAATCACTGCAGGGAAGCGACCATAATATTAAATACCGAGAGGAATGAGCGGATGTAGAAATGCCATAATCTTAAAAAATCAATGCTCAACTTAGCCCAACAACTAATCTTAAAATTCCAATCAAAAAGGGGAACCAACATCTTAATAAAGTATGTCGGCGGAACAAATATCAATAATTACTTAAAAAACATCTCAGATCGAACTCTCTATTCAATCCCCCAGGGAGGGGAGGGGCCTGGACGGAGCTGTCAGCAGAGAGAGAGAGAGAGGGAGAGTTCGTATGACACACCGCACCGCACGCCATACCACGAGATCGGCCGTTTTTAATCTGTTTAGGATGGTGCACTAACGCACCCACAGTATGTGAGTACCCCCACAAGGGGAGTTAGTCTTTTCTCAATAAAACGTTTTATTACATCATGCAATGTTGCACTATGGAGTCTCTTTTCTTTTTGCATATATAACCTTGATTGAGAGCATTGGAGATCTACACAGCGGTTTCCATTAGAGCACAGGAGTGTCTCCAAAGCTTGGTTTGACAGAGTGTAACCACTGTGTCACACGCAAGAAGGTGAGCATATATGCTTGTGGGGAACACTGGAAGACACTTTAGCACGTTTTATGGTGATACACCTTCAGAAGGAAAGATGTGTGGATTTCACTGAATATGGACAATGTCTTTGGGCACTTTTACATTTTTGGATGCACATTGTCTTGGACTTTATTAGATTCACAAGAAGATATTCCCTTTTATATTGTATTCAATTTCTTGATTGAGCACTTATATCGAATTTTTTGATATTCTATTTTCTGATTGAGCACTTTTATTGCATGTTTGATATAGCACTGAGCACTTTACAAATTTATGTATTTATGGTTATTTTTTGATTTATTGGTTAGCTATAATATTTTTTTACGTATTTATTTTTGTATTTATTATTGAAACGATAATTTTTATCTAGCGCAGACACATTTTTTCTATTGGAAACATTTTGTGGGTATCCAGCCGCTATCAATGCACGTGCTCGCTTGCTTTATGAGTAGGCACAAATAACTGTGGTCAACATCAGCCTGTCATTGGCATGTACGGGCTTGACAACTGCAGCTATCTACTCACAGTTGGCAAATCCAGCAACAGGAATCAGTAGATTACTGCCGAAATTCCCACTGTGGCTTAATGCCCATGCAAACATAGCTGAAGGCTGAAAACACGGGGCAACTCTGCCGCTAGTGACAAATTGCAAGAAGCAGGATCATTATAAAAGCTGTCTGCTTGTCCCTATAGAATTGCTCCCACTATAGCCACATGTAAATGAGAAGCCACTCTGTTGCTGCACTGAACACAGCTGAATCTCAATCTCAAGCAACTACAAAGGTAGAGATTCCATAGGAACAAACAGGCAATCTCATAGTGATCCTGCTGCTGCAGACTTTGACAAATTCTCAGCTTTAGGATTGCTAGTGGCATAGTTGCCCATGTATCTTTTAAAATAGTGATGCTACCCCAAAATAGCCCTTCATGATAGGCAGGATGATATAGAGACCTAGGGGTGGGATAGCCCCAGTATGCAGGCATCCAAATGCCCGATCAAAGAGAAAAAGGTCCGGCACCACGATGTCTCAAGAATAAAACATATACGGTTTTATTAAATCCGTCCAATAAAAGCAATCAACACCTGTAGTTATTGATGTGTTTCAGCCTCTTACATAGGCATGGGCATGACTAAGGCCTATGTAGGAGGCTGAAACGCATCAATAACTACAGGTATTGATTCCTTTTATTGGATGGGTTTAATACAATCATATATGTTATCTTTAAAACATTGTGGTGCTGGATTTTTTACTCTTTGATTGCTAGTTGCCCATGTGTCACCAGCCTAATTTAGGGGAATATATTCAATGGATGTAACTTTATATGACCGATATTAACAGTTTATTCACAAACTCAGCATATGTGATGTGTTGTTCTTCTTTCTGCGCATATTAAAAATATACATATATATATATATATATATATATATATATATATATATATATATATATAGCTAAAGGAAAAACTTCTTTTTTTTTTGATAGAGTAAAGGAGGGTTATAACCCTTGTCAAATTGTTTTCACCATCTGTGTCTCATTGCAGAGATTCCACTTTCTGCCCCATAGTCAAACAGGAAATGAGAGGATATCTCTTCAAGTTAAGGGAATCCCTTGGGGACTCCCAGGTCACCCATTCTAGTGTCCCCATTGGAAGTTTTCCCCTCTATTACTTTACTGGGGACAACCCAAAATTTGAGATTTTAATTTGCTTTCACTTTCAATGATAATGGTAAACAGGACATATAGAGAGGATGAATCTCCTTAACAGGGCACATAGATAGCAATAAAACCTGACAGGTGTTCTAGTCCCTCTCCACTCTATCCAAAACTAAAAAAAAGTGTTGCCTTTAGTTATACTTTAAAGTTTGCCACAAGCAAAAACAGTCCAAGAATGGTTTGGAGAACACAACAATGAGTTATATGTTTTGACAAGGCCTACAAATTCTCCAGATCTCAATCCAATCGAGCATTTGTGGGATGTGCTGGAAAAACAAGTCCAATCCATGGAGGCCCCACATACAAAACTTAAAGGATCTGCTACTGACGGCTTGGTGCCAAACACAACAGCACACCTTCAAACATCTAGTGGAGTTCGTGTTTCGACAGGTCAAGGCTGTTTTGGTAGCAAAAGGGGAACCTACTCAATATCAGGTTTGTGGTCATAAAGTTTTAGCTAATATAACAACTGTCTATTTAGTTGCTAGGTGTGTTTCTGAAACTTTTCTCTTGAAATACATAAAAGCTTTGGCTCAGCTAGGCTCCCTTGAAGGGGAATCTCTTTTTTGTGAACCCGCAACAAACAATAACCACTGTGTAAGGTACAGCCTGATTCTGAACATGTATTTAATACACTAGCAGACAATGTGACTCAATGACATTCTCCGACTCCAAAGCATTTCTACTTTGGGGGCCAGTGACAAAGCACAAGGTCACATCGCTGACTTTTACAATAAGCAGCACTTTTATCTGCATTTGCTGTGCTGGGAATTTATACATTTATTCTGCATTATCATTTTTCCAAAAGATCTCTCCCATTAGATTTGACATTGCACAAAAAATAAAATAATGACAATTCTGCAAAAGCCAGCAATGTCACTTCAACATTCGAACCATCTTAAATTAACATATGAATCTAGTCTGTAATTTATTGCTAGATAGATGGGAGTGACTCTCACATACGAGAAAGGAAATAAAACCATTTGATAGCACTGGTAAAGAAAATGAATAGCTATTTAATTTAAAAATCACCTGTCATAAATCAGATTTTGTTTTCCTTTTGTAAGTAGCTTTATGCTGCCGTGCAAGCAGTAACACTTTCATACAATTCAAAATTGAGGAAAGATTATTAAAGGTGCTCTGTCTTTAACCACTTCAGCTCCAGAAGGATTTACCCCCTTCCTGACCAGAGCACTTTTTGCGATACTGCACTGCGTCGCTTTAACTGACAATTGCACGGTCGTGCAACGTTAAACCCAAACAAAATTGACATCCTTTTTTCCCCACAAATAGAGCTTTCTTTTGGTGGTATTTGATCACCTCTGCAGTTTTTATTTTTTGCACTATAAACAAAAAAAGAGCAACAATTTTGAAAAAAAAAATCAAAATGTTTTACTTTTTTCTTTAATAAATATCCCCCAAAAATATATACAAAAAACAAATTTCTTTCTCAGTTAGGCCAATATGTATTCTTCTACATATTTTTGGTAAAAAAATCGCAATAAGCATATATTGATTGGTTTGCGCAAAAGTTATCGCATCTACAAAATAGGGGATAGATTTATGGCATTTTTATTATTTTTTTTTTTTTTTATTAGTAATGACGGCGATCTGCAATTTTTATCGTGACTGCGACATTATGGCGGACACATCGGACACTTTTGACACTATTTTGGGACCATTGTCATATATACACAGTGATCAGTGCTACAAAAATGCACTGATTACTGTGTAAATGACACTAGCAGGAAAGGGGTTAAACACTAGGGAGCGATCAAGGAGTTAATTCATGTTCATGACAGTGATCACTGCTCCCAATGACAGGGAGCAGTAGATCTCTGTTCTGTCACAAGGCAGAACAGGGAAATGCCATGTTTACCTAGGCATCTCCCCGTTCTACCGCTCCGTGACACGATCGTGGGCCCCCGGCGGACATTGAGTCCGCGGGACCCACGGGCACGGTCACGGAGTACGCGGCGGGTGCGTGTCTGCCCCTCCGGTGCCGCGCGCGCTCACAATCCCGCGATTTAAAGGGACGTACCTGTACGCCCATTTATCCAGCCATGCCATTGTGCCAATGTACATCGTCGTGTGCTGGTCAGCATGTGGTTAAACCCAATGGGGTTGTTTTAGTAAAACTGAAGAGTGCAACATTTTGCGCAGCTCTGCATGGTAGCCACTAGGCAGACCTGCACCAGATTATACACTCTCCAGTTTTAGTAAATCAACCCCAATGTGTAAATAAAAGCGTTCCCAGTAAAGAAAAAAGTAAATATTTATGTTTTCAGCTGCTGATGTTCCAATGCCACACTAAAGCATAGAAATTGCCCCCTGAAGTTTCTTTAGCAACCATTTTTTGTGGAGCGCTGGTGACTTCCTACTTGCACCCCCCACTTTGCATTCACTACAAGCACCCAACTGGTCATATTGGTCTAGAATTGTAAGGAGAGTGCAGCTCAAGACAAGATTTGCATCTTGAGAAACTAACACTTCTACCCTCTTTCCCCGAAAATAAGACCTAGCGTGATTGTCAGTGATGGCTGCAATATAAGCTCTACCCCCCAAATAAGCCCTACCCTGTTCCCCCGAAAATAAGCCCTACCCTGAAAATAAGATCTACAAGGACTTTAACTAGGGCTTATTTGGGGGGGGGTAGGGCTTATTTGGGGGGGTAGGGCTTATTTTGCAGCCATCACCGACAATCACGCTAGGTCTTATGTTCGGGGAAACAGGGTAACTGTGTCTATTGTCTGGTCTGTGGTCAATGATTTCTGCTGACCATTATGTCAGTATAGTACTTTGTCCTCTTCTAAGCTGAATGACACCCAGTATCACTCAATCAACTTTCTGTGAACCAAGGGTGTCAATGTCATACCCTATTTGGGTGCATCATTAAGCCACCCTGGGCACAAATGAGCGTAGCCCCTACAGTATTAGGGTCTGCCCTTTACATCTGCCCAGAGGCAGATGACACTCATGAAATTGAAAAAAGTAAAAAAAAAAATGCTAGAAGGATGCATGGGGTGAGAAGGGGAAAAAGAATAGGGAGAACTGGGCTTTAATATTTAATAGTCTCTTCTAGTTTTGTGTATCCTAGAACATTTGTAACATGACAGACAAATTCCTTTTGCATTGTGACAACTTCTTTCCTTATATAGAAGGTATTTTTAACCACTTCCAAAACTGATCGGATTGAGAGAAAGTATATGTGGGGTGAGACAAGGCGAATTTTTTTCTTCCTGCACCCCTAGATGGCATTGGCAGGCAGGATGACCTTATTATGTACTGACAGACAGGGGAACCTTATTATAAATGGGGATGTGTAACTGACAGCCAGCCAACACATCTGCATTCTGCCTATAGCTCTGCAATTGGTAAATCACTCTCGCTGCTGATTGGGGAGCTATAGTTCTGACTCAGGGGGAGTTGGATCTCTGCAGAGAAACCACTGTTTACACACAAAGAGTAAAGTGAGGTACACACTATGAGAAAATTGGAGGAAAAATTTAGTACGAGGCACGATCATTCGATTTTCGTATAGTGTATACACAACTTTCAACATCAGATTTAGACTTCCCAAATGAAAATTTCCAAAGGGACAACCTCCAAAATATTTCTCCTACGTGAACAAAGTGAAAGAATTTTGTTTAATGTGTACTGTTTTCATATGTTTTTCGTACGAGAAAAACAGATGCCAAAAACTGCACATGATCAAAAACAATAAACAACCAAAAAAAGTCTATGTTGTTTGAGAATTTTAGTACGATTAGTACGATCCTCGGTTTCGACCTGCTGTGAAATATCGAAGAAAGCAGGACGATCGTTCGTCCGATTTTCTTATAGGGCTTTAGGATACTTCTCTGCAGCACGCTGGCAGGTGACAGGCTTTTCTACTCAGAATTGGACTGCTTTCTGAAGAAGAGAGACCGCAAGGCTTTGAAGATCTTTTGTTTTAATCGAACTGGAATGTATTTAAATAATATTTTATAGAGAGACTGCTTGGGGACTAGCAGTAAATTATTCCCCTGCCTTTCAACCACAGAAAAAACATGTATAACTTCTGTTGCTTATCTAAATCTAGATTACTATATTTAAAACAAAAAGTCATTTCCTGGGACTTCTACTAAAACAAACCAAAATAATGTATTTAAATCCATCTGCTCAACATGGAAGGACTAACAAATATGTCGTTTATTTTACAGTATGATACCAATCTGAGATTGATTTTCCAATCCAGTCTGCGACTGGTGTTTTGCTTGCAGAAACAATGCAAGGAACCAATTAAGTCTGTAGATGTAGAAGTGCATGCTGGGTCTCAGAAGCCAGATACAAAGACATGTCCCATGATTCGTCTTGGTAGTCAGCCAAGGTGTTGCTTGCTTTATACATAGTATTATCATTCTCTTTCATGTTACAATGCAAAGCCTCTGGTAGATATTATAGAAAGACACAGAAATTCATAAAGTCTTGAAATGGCTGAATTCTATGCAAACTTGGGGATATGCAAAGGATGAGCAGGTGTACTTAATAAGTGCTGACAAATAAAGCTGTCATTAACCACAGCTTTAAGAGAAGCTGTCACAATCGGGCTAATGGAGGAATCTGAATATTCAGTCTTTAATTATGATGATAATTGCACAGACTTATTTATGAAGGATTTTTATTCTCCCTCTTAAAATATGTTTCTCTAAAGCAAAACTTTTTTTGTGTAGTTTTGGACTGGGCAGAGAATGGCTGAAAGCTCTGTCAGGTTTTTTCTATAGCTTTCTGTATCCCCACTAGGAAGGTTCTGCCTATCTGCCCTGGCGACAGATGTCACCTGAAAAGAAAGCGATAGGGAAACCAAAGGTTAAAGGTTTCCACAAAAAAAAAAAAAGGGTTAAGCAGAAGTCTTCTATGAGGACACCTTTTAGAATTACCTTTTAACATTTACACTAAGGCCTAAAATATCAATTAAAGTGATATTAAATGCACGCTGTTAAATTTACATGATCTCTTCTCTTAATGTATGTGGGTGATGGAATTGTAATTATTTTAATAAAAACTAAAAAACATCTAAAGCCGCGTACACACACAGGCGGACTTTCCGACCGGACTGGTCCGACGGACATTCCGACGGACTTTCAAACGGACTTTTGACGGACTTCCGACAGCCTTTTTAACGAACAGACTTGCCTACACACGATCACACCAAAGTCCAACGGATTTGTACGTGATGACGTACACCGGACTAAAATAAGGAAGTTGATAGCCAGTAGCCAATAGCTGCCCTAGTGTCGGTTTTTCTCCATCGGACTAGCATACAGACGTGCGGATTTCTGGGTACGGCGGACTTACGTCGTAAAGATTTTAAGCATGTTCCAAATCTAAAGTCCGTCAGACTTTCGACAGAAAAAGTCAGCTGAAGGTCCGATGAAGCCCACACACGATCGGATTGTCCTCTGGACTCGGTCCGTCGGACCAGTCCAGTCGAAAAGTCCGCTTGTGTGTACACTGCATAAGAATCTTTTTTCCTAATCGATATACAGCTGTCACATGACCCATATCTTTCCCAGCCTGTCTGCAGGAAACATAAGCAGAAGGAGCTTCTAGTCCTCTGCTGATGGTCACATGTTAAAAAAAAAAATAAAAATAAACAGCCTTTGGAATAAATAATTCATATCAGTAAACTGTTACAAATTAGCATGCAAGTAAATATTTGAAATCTAATCTTTATTATTTTGTGGCAATAACATGTGACGTGGGTGAATTTCTGCCAGTCACGGGCTATGTCACGCCCATCCAGCCTGTGTCTTAGAATAACAGGGAGGTGAAGCCTCCGTCAATCAAGATTTTATATCCCACCCCCATTGCGTTTAGCTGGTTAGTGGAGGAGGAGGGCAGGAGTGGACTGTCATTTACCACTGTGTACAAGTAGGACTCTATAGTCATATGGGCTGCTAAAATATGATAGATGATAGGGAGGAAATGTTCAGGGTAGAAAATACACTGAAAACTGAGCATGTGCAGAGTTCCCACCACAGCTGCAAAATGCCTAGCTGAATTGGGTACATGAAGAGAAGGTGGAGATAGAGAACAGCAAGATCAACCAGGTTTTTTGCAGAATACAGAAAACAAATCCCATAGTTACTGAGCGATTATGAACAGCATGTATTACAGCATTTATTGATAGTTTTGTGTGTGGGTTTTAGTGACACTTTAAGCTAGACCCCTAATTCATAAGCTTAAGCTTACCCTTAGACCTTGTCTGGCACCCAAGCTCTTGGTCCGTAAAACTCCCTCTCCTGTTGCAAGATTTACCAGTGCCAAGATATTGGTGCTGAAAAACACCAATTCCTTATTTTTTGTTTCAAATGACTTTCCATTAATTATTATTATTATTCTACACAATGTTATCACCTGCCACCAAAAGCAGAAATATATAGACACTCAAGTGCTGGCTAGAGGATATCATTTGTTTTATTACAGCTTAATGACAAATGGCTATAGATCAATGCCACAACTTGGCTTTTGGAGGCGCGGGTCAAACTTTTTAAAGAAGATCAAATGGGTAGTTAGTTACAATGGAATTCACCCAAATTAGTTTAGAGGGATAAGACAGGTACCCTTAAGACAGATACCCATTGAAATTTATCTGCCCTTAACTCAGGCATGCAGGCAGGAGGGTGTGCTTAGCTGAGAAAGCCCCTCCTCTCCTCCTGAAGACTCCTAAGACATATGACATAATTTGCCTAGGACTGGAAACCAGGAATTAACTGAAAATATGTAAAAAAAAAAGGTTTAAAACAAATTCATATGATATACCATCCTATCTGTTTACCAATACTAGTAGCATAAGGATTATAAATAGTCAAAGTCGATTGAGAGAGTGAAGTTTCATTTTACGTGCTTTTACCTACTAAGATGTTGCAAAAGAGCTACTGTTTATGAATGTGTATTTCATATTTCTGCAATAAACTATCCCTTAAAGTGATTGTAAAGTCTAGTAAAAAAAAAAAAAAACTAACAAACATGTTATACTTACCTTCTCTGTGCAGGTGGTTTTGCACAGAGCAGCCCAGATCCTCCTCTCCTCAGGTCCCTCTTCGCTGCTCCTGGCCCCTCTCCCTTATCGAGTGCCCCCATAGCCAGCAGCTTCCTATGGGGGCACTGGAGCCGAATCACAGATCTGTGTGTCCATTCAGACACGGAGCCCCGCACCAGCCCCGCCCCCTCTCTCCCCTGATTGGCTGACTGACTTTGATTGACAGCCGCATGAGCCAATGTCTCCGCTGCTGTGTCTCAGCCAATCAGGAGGAGTGTCCTGGACGGCTTAGACATTCGTGGACATCGCTGGAGAGAGATGAGGCTCAGGTAAGTATTAGGAGGTACTGGGGAGGCTGCTACACACAGAAGATTTTTTATCTCAATGCATAGAATGCATTAAGATAAACAACCTTCTGCCTTTACAACTCCTTTAAAGTTACCAGGCTGTTTATTAAAGCTGGTCACCAGTGACCAACTTTAGTGAACAGCTTAGTGAATTTAGGAGATTCCTGCCAAATGTTACCATTTTTGGAAAATGTGATATTAGAGTCACTCCTTAGTGTTTAAGAAACTGATTCCAGCTACCCCATACATGTTCCGGTGTCCTAGAAATGGCTCCACATTAGCTAAAAAACATATAGTGGGGAAAAATGAATACTCAAATGTAAAAATGTAAAGTGACAAAGTACAAATATTGATGAAATGCACAAAAAAAAATAGAAACTTAATGAAATAAACTAAACTGTCCTTAATACACCCCTTAAGAAATTAAAAAGTAGATTTTTTCAAGCAAATGTCACCTAAGTAAGTGAAATTGAGAGTTTCAGCTTTTGGTGAAATCAGTTAGAAGTAATAATCTAAAGCAATTAAGATAAAAGGGAGACGTGCTGGGCATTCAGAGTTCCTATCCTAGCTGTTACATGTTGGTTACAGTACTGGAGAAAACTGGGACATTTTTATTCTGAAAGCCACTCTGGGATACAGTAAATCAGTAAGGGGCAAGCCCAAACTTTTCATACAGGATTTGCCAATTCAGTATGTAATGTTTTGAACTGCTACGCTGTGACTCTTTGTGTTTTAATCAAAAGCAGATTTGAGGACACTTGAAGAAAGGCTTCCTACAGTGATATACTATGTTCTATGGCCTTCAAAAGAATAACATTATTGTAAGTGTCATCCCTGAACTTCTGCTTAGGATCAAAATGCCTGTGTAGTGATCCAGCTCCAGAGTCTGATCAAATCCTGGCTGCACAGCTATTATTAAACTCAGGTTGGAGCCCTTCATCTTCCAGCTAGGCGTTCCAAATCTGTGCCCTCTTTAATTGAAATCTGAAGAAGAAAAGGGACTCATTGGCAAGGACAATTCAAAAAGAGAAACTTTAATAAATAGAAAGATACTATAAAGTGATTTCTCTGCCAACTAACGGAGAATTGACTGCATGTGGCAGACTGGCTATTGAAGAGGTCAACTGTGAGGAAGAAAACCTGCTTACACAAATGAGATTTCTCATATGGGCACCAATCCTAACTACATCATGGAATGTATTGAGCCATTTTAAAGGGAACCTGTCATATGTGGAAAGCTGGTAAGCATCCCAGACATTTTGCCTTTGAGGTTTCTGACACAAGTAGTTTGCTTTGTTGTAGGTTCCCTCGGTGTAACCTACAAGGAATGGCAGTGCTAGGTGGTATAAACAAGTAGCCTTGGCCTACAAGCATGCCAGCTTCCCTTCCTGTAAATGAATAATATTGAACAAGTTCATAAAGCTCCTATATTTATGTTGTCCACCAACGTTTGGGAGGCAGAGACAATGCCAGTAGGATGTATGAAGTTTTTTATATTTTACATTTCATCTTTTGACAGCCTAGGAATTGTCACAGAAACACATAAATACATCGACATTAATTCAAAAAAAGCCATTGTGGAAAATAACATGCATAAAAGTGCTTATATATGAATATTGTTATTAAACTTTATGCAAAAACTCATAAAAAAAGTCAAAAGCTGGAAATGTTTCAACATGCTGCAAGTCGGTGACATCACCCTGTGAACTGGATAGTGTTAGATAGACCTGAAGTTTAATTTAAATGAAAGGCCAACTCCAGCTACTTTTTAAACAGTCACAGCAACAAGTTTTTTTTTCCCCTGGAAAAGATATTTGAGCAAGATGAATAAAAGCTTGGAGTTGTTAGCAACCCCATGAATGTAATATAGTTTGTCCCTATCTTGTAACTGCCACTTTTGCTGAATAGTTTGGCCCGTTACAAGAAGTAGAAAAAAAAATGATCTATTAGCAGGATTAACAATAATAATAAAACTATATTACAGCAGAGACAAAAAAAAAGAAAAAATGCTATTATTGCTATTGGCAGACTGTATTGTATATATAGAGATATATATCTATATATATCTATATCTATATATAGATATATATAGATATATATCTATATATAGATATAGTTTTATATATATATCTATATATATATCTACTATATCTAGATATATATAGATATATATAGATATATATCTATATATATCTATCTATATATATAGATAGATATATAGATATATATCTATATATATCTATCTATATATACAGTTAATATTGTTTTTTTTGTCCATAGTTATACTTTAAACAATGACAAAAAAAGGCCTAGACAGGGCTTGAATGTCCATTTGAGTCCCTTGTTACATTTTGTACCTGGCTTTATTACTTAATAAATTCCATAAATGTTTGTCTGTGCTTATTATTGAAGAGGGTCATTTCCATATACGAACAGTGCCGTCAAAGGTAGCTAATTAAAAACTGCTCAGATGTCTTGGAAAATTCAAAGCAAGCTTTCTACATGACACAAAGTAAAATGTGTGCCATTTAAAAAAGTCCACTTGCAGTATGGGACACAGTGAGTACACAGACCCCTTGTCAGGTCACCTTGAGGCTAGGTGACAGATGCACTCTGCAGAAGTCAGAAGTGCACCGCTAGGTAGTGGACCCTAGGACTGACTGCTGCAGATTGAACCCTGGGAGGTTCAGGAAGCAGGTCTACTGGATCACTGACACAGATCCCACTGGGAGCTAGAGCATAGATTCCCCAGGGTGCGGAGTCTAAGAGCCAGCAGGTGTTCACCAGAGCCTTTAGTGGTAAGGATGGACTGCGCTGCAGTCTGGCTCCAGGTCGTGGCCCCCAGGGTCTCACAGCTCACGCTCACGGTAGACTACAGGAGAAGAGGAAGGAGGCAGAAGGCTGGAACAACAAGGAAAGTAAGGGACAAGCCAAGATCGGGGCTACAAGCAGACAAGGACAACAGAGTTCACGCCAGGGTTCAGGGTCACAGGCAAACAGGGATGGTCGGGGACACGCCAAAGGTCAGGGTCATGAGCAGACAGGAATAGTTAAGAACAGGCCAAAGTCGGTAACTGGAATCAGACGTAGGAAACACAGCAAGTACACACGAAAGCTAACACACAATGGTTGATCAACACTGCTGGCTTGCAGTGCACAGGTTAATATAGGGTACCCTGATAGGGCCTGGGGTGGGGCCATGCTTGATATGCAGACATGATATGCAGAAGCTGCACCACTGCATTGGAGGGAAGGCTGAGCAATGTGGAGGATGAAGTGGAGCCATTGCTGAGGGAAGTGCATCACCTACAGTCTCACTCCTCTGGCCACACTGATCGTTTAGAAGATATGGAAAATAGACTCAGGCGTAACAACGTGAGAGCAGTGGGGATTCCAGAAAGAACAGAAGGGAAGAACCCCGTGGCCTTCATAGAACAGTTTCTTTGAGAATCCTGCTACTGCCTCTGCCTGGCTAGACAGAGTGGAACATTATTTGCAGAGAGCACCCTCCCCTACGGTCTAGATGATGCTGTCCTTCCTTCGGTTGACCATTGATCCTCAGACAGGGGCTTTGATCGAGTTATCTACATTCTTACAGATTGACGATACCCTGGTAAAGGTGGCCAAATGAGACTCTAGAAGACACTGCTAGGCAGCGTCCTGATGAGGAGCACAAAAAATGCAAGTTCCTTCGACTTGTAGACTGAATCAAGAAGTTGGGGCCCCCCTTGTTCCCCTTTTGTTCTACAAGGACGCGTTCCTGTTAACCTACGCCTCTATGATGGTTTTGGGAGGCTGGGCTTTTTCTGTAACACAAGACCATCAATCCTTTTTCAAATATTTTTTTCCTTTTTTTTCTTGTTTTATTTACTTTCAGTTTTTACTAACCCCTGCCTGTTGCAGGGAGCGAACTGTTCTGACATATATCTGCCTACCTGACAATTGCCTCATTAAGGGAAGCCCATGTGTGGTTTGTACAAGTGTACTAGATGGGTTAATACCACTTGCTATAATAGTTCTTAGATATTGGGATCCTAGGAGCAATTTTCTGATTACAGTGCTGATTAATATAGCTTGGTGTATTGCCATGGTAAAACAGCTGATAACACACTATAACGTGTTGGTTGATACATGTCCTATGGCTACTGCACTTAATGTCCTTTCATGGAATGTGAGGGGTTTGGGTGATGGAGTGAAACGGGTGGCCTTATTTACCACTCTGAAAAAATATGCTGCGGCAGTGGTGTGCCTGCAAAAAACTCATTTGCAAGTTGAATGAATGAATGATTTGTATAGCGCTGCAGTTGCGAACTGAATCGCCTCAAGGTGCTGGATCCGTCCTGTGTTGTCAAGCTTCTTAGAAGAGGTAGGTCTTGAGTTTCTTTCTGAAGGCCTGATGGTTTTCTTCCATGCGAATGAGAGTAGGTAGAGCGTTCCATAGCCGTGGTCCTTGGACTGCGAATCTTCGTTCTCCCTTTGTTTTGTAGCGGGTTTTTGGAATAAGGAGGAGGTTATGGTGAGAAGATCGAAGACTGCGATTGGGTGTGTAGCATTTTATTTTCTCGCATAGGTATTGAGGAGCATTTCCGTGTATACATTTGTGGGTGAGGCAGAGGGTCTTGAAAGTGATCTGATTCTTTACGGTTAGCCAATGTAGGCTCCTCAGGGAAGGGGAGATGGATTCCTAGGGGTTTTTTTCCTGTTAACAGTCTTGCCGCCGTGTTTTGGATAAGTTATAAGCGTGCAAGCTGATATTGGGGTAGTCCTATGTAGAGGGAGTTTGCGTGGTCGAGTCTGGAATTGATGATTGTTCCAACTACTGCTGCTTTGTCCTCTTCTGGCACGAATGGGATGAGTCTACGTAGCAGGCGGAGGAGATGGTGAGATCCGCTGACTACTGATCCTATTTGTGCATCCATTGACATTTCTGAGTCAAAAATGACTCCGAGACTCTTGGCTTTGGTGCTTGGCGAGATGGTCTGTCCAAAGATGGTGGGAGGTGTCCATGGGGTCTTAGTTTTGGAATTTTGGTTTCCGTGTAGGAGAAGAAGCTCTGTTTTTGATCCGTTGAGTTTGAGAGAGCTAGTAGTCATCCAGTCGTCTATCAGAGTAAGGCATTTTTCTAGTTGCTGAAGGTGGTCTTTTTCTCCGGTGATGCGGAGGTAGAGTTGGGTATCATCAGCGTATGAGTGGAAGCAGAGGTTCAATTTTCTGATGATTTTGAGGAGTGGGCGGATGTAGATGTTGAAGAGCACTGGTGACAAGGATGAACCTTGAGGGACTCCACAAGAGATTGCGCGGGTTTCAGAGTAAAATTCTCCTAGTTTCACTGTCTGAGAGCGATTCCCTAAGAAGGATGCGAACCATTGTAGATCTGAACCTGTGACTCCTGCTACTTCTGTGAGGCGGATGAGTAGAGTATTGTGGTCCACTGTATCGATCGCTGCACTGAAGTCCAACAGTACCAGGGGACATGATTCTCCATCATCAGCTGCTTCGAGGGCGTCGTCCCTTATTTTGAGGAGTGCCGTTTCTGTTCCATGGCCTGGGCGGAAGCCTGATTGCAGAGGATCCAGGAGATTGTGTGTGTCCAGGTGGTGTTGTAGCTGTTGTACTACTGCTTTCTCCATAATCTTGGAGATGGTGTTGAGGCTTGTTATCGGTCTGCGATGGTTAGGGTCCTTAGGGTCGAGGTTGGGTTTCTTTAGGAGGGGTTTGATGATGCCATGTTTGAGGGCAGTTGGGACAGTCCTTTCTTTGAATGACTGGTTTATGAGGTGTGTTATAGTAGGAGCATTCTTTCAGGAGTTTTGTGGGAATGATGTCGTTTGGTGATGTGCTGTCTCTGAGGCTTCTGATGATGTTTTTGGTGGTGTCAGTGGTGATTGGGATCAGCGAAAAATTTGGTGCTTGTGTGATGATCGTATCGATTTTTTCTTTTTGCTTTAGTTGGATGAGGTTGGTTGTTTTTTTCTGTTGAATTGCTTTCCGGATGTTGTCGATTTTGTCGATAAAAAAATCTGATAACTCATTGCAGAATTCTAGGATTTCGTTTCCTGGGGGCTCTAGGCAGGTAGGGTTCATAGTCTTAGTGACTATTTTGAAGAGTTCCCGAGGGCGGTTTAAGGCTGTTGAGATGGTGTTTGAGAAGTGTTCCTTTTTTGCTTTGAAGATTGCTTTGTGATATTTATCCGTGAGTGTTTTGTAGTTTGTGTGGTTTTCCTTTGTGGAGTTTCTTCTCCAGGCTCTTTCAGCTCTTCTGCGTTCCTGCTTTAGTAAAGTAAGAGTGCCATTAAACTATCCAGAGTTTATTTTGCGGTTGTGTGTTCTACGTTTTGGAGCCACTGAGTCCGCTGTTTGTAGTAATGCCTTGTTTAAGGAGTTGAGTGTTTGTTCCGTTGAGTGGTTTAAGTTTAGCATTGCTATTTTGTTTGATAATGTGGTTTTGAAGAATTCGGAGTGTAGTTTCTTCTGAGATCTTGTCCAGCGTGTTGTATTTGCCTGTTTCTGTTTTTGGAGAGTGGTGTTGGTGGCGATTTCAAATTTGATAGCGTGGTGATCCGTCCATGGTAGCGGTAGGTTGTCGAATATGTTGACGTCCATATTTTGTTTGAAGATGAGGTCCAGAATGTGTCCTGAACCATTTGCAAGTTGATACGTTGACCGCCCTTAAACGCGGCAGTTACCAAACTCAGTTTCACTCCACTCACACTACCTATTCTAGGGGAGTTAGCATATTAATAGCCAACACGGTGCCTTTTACATTATTGCAATCCCTGATTGATGACCAAGGAAGGTATATTTTTTTACTTTGTAAGGTGGCGGGTATTCCCTGCATCATTGCTAATTTATATATCCCTCCACCATTCGCTCCTGATAGTCTGACCAAACTGGCTCAGTTTATGGCCCCACACTCTAACATTCCTCTATGGGTAATGGGGGACTTTAACAATGTGCTTGACACAAAACTGGATAGATTCTCGTCTCATTCTAAAGGTGGAATGGGTCAGGGTGGACCAACTCCCTTTGCCAAATTGATTTATGAATTGGTGTTACGAGATGTATGGAGAGAAAGAAATCCAGGGGTACATAACTTTTCGCGTTACTCAGCTTCATATCGCTGTTTGTCACCTATTGACATGTGCCTGGGAAACATTGCAGCTCAGGGCAGAGTTGTTTCTGTAACCTATGCCCCTAGAAATATATCGGATCATTCACCCCTTATCGTAGGGAATAACTTTTTCCAGCAGAAGCAGAACAAACTCTGGAAGGTTAACCCTTTCTGGTTTGCACTATTTTCCGACACCTGATCCCATCCCTCAGGCGATCACTGAGTTCTTACATATTAACAGGGGTACTGCCAAGCCCACAGTGGTATGGGATACATTGAAGGCTCATATGCGGGGACTAATCATTAGACAGATCTACAAAATTAAAGCTAAAACCAAGGATTGGGAAAACACTGTTATGCAGGCAGCTAGTGAAGCAGAAGCATGATATATACAAGATCCCACGGATAATACAGTGCGTAGATGGTTGGTGGCCCAAGCACTGTATCAACAGTGCAGCTGAGAATAAGAGATTTTTTATTACAAACAAAATTATTTCAATGAAGGGGAAAATACAGGCCACCTTTTGGCAGTTATTGCAAAAGCACAACAGAACACTGCGCATATAGAGGCTATTCAGACTCCACTTGGAGACACAGTCAGCGAACAGGCCCAAAGCTACATTACAAGAGGTTGAAATGCTGAATGCACCACTTAAACTGGAGGAACTCTCGCTGGCTGTGTTACGAATGGCAAATAATAAGGCTCCTGGCACTGATGGTCCACTAACAGAACACCTAGTTTGTAATTTTAAATAATGTTTGTAGGCCAATATCTGATATACCATAAAGAGGCCTTAAGAGTGTATAAAGAACTTTATATATCTAAGTGCTATGAGAACTAGGGCTACACACAATGGAAGCTATTTGTAAATGGTATTACTAACTGGACAAATCACTCTATCTAATAAGCATGTCTGATATCGAAAACTGGTAATTCCTATAAGTGTTTGCTAAGACCACAAAACTTCAACTGCTTCAACTGCGCATACTTTGCCCCATGCTTCCCAATTATTAAGGCTTGGTACTAATTTTATGCTAAGTACTGACAGTCCATAGAGGCAGAAAAAGAAGAGATGTTAATTTTTTTTTTCAGATTCTAGCAGGTTGGGCTTAGGGCTACATTTTAAAGCAGCCTAAAAGCACATTAACACATCTATAGCGTTAACGAGCATTTAAGATGTGTTTTACAGGTGTTCAACTTGTACCAGGCAACACAAACGTCCCGTGTGTTTTTGACACTTTTGACACTTTGCAGGCAATGTTATTTTTACCTCGAAGCTACCATCGCTGCAGTGTGAACACCTCCATCTGCTCCATATTGTAACAATTCTGTGTGGCAATGATAGGCATTCAGGAAGCCTTAAAAACACAACCCAACCACCTATTTTCAATGCCTGTGTGAAAGAGCCTTTGTAAGTTTCTTTTTTGATTTTTTTTTTTATTGAATTCCTCTAACAAAAGACCCTTGTTATGGGAATCTGTGCTGCAATGGTTACATGCTCATTTTTGCCTAGGTGGAACCTAAAAAGCAGCTATACTTATTCTATCCTTCGCTCCTGTATTCTTCCTTTCAGTTGCGCAATTGTTCCTCTAAAACTGCTTCTCTTCGGCACTCCATTGGTCACAGACACTCAGACGTTATTACATACAATGCAAGGTCAGTAATCCTGCATTGTAAGTGAGGATGCAGAGGGCCCTCCCACATCCCCGAACATCTAAGAACTGAGACGGGCCCCAGCTTCTAGGGGGAGTAATAAGGAGGCATAAGATAAATATAACTGCTTTCTCTGTCAAAACGATTTAACACTTGCAGTGGGAGAGGGGCGCAAATGCAAGGGTTGCAATTTGTGTTACTCAAAGTATGGCATTAAATATATATTTTACTTTAATATTTTATTTTATCTATTTATTTTTTTAATTTATTTGGCAAACTATGTAATCTTCACAGATAATCTGAATAATTCAACATATTTTTTTGAGTCTCCCAGGTCCCAAGATGTCTACACCTTCTAAAGTTTATCTAGTTTTTGCCTCTACCCATGCATGTTACCATCTTCTTTCAATCTACGAACAACTAAACATTGCAAGGACTTGTATGATTGCCTACAAATTTAAGAGTTTGTTTAGCAAGACCCTCCCATTACTTAGTTTTGATAAATCTAAAGCAGTTTATGCATTCATTTTGTATAGACAGTTTTAAGTCAGAAAATTAAGGTTTGCAAAGTTCAGCAGTTTAGTAATTATTCCACAAGCCGCAGCTAAATGCAAGGTACCTGAACAATGAACAGACTTATTCGCTAAAAGCTAACCAGCAGATTATTCTTTTGTTAGCCACAGCATTAACACTAATAAGTTTCACTACCTGCTAACCACAAGAGGCACGAAGGGCAGACAAACTCACCTTTGGCAATCACAGACTCAGTGGTCTATTAACACTGCTTAAGTACTTTGTGGTGTTTAATTAAATAAAACCTGAGGTGTTTTTGTTCTGTATTCGAGCCAAATGAGGTGCAGGGAAAAGACAAGAATTTTGTTGGGAGAAGGACAACTTTATATTCACATATAGTATTTTTGTGCCTAATCAGTGAATTTTACACTCACATAATATGCAATTAAATACTTTACAAATGAATTCAGTTTTCAAGTCAGCCAGATCAGTAAACAGAAGCCATGTTGTAGACTTATTAAAAAAATGCAGTGGAGCCAGCCATATGTCAGTTAAATGTTGTTAGATCACTTAAGAACTACATTTTGATTGGTTGCTCTAGTATTGTGCTTTGCACATCCTTACCTGCCTTCGCACCGCCTTTTTCTGAAAAATGATGTGCAGCATCCTCCTAGTGTAGAATGCTGGGTACATTTAGTTTTTGGATCTTTTGTAAACAAGGGAGCAGTGATTGTTTAGCCTGGTTTGTTCAGGGTTTTACAGGCTGGGAGTTTGATTGATTCCCTCTGCCTCTAGAAGAAGTTTCCAGAGCTTAGGACGGGAGATTCAAATAAGCAGTCTGAATATTTATCATGCTCTAGCCAATCTTTAGAGAGGAGTCTCTGGAAGGGGGCTGGAAAGGTGATAAATAGGTCTGAAGCACTGCAGGGTTCCTACTCTCCTGGAGGTTTCCATAGCCAGATAGGCTGCTGCCCTGAAGCAACTCATATACTGTACAGCTGCTCTAAAGGCCTCAGTGGATGAAACACCCAAAAAATCAGTAAAATTGATTAAATATATATTACTGGCGGCAAGAATTACGATTGCAAGACATTGGAAACAGTCAATAATCCCTCTTGACCAGGTTAAGAATAAACTTAATTGGATTATGATGAACGATAAACTCACTCATATTTCAACTCCATAGCGAATCCCAGGACGACCCTCTCCCTCCCCATTTCACTTTCTCTCTTGTTTCTTCCTTTCTTCCCTCCTCTTCTCTCTTTCTTTTTTTTTTTACAGTTGACATGGTGTTTTTTATTGAAAATGGTAAATTACATACAGAGTATAGACGTTCATGGTACATTAAAAAAGGGAGTTGGGATACAGCAGAAAGTGAAGTCAATAGAATACATGGTAGAAATACATAGCCATCATATAGCAAGAGCACTTTACACGCTCTCAGCAAACCTAGGGTATCCCGTCACACCCTCCCCCACCCTCCATCAGAGGACCAACATGTAATCAAAGGTACATCAAAATGGACCACATTCATCTGGTTTTTGTGTTGTAGAAGGGCTTCCAATTTCATGCATAGATTATTCAACGGGTGTGTTACAAGTAGAGGCACTTTCCAACCAGGTATCCCATACTTTGCCATATTTGTTCGGGCATCCCCTGTGAGCGTAGATTTCTTTTTTGTACGGGAGTACACCGTTAATATTAGCTATCCACTCGCCCAGCGTTGGGGGAGCGGTTTGCATCCATTTTCTAGCTATCAACAATCTAGCTATGAATAACGTTTCTTGAAGAAATATCTTATGGTATTTGTCTGAGTCAGGGTCTGGAAACACCCCCAACAAACATTGTTTAGGGCATAATGTCAGTGGGGATCCCATCTCGTCATGTATAAATTTTACTATTTGGGACCAAAAGTCTTGTACTGCTGGACATAGCCAGAGGAGATGAAAGAAAGTGCTGGAGGGGTTATTACATCGGGGGCAATTTGGGTTATGGTTGGGCTTGTATTTGGTTATACGCTGAGGTGTCAAATAGGATCTGTGTAGAATGTTTAAGTGTGTGAGGCGATCTGACAATTTGGTGGAAACTTTTTTACAGGTCTCAAGGGCATCCTCCCATTCATCATCTTCCAGCTCCCCCACGTCCCCCGACCATCTGTCTTTCAGTTTATATGCTATTGCCACTGCCGTGGGTCTTAGCAGTGAATTGTAGAATCCAGAAATAAGTTTGCGGTGGTCGGACCCCAACATAATATATAGGACATCCGCTTGCTCTAAATTGGGGGGGGTCTCTCTGAATTGAGTATTAAGAGCGTGGCGGAGCTGGAAATAACAAAAGAGCATTTTATTGGGCAGGTCAAAATCTGCTTTGAGTTGTTGAAATGATTTTAGGACATTATCCTGGTAGGCGTCTGAGAGGAATCCTACCCCATAGTGAAGCCATAGTTCGGGATTTGGCACTTTTAGGAGTTCTCCTAAGTCTGGATTTTCCCATAGGGGTGCATGTGAATGCGTGGGTGGTATTTTAAGTTTGTTTTTAACTACTTCCCAAACTCTACAGTAGTGGTAAAGTAGTCCTTTTCTATTGTCCAGTTTGTAGGTACCTTTAAAAAGGGCCTGGAAGGGGTGTGAAACTCTGCGTCCCCGTGGGGCACATAGCAGGGATATACAACGGAGTTTGTCGTGCTTATCTAGGTGGAAAAAATGGGACAGTTGTGCCGCTAGGTAGTACAAGTTAAAATCAGGTAGGGCCACACCTCCCAAGTCTGTAGGATTCTTCAACGTCCGCCAGGATAGTTTATGACGGCTAGATCCCCAGACAAATGAGTTGAGGATGGCTTAGATAGATTTAAAGATCCTTAACGGCAGGTAGATCGGGGAGTGCCACAGCACATATAAAAATTTAGGGAGGAGAACCATTTTAATTAAATTGATCCGCCCTAGCACTCCAAGGGGTAGCCTAGCCCAGGTCTGTGTTTTGTGTTTCAGGGTTGCTATCAAGGGTTCTAGGTTGAGGCGGACATAGTCTTCCGGTGATCGTGTTACCACAATCCCTAAGTATGTCATAGCACTGACCCTAAGGAGTGGGGATGTGGATTGTTCTTTGGTTGGATCGCCAATGTCGATCGGGAGGATTTGGGATTTATCCCAATTAATTTTCAGTCCCGAGTGTCTACCAAAATTTTGGATTACCTCTAGGGCCATCTGCAAGGACGAACCTGCGTCTGCTAGGTATAGGAGCATATCGTCAGCATAAAGGCTTATCTTTTCTGACAGGTTCTCGTGGGATAGTCCTATAATGCCTGGGTGCGCTCTGAGGGACGCAGCAAGGGGTTCCACCGCAAGTGCATACAATAGAGGGGAAAGTGGGCATCCCTGCCGGGTACCCCTGGATAGAGGAAACGGTTCAGAAACCCTCCCATTGACCAAGATCCTGGCGCATGGACCCTGATACAGTAATTGGATCCATTTAATAAAGCGGGGCCCAAAGCCGAATTTTGCGAGGCACTCCCACAGATATGTCCACTCTACAGAGTCGAACGCCTTGGCGGCGTCCAAGGACACCACCACTCTAGAGCCCATGGTGTTGTGTTCGGCCTGGACATTCATATGGAGCCTACGCAAGTTGTATGCCGTGTTTTTTGTCGGCATGAATCCGGTTTGATCCGAGTGGATCAATGAAAGGATCACCGCATTTAGACGGAGCGCCAGGACCTTGGCCAATATCTTAATATCCAGTTGAAGGAGGGATATCGGGCGATATGACTCTGGTAATTCAAGATTTTTCCGGGGTTTAGGTATCAGGACTATGTTTGCTTCGCGCATGGATGGGGGTAGGAACTCAGATTTAAAGATGTGGGAAAATAAATCACGTAGCTTGGGAATCAGTGTCTCACTATAAGTTTTGTAAAATTCTAGGGGCAATCCGTCGGACCCCGGCGCTTTTGATGGGTTAAGCAAGGAGATGGCTTTAGTTATCTCACTCTCATTTATGGGGGCCTCTAACTGGTCTATCTGGGTTTGAGTAAGACTGGGTAGTTCTATGTTGGATAGCAATGTTTTTGTCTCTTCTACAGAAGCATTAGCATTAGAGGAGTATATGGATGCGAAGAAGGAGCGGAATTCCCCCGCCACTGCGTCAGGCTCGGTCAGCAGCCTACCATCTGCATCCCGAAGTGCGACCACCGTGGGAGGTCTATGATCTAGGTGTGCTAGGTAGGCCAGAAGCCGGCCCGCCCGTTCTCCGCATTTGTAGTGCCTCTGCTTATTATAGTAAATTTTCCTATCCGCTTTTTCAAAGTATAGATTGTTTACTATTCTGGTTTGCAATTTTAATTGATCTGCCATTGCCGCAGATGGGTCAGCTGTGAACTTCTGTTCTGCCTCTACAAGGGATTGTTCAGCTTGTCTGAGAACCTGGGAGGAAGTTTTGCGATAGCGGGAAATGCGTTGCGACAATATCATGCGTGCATGAGATTTGAAAGTGTCCCAAATGACCTCGGGAGGTGCCGTGCCCTTGTTCGTCTGAAAGAAAAATTCCCATTCACTGGCTGCTTCCTCCAGGTCTGGGACAACCGTCAGCCAGAATGGATTAAGCCTCCAGCTGTATGACCCGGAGGGAGAGCCAACCCTGAGTGTAATCCAGTATGGGGCATGGTCAGATAGAATGCGCGGGTTAAATCCTACCTGTCGGAGTAGGGGGGCTATGGTGCTAGAGATGAGGATGAGGTTGATGCGCGACATAGCATTGTGAGAGGTGGAAAAACAGGAATATGCCTTCTCTAATGGATGGCGGTGCCTCCATGTATCTATTAGGGTCAGGTCAGATATTATCTTGCCAAATCTTGTGTGGGGTTGGTTGGGTATATCTTGTGGCGTCAGTGATAGACGGTCTAGCTCCCTATTCAGTATATTATTAAAATCTCCTAGCCAAATCGCAGGAACAGTAGGGAATTGAGACATGTACGCTATCCCTTCGTGTATAACGTTAAGTTGAAAGGGAGGTGGGACGTAAAAAGCCAAAATTAACAATTCTAGCCCATTCACTTTAGCATGTAGAAATATAAATCTACCCTGTGGGTCAGATGTAAGCGTTAATAACACAAATTGTACTGTCTTCGCCACAAGTATAGCCACTCCCCTAGAATTAGCAGAGTAGGGAGCTTGATAAAGCCAACCCACCCATGGTTTTTTAAGCGCCATTTGGAGTTGGCCTGTGAGATGGGTCTCGACCAAGACCATGATGTCTGCATGTAATGTTTTAAGATATGCTAATGCTGCATTACGCTTGGGCTTAGCCCTGAGACCTCTCACATTCCAAGTCAAACATTTGACATCCTGCATGGAAGCTTATTTACGTCTGTGTATTTTGCATATGCAATGTCCATTACAACCTTGACCTCGCCATATATGAGGGACTGCTCATCCCCTCTCCCCAGCTCCACATCCAAATGTGTGAGGCCAAGCAGACGGGGATCCCCAGTATCATCTGCGTATACAAAACCCCCAATATATTGAATATTAGGAAAGAACATCTTAGCAATGAGTAAACACCATACTTTGTCACTTTTCAGCATATAATATGTCAACTGAACTTGAAACCATTCAGAACATTCTAAACTTGATTGTTTCAACACGCTAGCATACCTGGGTGAGCAATGCAGCCACCTATGCATCAATGCATTTTGCTGTTGCCAGGCATGCCAGGGAAACCACTCTTGTGCCCTAAGGCAACTGTTACTGAGACAACAAGAAAGAAAAATAAGACAGACGGGGTCTGTGGGGACACCCGTGACTAGGGGAGCGATAATTCGCTGTAAAACAAGCATAAACATTAGGAGCAGTTGTGCCAAATTCAGGGACATAGCCATGCTCCCCAGAATTCGAGCGTCCCTATACTGAGCAGCTTGCCTTTGACATTAAGAAGCGCGAGTCATGGTTAGTATGTTTCAGGTGGGCTCTCGTCCGTATCCAGCCCCCGGGGAACACACAGTAAGCCTATAGGCAGGCATATTGGTATAAACTTGTGCATCGTGCAAATAATATATCCATCCTGAGCAGCATAATCCGAATGTTCCGCCAAACACCCTGTCCCCCCGTTCGGAAAAATATATGCGCAAGCAGGGTGATTAAGAGAGGGTATAGGGTTCACAACAGATTCTTATAACAGTACCTGCAGGGTAACAGAACAGCGGGACACCTAGATCCATATCACCCAAAGTTAATCTCTGAAGAAAGACGTGTGGTGGTTTTAGGCCGGGTCACGATGTGGAGATGCCTTCCGTTCCAGCCATTGGAGAACAGCTTCAGGCGTGTCGAAGAAGTGTGTTCTATCTTCACCAACGACCCGCAGTCGTGCCGGGAAGAGCATCGCATAGGAGTAGTGGCGAGTCCGCAGCTGAAGCTTTGCTTCTGTAAATGTGGCCCTCTTCTTCTGGACTTCCGCTGAGAAGTCTGGGAATACTTTGATTTCTGTGTTCTGAAAGGGTATGTTGCCCTTCAGCCTGGTTAGCCGGAGTACTGCGTCTCGGTCACGAAAATTGAGTAGTTTGGCAATGAATGTTCTCGGAGGAGCCCCTTGAGGGGGGGTTTAGCCGCCAGCCTATGTGCTCGCTCGATCACAAACGTGGTGGAAAACTCAGCTCTCCCAAATGTGTTTATCAGTAAGTTCTCCAGAAACAAGGGGGGGTCAGAGCCCTCTGAACCCTCTGGCAGGCCGACAAATCGCAGATTGCACCTCCTTAAGCGGTTTTCCACGTCGTCTTGTTTGGCTAACACTATATTAAGTTGGTGTTGTAGGTGTTCAGCGTGGACTTGTAATGGCGGAACCTCATCTTCCACTCGGCTTAGGCGGGTTTCGGTTTCCGTGACACGCTCTCTTAGCTTTTGTAGATCCTGGCGTATTAACGACACGTCCACTTTGACCTCCTCGATCTTGCTGGTCAAGGTGCTTTTGCAGTCCGAGATTGCTTCGAGCACTCTCGCCGTGTCTTCAGTCGCCGAGTCAGCATGGGGAGAGGAGCTGGCGCCATTTTCCCCTCCAGCGTCCTTTCAGTATTTCTGTATTTTGCCAGTTTTGCCGCTGGATCCGTCTTTTGTTTCGGCGGCGACATGTTCCACAGGGGCCAGGCAGGACAACGAGCCCAAGCATGGTTGTAAAATAAACAGGATTAACTCCAGGATCTGGTATTACGGATGGTAGGCAAGCGGAGCTCTCGTTCTTTGCTTCCTACGCCATACCGGTCCAGGCCACGCCCCCCCTCTTCTCTCTTTCTATTTGTTTTGCTCTTTTTTTCCTTCTCCAGAAACGTTGATACAATACAGATGATCTCATATGAAACCTCCTATGACCGTGAGACTTGGGACTGTCCCAGAGACCATGCCCGGGACCTCCCAGGACTCTGGGTCTATACCATTCCCTCACACCGGGGTTGCCCAGGTCATGATTGAGAGGTTATGGTTAAATCCCATCGATTTTTGGATACTTATCGCACTTTTTATGTCTTGTTATCACGATTGGTGGTGGATAAGTACTATGGATCTACTTTAATTATTTCTGTATTGGAATATATTGCTTTGATAACTTGATATTAATCTGCCTATGAGACTGGCTATTCTGTACTTTGTTATTTTTTCAATAAAAACATTGAAATATAAAGCCCTCGGTGGTGTCAAGGCTGAGGGCCTGGATGGACTTTGCTTGGAGTTGATTGGCAACCCATGGACTGTAAAGATGCACTAAAGGCCTCAGTGTTGTCAGGGCTGAGGACCTGGATGGACTTTGCTTGGAGGTGACTGTAGAACCTCACCACAGGTGATCTGGTCTAGAGAGGTGCTGTCTCACTCATTGGACCATGTCCGGAGGAAGCTGAAATGTGGCTGCTGTTCTGGGGACTTGTGAGTAAAGACCCTAAATTGATCCCTGTGACTGTATAGTGTTTTGGAGATTGCACTGCAGCAGTTCTGCAGAGACGCAAGATAAACAGATGCCAAAGACTTGACTTTTGGTCCCCAGCTGTGAGGCATTCGACTGTCCAGCACCCACAATTACTCAAGGGAATGTCCTCTCAGTGCTGAATACTGCGCATTTTGGAGTAGCCCCTGTCCTAACCCCTTTCCTATTAAAGTTACTTTAAACAATAAATAACAAAAAGACAACTCCAAACTGTTTATTGTAGCTGGGACAAGTGAAATGGTGCTTGGGTGGACCAGCAGCCTCTACACTTTGGGGAAGACAAATATATTATTATCCGTGTCACAGATATGTGAATAAATTGCTGCACGAAATATGCTGCCCACAATGTGCACATTGTATAATGCTACAGGTGCACATAGTGGACCTTTACTTACTGCCTATAGGGCAAGGATACAAAATCTGGTGGTGACACAGATGTCTTGTTTTTTTAATCTTTTTCTAATTTGACTTTATTCCTTTTTCATACTTTTCTTTTGCTTTCTCCCCAATTTATGCATTTGAGCAAAATCCAAATCTAAATATCTCTTCCAGGTGCTTTACAAATTTTCTACAAACACTGTGAAATAAGAGTACATCAGCCTACATTTCCTGGACATTTTTTTGTTTATATCATATCTTACTCAAGTGGTATTTCCTGCTACCGTACTCCCTATAATGAAAGCGTTGTGCAGAAATCTGCAATGCTATTAAATATCGGTGACCAGGTTACAGAATGTCTTCCACAGATGTATGTTTTCACATCACAACACTCCTACTACAACATACTACACTATTCATAACAGCATGAGTGCCAGCACAGTTGGGAGATATAATAAGATAAGGCCGTATGACTGCTCTGTGCCAAAGGTAAAGCTAAATAATTTGCTTCATTCCTCGGTACATGCTGTTCATTCAGAGCTCTTGCAGGTTGAGTTCCTACAAAACTTATGGGTGATACTGGATTCAATATTTTTTGGGCTTTTTACATTTCTGAGGAAGACATCTGTCGAATCTAACCAAATTTCTCTTGTCTGACCCTTGACACCATTACAATGCTGTTTGTTAGTAGAGTTACAGCACAACCAAAACACTCATAAAACAGAATAGATATGAAATGCATCAACTACCCAACAAGTCAGTTTATTTCAGATAAGGCCTCAAGCTTCAAAGAAACATCCATTTTGGGGAGACCTCTTTAATAGCAGAGTGCAAAGAAACTCAAAAACAGTTTTAAAGAGCTTAGTATGGAAAGACTTTGACTACCGTGGGTTATATTGAGTTAGATTCTTATATATATTTGTATTATGTTCAGCACTAAACCAAAAACAGTCATTACTTTGTTATCAGTAACTTCATATTTTCTGCCTCCCGCCAACAGGAGGAGTTCTGTACAAAGTCTATATTCTCTGAAGTCAATTTCTTTCATTTAGGCTGGCTTCACACTGAGGCGGTTTTCAGGCATTTTAGAGCCTCTAAATAACGCCTGAAAACCACCTCCCATTCATTTCAGTGTGACTTTTCACACTGCAGCGGTGCACTTGCAGTACGTTCTGAAAAGTCCTACAAGCAGCATCTTAGGGGAGGTTTGGGAGCGCTATATACAGTGCTCCCAAAACGCCCTGCCCATTGAAATGAACATGCAGAACTTCCAAAGCACCTGAAAAGTGCTTCAGAAGCGCTGCAACATGGGCCCTTTTAACCCCTTATTCGGCTGCCAGTGGGGACTAAAAGCGCCCCGCTAGTGGCCCAAAAGTGCCGCAAATGCGCCGCTCATTTTGTCAAATGTTTGCATGACATGTCAAAATCAATGGTTCCCTATGAGAGCCGTCTTAATTGGTCCGACTTTTGAAAATGTTCCTGCACTACTTTGGTCTGATCTGGGTGCAATTTCAGCCCATAGAATTAAATGGAAGTTGCATCCAAGTCAGATCAGCATCTCAACTGATCCAACTTGTGACATGCAACTTATGCTCAGAGGCAATGTTAGCAATGCTAAATGTATTGAAAAAAAATATGGCACGGGGTCCCCCAAATCCATTCCAGACCCTTAGGTTGGGTGACCCCATGCTGTTTTTTTTTTTATAAATTTGGCAGGAGGTTTCATCCATTCCAGAGCCAAAGGAATTGTTTTGATTGGTCAAAGGACAAGTCGCACTTATCTCAAAGTCAGATCAAAATCAGATCCTGTTCATTAAAGTCGTATGGAAGTTGGATCCGACGTGACAAGGCAAAGTTGGATCCGAAGTCGAGCGACTTTCATGTCGGATCAGTGTGAACATGTCCTAATACAGGAGACGTGTTACTGGCCAGACCACCAAGTGAAAACAGAGGGGAAAAAAGCCTAAAAAAATGACAACTAGTGCAACCACCACATCTAATGATTGTTAAAGTGGAAGTCCATACAAAATCTAAAATCCCTGCATCTATAGACACCAGGATCTAACACTAGCCTCTCTATCCCGGTAAAGAAAAAACAAGTATACATACCTTTTTGGAAGCTGATCTGATCGGCTTCGACCTGATCCCACACTGAGCTGTCAGCCGCGGCTTCACTGTAGAGGTGGGTGCAGAGGAGACGGAGGACAACGGAAGCCCCATAGTAAGTCTATGGGTGACGTCACTTCCCTGTCATTTCACAGCTGTTGTCCTCTGTCCTCTGCAGAGCTTCCGGCACTGGAGATCGGGTCGGAGCGGGTCAGATCGGCTTCCAAAAAGGTATGTATACTCATCTTTTCTTTACAGGGATAGAGAGGTTAGTGTTAGATCCCTGGTGTCTATAGATGCAGGGATTTTAGATTTTGCATGGACTTCCACGTTAAGCTGCAATATATTACATTTTTAGGGCTTGACTGAGATTAATACTGCTTCACTGTTTATTATTAAAATAAAGATTATGTACAAATAATTAAAACTTTATATAATACATTAAGAATAGAAACCTTAAAGCCAATTGAAGTTACTGAAACTTACTTGCAAATTTTACTAACAAGTCTAATTTTCATAGTTTTATTTCTGCTTTCCTGTTACAGCAATTGTATGTCTAAATATGGCTGTACAGTCCAATAGTGAGCAGGAGAGTGGCAGAAGGTTGCAATTTTACAGAGACATAAATGTATTTTAATGTATTGCCAAACAAAAATCCGGGACTATAAAGAGATAAAAAATGGGAGACTTTAAAAGAGCTTTACACTAAAACTGATCCCCCCCCCCCCCCCCAAAAAAAAAAAGTTTTCCTCCAAACACTGTATGTTGTCATTTATTGCTAAGAATATGGCAAGGGAAGACCCTGACAACATCTGAATATACCTCAAAGGATTCAATACGTAAAGAAAACATATTTCAGACCACATTGTATATACTATGCATTGGTTGGGAAAAAAATATTATGCTTAAACATATAGTTCTAGCTGTATGAAAAACATTTTCACTCAGAGGAGGATTTTTGTCTGTGCTCTTGCAGGTTAAGCCCATACAAAAATGATGGACGCCAACTGGCTGACTACTGCGCTATAAAAAAAAAAAACATAAAAACAAACCACAATCTGTTCTATTTAATAATAAGAAGACATACTTCCTTGTGGTATGTTCTAGTTGCAAGAGAACATTTCTACATGTCCAACTTTTCAAATATAAAAACATTATTGTAAGGAACATATTTGTTTGCTCCCATCTTCATACTAGCCAGTATTATTTTTAAGTGCGTTCCCCATTGGGGAATCTCAGTGAATGCTCAGCGGATGTGCGAGCCATTCCTTTTTAGTCTGCCATTCCCAGCTGACAATTTCCAACGTGAAGTCATCCATCATAGTCATGTGTTTGGCTGTCTCATACTGGGAGCTGGCAGTCAGCATCAATCCTCGCTCAAGCAGATTACTGAAGCTGCAATTCCAAAAACTGCTTCCAAAGTCTCCCTTTTCCCTCACATAGTGAAGTGGATGTGTTAAAAAAAAAAGACCTGTCTCAATACGAGTCTTAAACTTGTCACAGCAGGAAGCAGTAAAGTGAAACATCATGTCAGCACCAGAAGCCAGCAAACAAAACACTTCCATGTCATAAATACGCTGATGAGATCTAACAAAGGACCCCACAAACCAACAGTTAATGCTGGTAAACAAAGAATACAAGTAAATCCCAGCATAAGAAAAAAAAAAATCATAATTGATAGTTTTTATATTGACAAAGGATAATAACGACTTTGTTTTCCTCATTTGAATAAAAGTTTATACCTTTATATTGACACTCGTGGCCTATAAGTAGTGGAGACAAACTGTTAGTCTACTGGTCATAAAAAGATGACTAATTTAATGGAACAGAGGTAAATGCTGCACTAAGTTTGCTTAAAAACGTGATTTATTTTAGTTAGTATTTGATCAGTTCTGACCAATTCCTTTAAAACCATTTTTTTTTTCATTCCGTTTTGCTCATTCTTCTTAATCTATTTTATTTTCCAATTAAGTACAGAAACCTTTGAAAGATCCGTTTAAACGAACAGGTCTGAAATGGGGGTTGGTGCAAAATAAAGGTGTTTTTTGAATGTTTGTTAACTTATTTAAAAATACATAAAGGGATATAAAATAAATAAATATATACAATGATTTTATTTTATTATTATTATTATTAGTTTGGGTGAAGTTTATTAAAGAAGTATTCTATGACCTCTTGTTTACTCTGCACACCAAATCATCTGTAGGGAAATAGAAAATCATTGATGATTGAAGATACTGAATTAAGTGTAAATATATATATATTATTTTAGTAAACTCACCAACCCTATACATTTTCTTTTCTTTTTTTGTCATTTTGCTCTTTTTTCACATATGTTTAATAAGTTAATAAAGCAATCATCTTATCATTTTGTATATTTATGTATATTTAATATATTAATTTTAATATATCAATATATAATATATATATCCATATGTATAGAATAAACAACAGGACACGTTCTTCAATGCAAAATATTCTTTTATCTCTGGTTGTATCTCTGGTTGCTCTTCATCAGGCTTTGTACAAAGCCTGATGAAGAGCATGGTATGCTCGTAACTGTACAATAGTGTCACACTGTCTTGTTTTGTTTTGAAGAACAACCAGTGATAAAAGAATATTTTGCATTGGAGAATGTGTCCCGTCATTTATTCTATTGATTATTGGTGGAAAATTGGAAAACTGGGAGTCCACCCTGGCACTATACTCCAGAAAGAAACAGAGGAAAAGAGAAGGAAGTAACCCACATTATTTTGTATATCTATATATATATCCATAGATATATCTATATCTATAGATATATCTATAGATATATATATATATATATATATATATATATATAGTTTGATATATACAGTCATATAAATAAATCTGCAAATGCTCACAGTCCTTGTCTTACTTTATCTATACTCTGCATGTAAATAAAATAAAACTATTTCTTTTATTAATTCTTTCAATGTATGTTATTGTCCTTATTCACTTAAACTTTATCTTTATGGACGTTTAAAAAAATGAAGGATATTTTACACTTCTAGAATTGCAGTAAAGGCTGCACATTATAGAAGGACATGGAGTAAATTAAGGCTTTGTCACAGAGTGAAAAAAAAAAAAGTGTAACCAGAAACTTGAAAGGAAGGAAGTGCAAGAGGAAATTAAGTCAAAATTTCAAGCTTTTAAACTTTAATAAAAATGAGACCATCAACAATATGTTAGGAAGTAACAGTCAATTGTTTATGATCTACATTTCCTGTTGGGTAGATTAAATGCCATAAATCAGCAAATTACATTTACAGTCAGTAACAGCTTTTTTTTTTTTTGTACCAGGACTTTTAATTACACTTTAAGGTGTTCCAACAAGTCATTAAACTGACTGGATTAAGTTTATCTTACAAAAAAAAAACCTTTTGAAAAACAAACTGGATTGGCCTGTTATTGTTACAAGGAATGCCACCCTTGCAGATTGCGTGTCAACCTGCCACAGTAATGTCAGCGGTTAGTCCAAATCTAGAGGGAAGTGGACCTGTCAATCAGTTCTATTTCTTTTAGGCAAGACCCAAAGTTAAACTTCAATGCTGACTGGCATTCTTAGGCCAGCAAAGGGACTGCTAATATATACAAAATGTATATGACAGTTATCATTTGTACTAAGAATCTGAACCCAGACTTTGCTGTCTTTAGGAAAAAACATTCATTGTGTTAAACATTGCTCAATATGTTTATTTAAAAACTGTAAACTATTAGATTAATTTTATAACAGCATTAAAAAAATATAATAATAAGCACCTATACCAAAGATCAGCTTCCAGTAGCTTAGTGCCTGGTAGATTCTTTAAGGGTATTGGTTTTTTTCATAATTTGCTAAGGGCTACCACAAACAACTGTGCCTTAGGCTGGATTCACAGGGACACTGGGTGCAGAAAAACACCAGGTGCCCCGATTGTCTTCGCAACATTCTGCTGTCCATTGGGGGATGTAGAATAATGCAATACATAAGCAGCCACACTTTTCTCACAAAGCATTCAGTCTGCTCCACATCACTATATCCCCACCCGACCAGCCTGGATAGCTCAGTTCACCACTTTGGACCCGTTTAAGGAGGCAAAGGTCAAAATAAGTTTTTTTTTTATGTGTGTGAATCTGGCCTTACAATATATTATTGAATTATCTGGTGTAATTAATAATCCAAGTAGCCTACCAAGGGACATGGCTGGGTTTGTGGAAAGCCCACAGTGGCTCAGACCTTAGATGGAAAGGTTTTAATGGGCCCGTTTCTTACTATCTTAAAATATATGTTTCTTCAAAGTCATAAAATAATTTCTTTTATAGACTGTACCCAAAAGTTGTGTAATAGTGTTGGAATCTATGCAGACACAACAATTTGTGGTCAGAAGGAATGGCACTACAAACATGGCCTAGAGTGCACATAGTTAAAATGCAGTTGTCCCTTTGGTTCAAATGCAAAAAGCATTGCCTACCAAGTGGATCTTTTAGTCTAAATGGTTTAAAATCTGGTAAGACATAAAAGCCTGCAATAGGATCCAAAGGCTCCTTAAAGACACGTTGGCGGATTTGAAGCCTAACGTGGGTATTTAGTGCTTGTATTTTGGCACTGTTATTACCCTGGTCCAGGTCAATCTCACTTTAACATACTAGTGGAGTGTAATTTTTGCTGTAAACACTAAACATAGATCCCTACATACACACATTGTACAAACCATATGAAATGTATTTACAACCATAACCATTTTACAGTAAAAGCTGTTTTGTTAGTATGCAAAGACAGAGACACACATAATTAATAACAGCAACGGAGGGCCCATTCATAAGTGACCATGACAAGGTTTACAAATTCAAGTTTCCTTTGTTTGTAAGTGACACAGTCTTCAGCCAACTGTGCAACAAAGGCCACATTATTACATTTAGATGGTCAAATATAGTTATACAATTTTACACTTGAAACCTAGCCAAGAGGTATTGGCATCACCAGTCTGTATCTAATACTCTTATTTTCCAGCTTTCCGATGGACTTATTTTTTGCTTAATATTACATTCCAGTGTTACTGGAAAAGTGGGGTGCCAGTGAAACAACCCAAAAAACAAGGACGCATTGTATTACCAAAACCGTCCCCTTAACTAAAATTCTACCACAGAAAAATAAAACATATACCGTTTTCATGTAACATGTGGTTTTAACAATACCTGAGGTGAAGAAACATTCAAATATTCAGCAAAATGGTGTGGTTCCATTGCTCCACCACATGTCACCGCAGGCAGTTCTAAATCCCAAAAAAAACTGCTGGAAGCTGGCATCCCCTGCTTTCCTAGATAACCAAACAAATATCCCCTTCAGCACCAATAAGAGAAAAATATATCCTGGAAAGGTTGAGATGGTAAAATTCTCATAACTCCTCCTTTAGGTCCCCAGATATGCAAACAAAGACAATTATTTGGTTGTGGGGTTTGCTGGAGGGGGCTCACTTGCATACTAATGACTATCACAGATCTTGGCTAGTGCAAAAAAAATGTTTTCCCTAAAATATTTCGTACAGCATGGTCATGTAAATGTATGCTGTTTATTTATTTTCTGCTAATTAAATAAATATAAAAAAGCAGAAGGTGCAATCAGCGCAAAAATATATATATATAAAGAATTATGAAACAAACCCCCTCGTATGCAAGCTGAACACTGAATAGATTTTTCACAAAAAATCAGAAATCGTAAATATTAAAACAGGGTATAAGTGCAGCGCAAACAAAAATTCCAAAAAGGTGATGAACAATAAGTCCCAGAATATTTTATCAATGTAGTGATAAGAAAAAGTCCAGAAAGTTGATGGACAACAAGTCCCAGAAAGCCTTCACCAGTGATGATAGATCAACATTGGGTGACAGTCATGAACCCGAAAGTGATCCGAGCTGATCACTGAATGAACCCGGAAGTGCTCAGCTCGGATCACTTACGGGTTCAGAGCTCTCAGAAAGAACCAAAAAGTCATGCTGTTTGGCGTCCGTATTTGTTTCTGAGGAGTCTGGAAATGAGTGTGCGATCCGCTTCAACCCATTTGGTATATTGGGATCTGCTTGCATGACTACCTGTTAGCTCAGGAGTCCATGATTTGAGGTGAGAGTAGATAATAAGACCGGAGGTGGAGGGACTGTCACCCAATGTTGATTTATCATCACTGGTGAAGGCTTTCTGGACTTTTTCTTATCACTACATTGATAAAATATTCTGGGACTTGTTGTTCATCAACTTTTTGGAATTTTTGTTTGCGCTGCACTTATACCCTGTTTTAATAATCAAATAAATACACTGAAGAAAATGCATATATACAAAAACCAAAACAAAGATAATCAGACTTATACAAAAGAGCAAGACTATATAGGGTTTTGGTTACTACAGACAGGCAAAAGATGCTCAGCAAGCAGCCAGATCAGCTGATTGTCAACTAAAGTCTATGGGATTAATTTACGAAAACTGGTGCACACATAATCTGGTGCAGATGTACATGCTAGCCAATCAGCTTCTAATTTCAGCTTGTTCAATTAGGCTTTGACAATAAACCCTGGAAGCTGACTGGTTTTTATGCAGAGTTGCACCAGATTTTGCACTCTGCAGTCTTAGTAAATCAACCCCTACCTGTTTCTATAGTCATTACATATCAATGTGTCTTTATTTGATAAGCCACATTATTTAAATATCAGCATCTACACAAGTTAGGATAATACATAATATCATCAGCAAAGTGTTACTAGTAGAATTTTACTATAGAAGCCAATGGTAACACCTTTAAATTGATTTAACCCTCAGACATTAAATATGAACAAAGCACATCATTCTATATTGTGTACTTGTCTCTATCCAAAGTACTGAGTGTCATTTCTCTCTACTGGCTCATTCCTCTGCTATCTGCATGAGTCACTTTTGCCAGATTTCCCTGACTCCAAGAGATAATTGGTCATGGGGAAGGAGAGCTCCAGCACACAGCCTGTGATTGGCAACCACAGCTGTGCACAATCCCAGTGTACTTGAAGGGGAGGGTGTGTCTCTTCCCCCCAATCCGGGCTCAGAGCTATCTTCACTGATCTCTACAGTATGAGACCCCATATCCCTGAACCCAGCTTTTCAGAGCTGACACTTGATGTGTACCAGTTGTGTTTTGGAAGGCTTTATAAGACTAATTGATGCAGATAAACAGGTACAACTTATGTAGGAGGATTTGTTTAATCTCTGTGTATTACCTGAGGCCAGTCACTTCACTGGGTACAGGTAAGGATTTTCATCTACTTTAAAGGAAACGTGGAGGCCGCCATTTATAAATATTTCCTTTGAAAATGTTAGTTGCTTGCCTTGCCAATCCTTTTGCTTAAGCGGCCTTGAGCTAGTATAGAAATTATGACTCCTCACTCTTCTCTAACTTTTATTTTTTGCATACTTGTTCAATGTCAGAAAGATGACATTAATATCAGGTTTGATTTCAGATATATCTAAAGCCAAAAACTAGTTTTGGTTAGAGTGGAGAGGACTCAGAACCTCTCTCGGATTTTAATTGCTTTCTGTGTCTCTGCTTTGAAGAGTCAACCTCTATTTATTTCAGTGACCATTATCACTGGGACTGTATGCTAAGGGAAATCTAACATTTTGTACTTTACTACAACAGGAATAGAGGAGAGATCCTCCAATGGGAACACTAGTTCTGATGCCAATTCTTTAAGGCTGGGTTCACACCTCCGATGGATGCGGCTCGCAGCAGGGGTCTGGTGCTTGCCTGTTTTCCATTTCAGGGATTAATCAGGGCTGAATTTTTGCCTGAATTCAGCCCTGAAACAGATCCAAAGATTCACAGCGTTCCTGTGCAAGCCGCTCCGCAGCCGCAATGGAGATATGTGAACCAGCTCCATAGAGAGCCGGTCACAATCTCCTGTCATGCGAATTGGATGCGGAGAAACCCACATCCAATTTGCATAGGTGTGAACCCAGCCTAATGCTGGCAATACACTATACAAAAAAACGTCCAAACCCATTTTTGAAAAACGAACATTCGTCTGTGAGAGCAAACGATAGTGCCATCATGTAATGACCGATAAATCGTTCAGTGCACATAAGTGAATCAATTTTTTGTTAGTTTTTTTTACATATACCTAAACAGTTCGGACAGGAAACACATCAACCTTTCAATTTATCGTTCATTCAGCAGAAAATTTCCAAACTTGTCCTTCTTTTTTTGGCTCAAAAACGTCCCAACGCTTATCAATTTTGTGCCCATTAACTGGCCGAAAAACAAACAAATTGTCTAAATGACCAAATTTCAGCCGATTTTTCGTATAGTGTATGGCCAGCATAAGAGATAATTTCCCTCACTTGGAGAGAATTTTTCTTACTTCTTCTTGTTCCTACAGGAAGTGAACAAAAATCTCCCCAAACAAGACACAGGCAAAAAAAACTGAAAGGTTTTAACCCCTCTCTACTCTATCCAAAACTAAACAAAATGTCTGTGGATACATTTTAATGGACAGCAGCTAATGAAATCATAACATGTTAGAAAGACAAAAAACAGAAGAAGGGGATTTGTACCCTCACTCATGTTACCCTTAAAAAGTATTACAAATTGCATTATTTTTGCAAAAAAACACTATTTTAGATCTATTAAATAGCTAGTATGAAACTACCCTTCAACTAGTACAGTTTTTAATTTTTATTATTTTAGGGAATTATCTATAAAAAGACTAATTTTGGGTTATTAACAATGCAATATTGGCTGTGTTCATTATACAATGTTACCCATAAATATCAAAATACAGCTTTTACAAATGGAACACCTGGACAGCTCTGCTAAACCAAAACCAGAACCAGTTAAAAACCTGAACTTCGATATGGCATGAAAAAATAAATTTTCAACAAAAGAACACTCAAGTTGTTGTTTATTTTAGTAGAGTCAGTAAATGCCCTTGTGGTTTCCCACCTGTTTTAATACAAACCTCCATAATTGTGTAACAAAACAGTAATAAGTGTTGATATCATTCACACTTTAGAGTTTGACGTCTCTGGTTCACATCACTGTCTACCCATTTTACTGGTTGCAGTTCTTTTCCAAGTGGAGGCCGTGTCACTCCCTGCCAGAGATCAACATACTGCTTACAATGTACTCTGCTGATCGTTTGCCCCATTTCATCCTTTGATCTATTCAAACAGATTTGACTGCAACCTATACAGTTTTACAATGAGTGATCTTAGTGTCCTGGTGTGGACTAATACTTGGTCAGCTGTACATGGATAGTGCCTCTTTTAGGATTTACAATATTTGCACATAGGGATATAACCAACAGATCATCAGTGTACAAAGCAGCAGGCAACAACCACCTGACCCTCTGTGCTTCCAGTTAAAGATCTAATAGTAAAGTGGAGTACTATCAGTTAACATATCATTTAGACATGTGCTTTACATATTTTTATTATTACTTTTCACCTTATAAGCACCTGCATCGCCTTGAACTCTGTTAGGGTTTTCAACCATTTACTGGATGAAACAGTACTGTCAAATTATGAAATATCACAGGACTCACACTTTTCTACTTTACATCCCCCCAACTTCAGTATTCAATAGCAGTAAAGTAGAAGGATACCAAAGGACATCAACCTAACCTAAGCATTATGTGTAAGAGAATCACACCTAAAATAGCACATACGATTTTCATCTAAGCTTCACCAATTCTTTCCAGAGCCTATAAAACAAGACAGCCTCACCACAACAGGGTCAAAGAAAGATATTCAACAGTGTGTGTGGTAGGGGATTGAGGGATGTACGTTATGTTACCTTTTGTACAAGTGGATGGCTGGAAACAATAGCAAGAGGTGCTTCTTGCCTTGGGTGAAACGTATAAAAAAGTAAAAAAAAAATCTCAAGTCTCAGATGGAATCGATAATCTTACAGATACATGACTTTTTCATCATAATCTTCAGAGCTGATGTAAGAGCATTACACGGATGTTGCACTTGGTGAAATCCAAGTGCAGATTTAGTTTAAGTCATTTTGGAAGAGTAACAATGAAATTGAACATGGGAATCAACTGAGTAATTCAACACGGGAGATTACATTGATGATCTCGCTTGACAGTACTTGAAAACCCTTAACTCTCTGACCTACGCTCAACCTAATAAAATGTAAATTATGTTACAGAACTGTCAAAGTAATCTTGCACATTTAGTTATCTTGTAGTGTAAAGTTAGCGGGTTGAAGAAAAAAGCAAAAGTTCATATCTGTGACGGCTTCTATTATCTTTGTTCCACATCTCCTGTACTGCTCTATACGCCTTCTTTCTGGATATCATGCTCAACCTAACTTGCCAAAATGTACAAATTTAAGCAGATGTTTTTCTGAGAGCTTCTGTCCACTTGCCAAGAGCTGAACTGGCCCAAATTTTATTCTAATAAATCTGCCCTGTGCTATAAAGTTCCTAGACATGTTATTGAAAGTGCCCTTTCCAAGATGTAATGGCTGTTTTTAGAAAAAAAGACAAAAACTTTACGTGGATTAGCCCTAAGCACCATTAAACAAAATATGTGCTCTTCAGCTGCGATTGTATTTGAATGTCAACGCATATAAAGCGAGAGTGCGGTGTAAGTGCCGTCGTCACATTCAGACATTCAGTGCAAACAGTGTCAGATGTGAGACGGTGAAACATAGAGGTATGCTTTTCATTAAAATTCAGAAATGTCTTATGAGATTAAAGGTCTGACTGTAAAACTGAACAAAGTTTTAGGATTGTTCACATCTGTTTGTGGTTGACTCATTTGTGGTCACTGGTCATTATTTCTGAAAAGATAACCGGAAAAATGAGAAGATCATGAGACAAGAACAATCGAGGTTGTCAAAAGTTATAGAGAGTAGTGATGTCAACACGACAATGATTATAATGTCACATGATCATTTATTTATACGTCATGTACAGTTCCGCTTTGGTGTTACCTCATCTGATGACCATGCAGCTTATGTCCTAGTAGATTAATGTACTGTTATTTTACACAAAGAGAAAACATGAAGGAGTCACTGAGGTCATAATCCATCTTAAGATATATATATATTTTTAATGCTGTTATGTTAAAAACAGTACTGTTTATATGTTCTTGCTTTATCTTTTTAAGCTATGAACTGTTATTGTCAGACATATTTACTTAAACATATTATTATTTTTAATCTTATTTTTGGTCCACCTTTATTTGTATTTTTTTGGTTTTTAGGTTTATGATGTCTCCAAGCTCCCAACACTGCCACTTCTGTTTATGCCTTTAAGTGACACTAAAGGCATTTCTTTTTTTATAAAAGAAGAGCTTTTTGATACCTGCTCTGTGCAAAGGTTGCTTATTTTCTCTTCTGGTAGTCCCTTCTAGTGCTGCCAGCCCATCCCTCCCTTGGGTTCCTCCTGAAGCAGGCCAGGTGCTAAGGAGGCACCCATGGATGTGTGTGTGCTCCCATTGGGTTTGGATGCACACAGTGCCAGTAAGCAATCTCTCTTCCCTCCTCACAAGAGTTTGATTTGGGGGCAGCAGAAGCCCGTGGCTCCACTGCCCTCAGTTAATCCTGTGAAAACAACAAGTTATGGGTGCAGTGCTAGAGCCAGAGACAGTGCTGGGGCAGTGGCATGGAGCCAGGTAAATATTTAAAGACAGAAAATTATTTTTTTTTACAAAATACATAAAAAAAAGACAGATATAAACATAAGCTCCCATGTCCTGTGCAATTGACCTATTACTAAGCCACCAACAATTAGAAGTACACCAAAGAAGTCATACTAATCTATAGTGTACTTCTAACATGATGGTGGCTTTTTTTATATATTTATTTTGTAATAAAAAAAGTTTTTTATCAATTCAATGTGGTCATTCCTCGCTGGTACTGGTAAAGTTCAAATTCTTTCAGATTCTTTATAGTATATTGTCTTAATGGAAACAGCCATATAAACTTTCTGGTTGTTAGTTAAAGACAGAGGGGCGTATGACAGTTAGAAGGACACTTTTAACATGAATGCACAGAATGCAATATGATAAAAAAAATTTAGTTTTATAACTACCTTTATTATGTGAAAATGCATCATAAGCCCATGTTTATTTTGGCAAGATTTTAGGGTTGTCAAGATTCTTTTTTTTTTTTTTTTTTTTTTTTTTTATAGCCTTGAAGTAAAGAATTGTAAAAAGCAGTCAGATTTTTTTTTCTGTGTCCCATTAGGGGGATTTCCGCTCACTTCCTGTTTTAGACACAACAGAGGAAGTAGGTAGAAACTTCCAACACTTTCCTCTCACCTTCTGTTGCAATGGCAGCTGTAAAAGTTAGAAATTCTCTTCAGGACAAATAAAAAAAGTCAATATCGCCCGCCAGGGCAAATCAATTAAACACTTAAAAGTGATTCTAACTATTCCTTTCTAAAAGCTTGATATACTGTATTGGTTTTATATATACTTTTAAGCAGAACTATATTTTGAAAAAAAATGTTAGCAGGTATAGGGGTTGATTTACCAGACTGTGAAATAGACTTTGCAAAGTGCAGTCTTCCACAGCTTAGTAAATGAGCAGAAGCTCTGCTTACTTCCATCATCCAATCACGTACAAGCAAAAATGCTGTTTATTTTTATTTTTGTTGCATGTGATTGGGTTCTCTTAGCAGAATTAAGCTTCACCTCATTTACTAAGCCCTGGAGCAAGGTGCACAGTCTATTTGCCTTTAGTAAATCCACCCCATAGTTTCAGAAGACACATGGGGTGGATTTACTAAAACTGGAGAGTGCAATATCTGGTGCAGTTGTGCATGGTATGCAATTAGCTTCTAACTTCAGCTTGTTCAATTAAGCTTTGAGAAAAAACTGGAAGCTGATTGGTTTCTATGCAGAGCTACACCAGATTTTGCACTCTCCAGTTTTAGTAGATCAACCCCATAAGTAATGAATGAAGTAATACTTCACTCATACCTGAGTGCAAGCATTTACTGGAGATTTGGGATTTTTTTTTCTGTGCATGTTTTCAGGTGTAATTAGGGTTTTTTGTTTTAACCAGAAAAAAAATAAGCTACTAGAGGGGTTGTATAGGCTAAGTTTTGTGTGTTTTCAGGCATTTTAAGTACTCATATTGAAGCCTATGGAGCCAAAAACACGCCACTCTGCTTCAAAAGTAGCTCAGGTAACTTTTTGAGATTCAGGTGTCAAGTTATGGGCACCTGAGCACTCATATGTGAACAGGCACAATTCAGAAGCATGGGATTTTTGTTGAAAAGGTTTTTGATTTTTCAGCTTCATATATCTAAAATGTTAGAAACTGATTGAAACCAAATTACTCCACAATACAAGCAGCTAGAGAGGTCAGGGATGGCTTTTAGTGCTTGTTAAGACTATGTAAATACTTTAATATCATAGTCTAGGCACAGGTGTACTTCGAGCTGCAAAGTCAGCTATCATATTGGATAACCAGGCACTAGACAAGGATTTTGCATTGTTCGGAGAAAAGAACAATGTCACCTGTTCTGCAATACTTGAAAAGTCTCAGTATTTCTGAAATGGAATGGTCTGGCACATTATAAGCAAAGTATAAATTATTTTTAAACATGACATGTAAATATAAGAACAAATTTACAGCTCTGTATAATTAAGGAATTGTAGCTAAGTTTCTATATCTGGCTGTCAGTGACCCTTTTAAATGGAACTAAAGTCTTTTTTTTTTGTAATTGTGAGCAGGCAGACTGTTTATTTCAGAAGAGACGTGCAATGCTATAAAATAAACATGTTTGCCTATTCTCAGTCTTTCTTAGAATGAATAATGAGCTGCGTATGCACAGCTCAGTATACATTCCAGCACTGTGCCAGGATGACTGAACTCCTGTGTATAGTATGTGCGGGAGTTACCATGCTGGCCAATTAAGGGGGGCTGGCACTGGCGAGGAACCTTGCAGGTATCAGACTGTTGGAGCTAAGGTTATTAGTTAACATTATTATTTGGACTTTAATACAGTCATGGCCAAAAATATTGGCACCCCTGCATTTCTTTCAGATAATGCACCACTTTGCCCAGAAAATTGTTGCAGTTACAAATTTTTAGGGATTCTCACGTTTATTTATTTTGTTTGTATTGGTATGACACAAAAAAGTGCAGAAACAAAATCTGACACATTCCATGCAAAACTCCAAAAATGGACTGGACAAAATTATTGGCACCCTTAATTTAACCACTTCAGCCCCGGAAGGATTTGCCTCCTTAATGACCAGGCCATTTTTTGCGATACGGTACTGAATCTCTTTAACTGACAATTGCGCAGTGTTGCGACGCTGTACCCAAACAAAATTGATGTCCTTTTTTTCCCACAAATAGAGCTTTCTTTTGGTGACATTTGATCACCTCTGCGTTTTTTATTGTTTGCGCTGTAAACAAACAAAGAGCGACAATTTTGAAAAAAAAAAAAAAAAAACATTTTGTTTTACTTCTTGCTATAGTACATAAAAAAACAAATGGACACCTGGGAGCCAGAAATTTTGCTGATTGATAGGGAATTAAATATGTATTTCACTCATTAAAATGCAAATCAATTTATAACTCTTTTGAAATGCGTTTTTCTGGATAGTTTTGTTGTTATTCTGTCTCTCACTGTTAAAATAAACCTACCATTAAAATTATGGACTGATCATTTCTTTGTCAGTGGGCAAACATACAAAATCAGCAGGGGATCAAATACTTTTTCCCTCACTGTACAGTGCCATGGGCATGTTGTGCACAGTGGACACAGGAACATTAAGATCTCTGGAGATGGACTTGTAATCTTGAGATTATCCATGCTTTTCCACAATTTTTGTTCTCAAATCCTCAGACAATTCTATTCTTTCTCAGAGACACACAACAGAAAGGTTGAGTACCTTTTTCACCATTTTAACTGGTTGCGGTTGTGATTTCTATATTGTCAGCACCTGTTAATTGATACAGGTGAGTTTAATTACAAATTACAGGAGCATTACAAACTTGGAATGCGATTATATCTTACAATTTTGAGAAGGTGCCAATAATTTTGTACAGTCCATTTTTGGAGTTTTGTGAGGAATGTGTCAGATTTGGCCTTTTACGTTTCTGACTTTTTCTGTAACATACCAATACAAACAAAAGAAATAAACATGAAATTGCAGCAAGTTTCTGGGCAAAGTGGTGCATTATCTGACAGAAATGTCTTTGTTTTTTTCGGTCAAGAAAGCAAGCCATGATGAAAAAACCCTGGTTTATATAAAATTCTATCTTCTTACTGCTTGGAATGATATATCAAGAGGACAGGAAAAGAGAGGTGAGATATACAACACATGCACTGCAGTGTTGAAAGGACACTATTCTCATTTGCTGCCAAATCTTTGTTTTATAACGTATGTGTTGTATCCAGTGGAAGATGATAAAACATCTACATTACTGACTCATAAAATAAACATATGAACTAAATATAATATGTGAATAACACAATAAAGGAAAAAAGTATTTGGTAATGATAGAATACCACCTATTGCATCACATCAGTATTCATCATCTGAAATTCCTATATCTGGGCCTAACTAGACCACAGAAAAAAACATTTTAAACCCACAACATAGCCAGGAATAACAGCATTTCTGCCAAGTGCTAGATGCCCTACTGCAAGCCTGGATCCACTTCCAGAATTAAACCTTTAACGCTTCTCACTCATCCCTTTCACAATTTTAGTATTATTACATGACTTTTAAAGCTATCTATCTATCTATCTATCTATCTATCTATCTATCTATCTATCTATCTATCTATCTATCTATCTATCTATCTATCTATCTATCTATCTATCTATCTATCTATCTAAAATATATATGTTTAATACATATATGTATTGTAGTAGTATGTTTCCTGAAAACATGCCTTATATATAAATTACAAAACATAAAGCAAAGAACACAGGGGGTTGATTTACCTATAGTAGAGAGTACAAAATCTAATGGAGATGTAGCCAATCAGCTTCTAACTTCAGCTCGTTCAATTAAGCTTTGGCAACAAAACTTGGAAGTTGCACCAGATTTTGCACTCTCTAGTTTTAAGAAATGAACACCAGTGTTTGTGAAGCATCGATACCCTTTAATGGTGAATCCACCTTTCACACTATCTTTTCATAACCAAATGTGATCTATCGATTCTATAAGTGGAAAAGAGCTTTTCTTTTATAATAAACTCTATGGGGAATAGAACTTGAGAATTCTTAAGACATGTTTGAAAAACAGCACCCTAGAATAATTGCTGGTACCTGTCATCTCATTATTAGGATCAGATTACGGTTAAATCTCCAACTGCTGGATTTTATTTCCTGGCAAAACTTCAGAGAATTCAAGATATTTCAGAAACTGAAAAAGACAATAAAGGAGGAATAGATACCCTTGTCTAATTGCACCTTCCAGACATCAGTGTTCCAGGAATATTGCACTGTAAATGTTATTACCTGCTAGTGCAGGCATATTCAGTGCAAGTAGTTTGCTTTCTATCTCTTATAAAATCAGTTCTGTAAAATGGATATGTTATTTTCATAATAATTTATAATCATTTTCTATTAAATACATTTAGATGTAAAATTTCTTCCAGGTGTAGAGTTATTTCTTTCATGTAATAAACCTTTAACTGTTGAAAGTGTAATTTTCTCATGAATATTCATTTTATTTTACAAAAGCGTTATTTTATTAGCACCTAAAAGAGCGCCTGCTTTTCTCAATAGGCATCTTCTTTAAACGCACAACACATTTGTGTGTGCATTTTATGCATTTTGATTATGCTGCAATACAATATCTTTTTGGTGCAATTTTAATGCATTGTATGTCACATGCTTTGTGCTTTTAACCTCTTGCCAACCGCCGCACACAGATATACATTGGCAGAATGGCACAGGCAGGCAAATGGGTGTACAGGTACGTTACTTTAAATTTGCCGCCTATCGGGTGCGTGCCCGCAGGTCCCGGGAACTCGATGTTCGCCGGCGGCCCACGGTTGCGGCGTGGAGAGGTAGAACGGGGAGATGCCTATGTAAATAAGGCATTTCCCCATTCTGCCTAGTGACATGACAGGGATCTACTGCTCCCTGTCATCGGGAGCAGTGATTGCTGTCATGTCAGTGGTAGCCCATCCCCCTACAGTTAGAACACCTCTAGCACTGATCGCTGTATAAATGACAATGGTCCCAAAATAGTGTCAAAAGTGTCCGATATGTCCACCATAATGTCGCAGCCATGATTAAAATTGCAGATCGCCGCCATTACTATTAAAAAAATAATAATAATAAAAATGCCATATAACTATCCCCTACTTTGTAGACGCTATAACTTTTGCGCAAACCAATCAATATACGATTATTGCGAATTTTTTTAACCAGAAATATGTAGAGGAATATATACGGCCTAAACTGAGGGAAAAAATTGTTTTTTTATATATTTTTGGGGGATATTTATTATAGCAATAAGTAAAAAATATTGCTTTTTTTTTCAAAATTGTCGCTCTTTTTTTCAAAGCACAAGAAATAAAAACCGCAGAGGTGATCAAATACCATCAAAAGAAAGCTCTATTTGTGGGAAAAAAAGGTCGTCAATTTTGTTTGAGTTCAAAGTCGCAGGACCGCGTAATTGTCAGCTAAAATGACGCAGTGCCGAATCGCAAAAAATGGCTGAAGTGGTTAAAGGAAATAACACCTATTATTTGGGGTTAACAAATGTTATTACGAAAACAAACAAAAAATGGTTATCATTGAAGTAACCTCATAACAGTTAATAACACCTTTTATAATGTTTTTTCCTGCAATTTTTTTAATAACAGTTTTTTACAGGAAATTTACATGCATCACCATTCATTTCAGTGCAACACAGTTTGATAAATGATTCACTTCCAATGCTGTAAGCAACATTTTGCCAAAATGTATCACACTAAAACCTGAAGATGAGAATGTTATACAGTATTATTACTCTTCTTAATCATCACAGGTTTTACATGCATTTTAAAGTATGGTAACATACATGGAAGTGCAAAGCTGTGAATGCTTCATTTCCGTCAAAATACCTTAAGAATTGATAAAATAACCTGTTTGGTAAATTCAGCTGATTCTTGGATGAATTTAGCTAATTAAAAAAATATTTTCTATCATATAATAATTTTAAAAAATGCACATTTTGTGCAATAAGGTTTCCAGAAATACATCCTACACCTGATTGGTTCCCATATAAAATACAAGCATTGACATTCTATGTAAGCTGCTACCTTCATTAGTTCCTGCTAATAATTCTGGGATTTGGAAAATGCACTTCTCCCAATGATGACATCCAGCAGTAACCTTGGCTGTGGTCCTTGGAGGCAGATACCAGTGCACAGCTGTTTTCACCCTATATCACATACTGCTGTAGTAGGGATGTTGATTTCATATAAAGGAGGACTACACATAGCACTAATGGAAAGTGAAAATAACAATTTTTCAACAAATACAGGCAGTCCCGGAGTTACATACATCCGACTTACATACGACTCCTACTTACAAACGGAGGGAGACAACAGGAAGTGAGAGGAGATCTACCCCTAGGAATGGAAATTCACTACTGTAAGAGTTATCATGGGAAAATGTGTCTCCTCTGAAGCTTTATCACCAATCTTTGTTTCCACAACAACCCAAAAATTTTCAAAATCCAATTGTCACAGGGGCAGAAAGTGAGATGAAATCTTCTGAACAGGGGTACAGACAGCAGAACAAATGTTACATGGGTGTTAACCCTTCCCTACCCAAAAAACTTAAAGTGGTTCTAAAGCCTTAAAATGGTTGTAAAGGCAGAAGGTTTTTTAATTTTAATACATTCTACGCATTAAGATAAAAAGCCTTCTGTGTGCAGCAGCCCCACTAACACTTACCTGAGGTCCCTCTCAGTCCAGCGATGTCCACGAGTGTCTCAGCCATCCGAGAGTCTCCATCCTGATTGTCTGAGACTCAGCAGTGGCAAAATTGGCTGTCGCTGCTGTCAATCAAAGTCAGCTAGCCAATCAGGGGAGAGGGGAGGTATGGGCCGGGTTGGAGTTTAATGTCTGAATGGACACACAGAGCTGTGACTCGGCTCGGGTGCCCCCATAGCAAGCTGCTTGCTGTGGGGGAACTGAACAGGGAGGGAGGGGCCAGGAGAACCAAAGAGGGACCCGAGAAGAGGAGGATTTGGGCTGCTCTGTGCAAATCCACTGCAACAGAGCAGGTAAGTATAACATGTTTGTTATTTTTATGGGGGAAAAAATGAGACGTTAAGGTTTTTCACCTTGATGCATTCTATGCATTAAGGTGAAAAACCTTCTGTACAGCAGCACCCCCCAGACCCCCCCTTTTTTCTTACCTGAGCCCGATATGATCAAGCGATGTGCACAAGCTCCAGTCACGGACTCTCTCCTCATTGGGTAGATTGATAGCAGCAGGACCCATTGGCTCCCGCTGCTGTCAATCAAATCCTGTGACACAGGAGCAGGGGGCGGGGCCGAGTCCTGATGTCTGTGTCAATGAACGCAGCAATGTGACTCGGGAGCGAGCCTACATGGGTGCCCCATGGGTGCCCCCCAGGGAAAGCAACTTTCCGTGGGGGCACCGGATGAAGAGAAGGGGCCTAGAACACTGGCAGGGGACCCCAGAAGAGGGGGGTCAAGGCTGCGCTGTGCAAAACCATTGCACAGAGCAGGTAAGTATAGGCATGCCTGTTATTTTTATTTTTAATGAAGGAAGGTTTACAACCACTTTAAATTTTTCTTATATTTATGGAGTTATACTTAAAAAATGTACTTGTTACATGTTATCTTACATACACATTTAACTTAGGAACAAACCTATAGATCTTGTTTGTAACCCGGGACTGCCTGTAGTCACATTGTTGGAGTTGTAGGCTTTACTAACCTGTTTTGCCCTACTGATGCAGAGGTAAGGTAAGATAAAACCTCAAGCAGACAGTTACCAATTTATCCCAACAAATCCAAGAATTTTTGCAATACCACAAACCATATAAATTCTCCAGACCAACAACACTATCACTTTTTCAACTCAAATATAAAGCTGCATATTTACAGATATACCTGGAAATTCGAGACTGTATAAAGACAATCTTTCTATATAAACCACCTGCTCTAGTCATGCATTTCTGTTGATATGCAGAACACCTAGTCACATTGCTTCTTCACCAAACATTAATCATCTGACAGATTTACCCTATACAGGGGATTTCACAGGAACTTGATATATGCAGGGAAGTGCTGATTTTAACTTGTTATTATCTGCAGCCTGACTACAGAAAAGTGATAATTTGTTTGCAAATGTAAAAATTATTTATACTTTGTCTGTCTAGCTCAGAGTGAGAATTTAGGAGGATGTTAAAAAAATGATGAACAGAGAGGACTTAATGGAAAAAAATCTAGCATCAAAAAATATACATACATATATATATATACATACATATATATATATATATATATATATATATATATATATATATATATATATATATATATATATATATATATATATATATAAACTTTTTTGATGCTAGATTTTTTCCATTAAGTCCTCTCTGTTCATCATTTTTTTAACATAGCCAATTATATTTTGGATAGAGTAAGGGGGGGGGTTAAAACCCCTGTCTGATTTTTATCCATCTGTGTCACATTGGGGAAATTTACCTTCACTTCCTGTCCCATAGCTAAAACAGGAAACCCCTGCAAATTAAGGGAATCCCTTGGGGCCACCCAGGTCATCAGAACTAGTGTCCTCATTCGAAGATTTAGGTTCTATTACTTTTCTGGGGACAGCCCAAAATTTGAGATTTTCTTTTACTTTCACTTTTGATAATACTGGTAAACAGTACACATAGGAAGGGTGAATGTCCCTGACAGGGGCACAGGCAGCAATAATAGGAACCTGACAGGTATTCAAATCTATCTCGACCCTATCCAAAACCAAAAATAAGTTTTGCCTTTATCTATACTATTAATGGGAGAGGAATTAAAAGAGTGTTTGGAAATAAAACAGTTCATTGACAAGATAAAGGTCTCTTGGCCATGTAAACAGCATTAGATAGAGTCTCAAGCAGACTTTTCTCTAGGAAAGGTAAGTAATTCAGCCCCTCTGCATTTTACTGCAGTTTACTTTAACGTCTTTGATTATTTTAGCTGTTTCTAGTACTTCCTTGCTTGAAAACGTTAAACAAGCTTGTGGCTGCAGTAGCACCAGTGAGCATTTTTCTTTTTTGTGTAGCAGGCTCAGAGTTTTTATGTAAAAGGACAGCCAAGAAGCTGTTTAGGTCACATTTATGCTTCTCGCCGGGTGACATCCCCCTCCCAGAGCCCCTTGTGTGGTTCCTGGGCTCTCCCACTCCTTCAGGGAGCTCAGGTCCACAATAACCACTGTTAGGTTGGTGAACAAGAGGACATTGGGGAATTACTGTTGGCCAATCTTCTCTACAGGTCCTTCATTATTTGTTGCCTGTAAACTGATGAGCTGAAAAGTCATTTAGAGTGTAACCTATTGATAATTACGGCTTTTGACCCTTCATAGGCACTCACAGTTTTTAGGCTTGACCTATTTGATCTCTATTTAGGACCCGATTGCAGACAAAACATTTTTTTAGCTTTTTTTTTCTCATTGGATAGAATGGAAAAGGGTTAAAAGATCTGTCAATTAAAAAATCCTATATTTGTCTCTTTTAAAGGAAACCTGTTATAAGAGAATCATATATGCTGCCATTGCTGACCATTCCTTCTGAAAAAGCTAATTGTCTGGGTGTCATGCTGATGCATTGACTTCAATACTTGACACTGATCTGGAACCAGTATAGAACTGACACTTTTCTGAAACTCATTACAGCATGCTTGTTCCGCTTCTGTGACTCAAAAAGTATTGACATCAGACATGGCCAGGCAACAACCATTTTACAAATAGATAAATCAGTGGTGATTCAGATGAGCAGAGAAAAGGAGGGAAAAAAAGAAATAAAAATTCACGGAAGAGATCTTTCTAAGGGTATTATTCAGTTGATCGTATGGGAAAAGTATGTCAAAAAAGTGTAGTAAGCGTAGTAAGCGTACACTCACATTCATAAGGTTGCTAGATACCCGTCCAAGGGTCAAGCAACCTATTTTAGCACATGTGGAAAATATGACTCTCCATGCAGAGTGTGGGCACTCGATACTTTTTGGGATTTTCCAGAAACTCTTGTACCATGCTTGGTTGCATTTAGATCCAGTTAACAATAGTAGATAGGGTAAGGCTCCAAATTGTAACCAGTTTATGGACCAGGGTATTATGGTGTTTTAACCTATTTTCACGATCAATAAATACTAACCTTCGTGAAGAATCCACTTGAAAGCACCTTTTTATTGAATGGATGCCTCTGCTGACCTCACACTGGTTCCATTTTCGTGTCTTATCCTATCTACTGGATATATTATACTGGACTTATCCTATCTACCCATACTCATGACATGGTCACTTTAGGAAAATCTTTCTAAAGTTTCTGTTTGGGACTCATCATCCAAATGGAAGGGAGAGAAAATTTCCGCAGTGGGGACACAGATGGCGATAAAACTTAACTTTTTCCCTCCTAACCTGAAATATTGAAAACATTATTCTTTGTCCTCATTTTGATGATTTGACTGGAGATGGGCCTTAATAAATAACTAAATTTTTTTGTTGAGAAAAAAAACAGTCCCCTCTGGGTGACCTATGTACATTACAAGGTTTTAACAAACTTTGTTGCAGATTCCTAACTTTTGTTATTCTGAAGAAATCCCCGTGTGTTTGTCTGTGTCCATGTGGGAAAGTGAATCTAATGGGAGTGGTTTCATAATTATCAATCATCTGCAGCACCTGCAGGGCACTAATGAGAAAAGCTGCTAGGCCTGCATCCCTTTAGACATGATTTCCTATTGGGAGTATCTCACCAAAAATGACATATTTGTTGCAGGGGATGCCTGAAATCTGACTTGTATGTTAGTGTAGACTTCTGGGAAATATCAGTGAGCCAATCACACAAGCAGGAAATTATGTTTCTGGGGGCGTTGTGTACACATTCTGTGTACAGAACACCTCCAGGTAGCCATATTGCATTGCATTTTACAGAAAATTACAGAGTTGCAGATTGAAAAGGAAGGGTAATTTTAAATGTAGCACTAACTCTCGGTGGAGCTGCTGGTTTAAGCGGGCTTGTTACCTTCACTCCCGACACCCCTGTTTCACCAGCACCGGGTCTAGAATTCCATTGAGTTTACCTCTGGACGATAAAAGCACCAACACTTGAGTACGTTTTCAAGGCTTTATTGAACCAAGTAATGAAGGAAGTAGCAGGAAAGAGGCAGGAGGGAAACTGTGGTGAAGCTCAAATACATTTCTTTAGGATTCTTGAGAACGTCCTTTAAAGTTGAATATTGTAATCGGATGCAGTCCCCTTGTGGGACACAATCTTTGCCAGCCTGGATAGGTTTCTCTCACTTGCCTAGCAGCCAGTACGTAGCACGAACAAAAGTCTCTGCCACAGACTTGATTGAAATAAACCCGTACGATCCTCTGCCACAGGATGTATTAAATGAATGTCAGACACAGTACTTGGACCTCTAAGCCAACCCGGCAGTACTATGCTGTAGAACTACTTTAGGATACGTCCTCCAACCGAGTCACCAGGCCCCTCTCCAGACCAGCACTCTGCATGATCCTTCCATGACGGGTCCTCCCCTGGGATCTTCTCGGTTGTCCAGCTTCTTCACTCTGGATAGACAGCTCAGGACCATTCCTCGGCTGCTGTGGTAGGCCCCAGACATGCCTCCGGGCCCACCCACGCGCCGCAGCGGCGCGGGCCTCTGGAACGGAGGACCACGATGTAGCATTCTAATGCATACCTGTCGGCCAGGAGGGCCAGCAGGTGGCTGTAAAAAAAACCCAAAACATGGCATCTGTCCCATAAATACCCTCTCCCAGAATGCAACTCGGAGGACCACCTCCACCGAGTTGTCTCCGGGACAGAGGAGCACCCATACGCTTCGAAACGTTGCCCGTCCAACACCAGCCAATGCTAACAGCGACACCCACCGGCTCAGTGTGGAACCAGCCAAGCTGGAACAGAGGCAAATCTAACTCCCCTAACGAACAGATGATCAGATGATAGATCATAAATCTACCAGCGCTACATTAATAACATTCAATTGCAATATGACTTGTGTCGCAATTGTATACGCTATATTATTTTTCCCCACGAAAGTAGAGTTACCCTTTAATTTACCTGTAAGCACTGCTTGGCATCTGAGATTAGAGAACTGCGTTAGTTTCAAAATGAAAGTAATTCTAACAAAAACTGTTTGCACGTTGTTTGTACTTATTGTCCACTTTACTAACTCACATTTATCTGTATTACTAAGTATGCCTTGTATGCCTAAGTACTTCAAATAAACAGTTTTTAATAAAAAGATTAAAAAAAAACAAATAAATTATTATATTTTTATACATGCGACCCATGTTGTATGGTGCCTTTTTCAGAACTATGTCTTCCTTATATGTGTGTACTCTGTGCTTTTTCAAAACTTAATTAGTTTGATTTTGCCTCACCTTCTGTCTGGTGAAGATATGGTCAACGGAACAAAAAGTAAGGGAAAACTCTAACAAGGTTCTAATCTTTATCCACCTTATCCAAAAAAAAAAAAGTTTGTGGTTGACAAACACTTTATACTGTATAATAACTGGTATTCTAACCTTGAAAGTTCTTTTTTAGGGATTTTCTGATAAGGTATGACAACTGTCTCCAATTGTTGTCACGCTGTCACATGCTACCTACTACTGTCACTATGAAGTCTAGAACAATGATGTGCTGTCAATGGCGGAGCAAGTGCATATGGGCAAAAGTGGCTAAAAGAAGATGGAAATGGCAACATTGTTTATGGTGGTGCTTTAGAAGGATTTGTAACTCATTTAAATATCCAGTTTTCTTTTCTTCCAATCCATTTGTAGCTACATAGCAGACCCACTACAGGAGCTCCTCAATATTGCCTCTTGTCTGAAATATTGCGTGTGATAGGTCAACTAGAAAAATAAGATCGGAGAAGGAACTAGGACAAGAAAGTCCGGGAAGATGGATTACTGAGCTGCAGTGTAAAATGATAGGACACTTTGCAAATGTTCCAGCAACCTCACTGTCGCTCAATACATTTGATATCTGTTTCCTCATTATTTAGCTGTCTGCCATCAGCTTGTTTTGATAACATCCTTCAGGACAAGTAATAGGAGCACATATGTGAATTGTTTTTACTCAAACCATCTTTCAAGATGGCTCTTGATTTAAGGGTATTTTTCATCAAATGTTATCAAAACTTACACTTCCCTGTACAATTGCTCGCTATGAATGTTTGGTACCAGCTGTCACCGTTGAAATACAAGCCCTTATTAGCCTAAGAAAAAGTTTGCCGGTGAGACTAACTAGAGACTTTCCAATAACTATAAACACTCCGGCAAGTGGGAACAAGAGAATGACAGAATTACAAATCGTGCAGCGCACTGCCCTTAACAATGCTGTGGCTGTGTCCAAGAATGAAACACTTTTTTAAAGCAGGAGTCCTTGGGGAACGAGGACTCAGAAAGATGGAAAAACATTAAAATGTACGAGGTTAAAGAAATGTCAGCAGGATCCCTCAAGAGTTTTTAATATGCATGCCATTAGATGTTTTTATAGAACAATTACCAACAGACGTGTCAGAAATTAATGTCACCATGCCAATGTTTATTCAGCTAGGGCAGTCATCCGGGTTCCCCATTATATATTTATTATTTTTTCAGACATCTTATATTAGAGATCTGTTTTGCTCACACTTTTTGTGATACAAGCAAAGTTTCTACATGCCACCCAAAGAAGCCTTTCATTTTAGCCCCACCTACTTCAGATCCAGCAGATTTACATTTCTGCATGTTAAAAGATTAAAACAAGCTAAATCAGCATAACTCTTCTGAGTTGTTTGACTTTTTCTGTTGTTTTAAACTTCAACATAGTTTCAATGACTTATCTCTTATGTTCAGGTCCTGTCTCCCTGCCTCCACAATTCCCAGCCATCAAAGTGAAAGTGGGGAATCACTATAGATAACATAGGAGGAAAGGATGTTAAAATGCAGCTGCTCATTTGTAAAACAACACTTATAGTCTGCAAGTGTCATTTATTATTGCAATGTAACATTGTATTTACTATTTCACATACCTTAAAGTGGTTGTGAAATCTGAAGGTTTTTTACCTTCCTGCATTCTATGCATGAAGCCAAAAAATCTTCAGGGTGCATCTCCTCTCGTAGCCCCCCCCAATACCTGAGCCTGATCCAACAAAGTGCAAGAGAGCTGAGACTCTCCAAGGACTCCTGATTGGCTAAGACAGAGAAGCAGGAGTTAATGATCAATCACAGCCTGTGAGGAGGGAGCGGAGGGCAGGACTGAGCCATGCTCTGTATCCCATAAAGAAGCAGAGGCAGCCCCAGTGCTGCTTGCTGTGGTGGCACTCAACAAGGGGGAGGGACCAGAAGCACCAGCGGTGGACCTGAGAAAAGGAGGGTCAGGACTGCTCTGTTCAAGACCATTGCACAGAGCAGGTAATTATGGTGTGTTTTTTATTTTAAAGAAAAAAAAAACAAGGCTTTAGAACCACTTTAAAGTTGCATGTAAATTTAGGAAACAGTACAAAAAGTTGCAAAAAGTTTTGTTTACAAAGTTGCTTGGCATCTGTCAACATCAGCACTAAATGACAGATCCCTGGCTGGCTGCTGCTTGTAAACAAACCAGCAGGGTATCTTTAATTTACCTATGTCTGCACTACTGCTGCTAAACAACAGATCCTGTAAACAACCAGTTGGATTCCAGTTCGGTTCAGATCAAACTCATGTTCAACCTGAACCCAAAGCTCACCCCTACTGTTGGGGTCCAACTCATGCTCAGCCCAAACCAAAAGCTTCTACTGTTGATCTGCATATGCCATCCCTATGGCCCCTACTGCTGATCTGCATAGAAAATCAATTTAAAATAACTTACAATCAAAATAAATAAATAGCGTTACTAATTAACCCTTATTAACCCTTAGTTCAATCTAATTAGCCCTAATTAACTCCTTCCTCCTGTTCTTCACTAAGCTATTATTTTTATGCAGATTTTTTTTAATGCCTTTCACAATTAATAATTAATATTTTCATTCTCTTTTATTTTGTTTGTTATTTTTTCAGTGTTGCATTAAAAATGAGCTAAAAAACAAACAAATGTTTTATTTGTAAACAAAACTTGGTTGTAAAACCCTTTTTTTAAGATTACATAGGAAAAAAAATATTTTTGAAATACATTAACACAAGAAGGCATTGTTTACCACCCCAAAAAACTATGTGTATATACTACTGTAAATATAAAGTTTTTTCAGTCCCAAAAGTTTTTCAGTCCAAAAAGGTGTAATGTATTTTGACTTGACTAACAAATAAAATTGGATCCAAACTATCAACTAATATACTTCTTTATATAAGGTGCTCCTCATCCACCACACACTGATTTTTTTATGAAGAAGTATCCCCCCCCCTATACGTTCCCCTATATGCCACGATCTTCTAAATCCCCCAACTATTAGGAATTTACATCACCATACACCATACATCAACACCATACATCACCACTGTCCAGTGGCACCTAACATCACAGTATTTATCATTTACATGGCACTCTTTGTACTGAGTAAGGCCATCTGTGATCTTTGCCAAATCTCTATATCCCATTAGTGAGCTGAGGAGTAACAGTTTTTTAAAATTATAAAGTAGTTTTTGAATGCTGGCATGTGCCCTGTTGAATTACGTGAAGTGTGAATTTTAATAACGGTCCACTTTGAACAAGTTAAACCTACTTTGAGTGTGTGGAAAAGCAGGATAGTTACTTTTTTCTACCCTCAGGCATATTCACTCTGCTAAATATACCTTCTCTTATTAATGGAAAACTGTTTCCAAGTCAAAGTAGATAGTATGAAGTAAGTAAAAAATTAAGGGACACAGGTTCACGCAGTTGGTGTGAAAAATCCATATTTCTGGGGAATTTTTATACCAACTTAAAGATATAAAGAAATTACTTTTTAGAGTACTAAGCATAACAAGGAGTGAAGTCATTATCAGGGTATGCCAAGAGAGAAAAAAATAACTTAAAATTGGCTTAGTTTAGTCCAAAAGTTAAAACACCCTTAAAATATACTTACACAACATTGCTATCGTGACCTCTTGTTAAACCAACGGAATCAGCTCCCTCTTATATGTACAGGTCACAGAACTATTTTTATGATAATCATGACTATTTATCAGCTATAAAAAACTCTCCTCCCTGAAACAAATGCTTTAGTCATTGCCAGATTTCTATTACAATTATCTCTTTTAGACTGGACATTTTTTTACTTCACTGGTCCAGACATGCCTTAAAACAAACCGGTGCTTTGCCTACTCAAGGCAAACCAACAGGTTTGATTTCATTTCCCTGTCATGGACATGGCCAAAAAGGAGGTTTCACAAATTTCAGGCCTACAATATATATATATATATATATATATATATATATATATATATATATATATATATAATTATTTTTTAAGATATGAAAGGATTAACATATAGTTCTAAAGTAACAAAAGAATAATATAATAATGTATAGGATTTATATCAAGATGCTCATTAATAGTACACAAGCATAGTGTAGAATGGACGGCACTTTGCAGAGCAATTGAGCCCTGATTGTCTTACCTTTTCTCTCCCAGTCTCAGTAGGAAATTAAACAAATGAACCCTTGAACCATAATGTAAAGGTTGTCTGACTGTTTGGAGCATGGCAGAAAGTAGGTAGTTATCTTGGCACAGGTTTCTTAAATTATTCAAGCAAGTGAAATGTTAGCAATTAGCTCCTTCATCAAGGGGAGGGCCTGAAGGTGGGTAGCTAATTGCTGGTTCATGAAGAAGTTGCACTCACCTGAAGCTACAACCCATGTCATCTTTTCAAGATCTTCCACCCTCCCTCTCTATTTTGTTATTGTCACAGCTTTATTAGCAGGGGTCTACCATGCTAGTGAAAAATAGTATATTTGATTAATGACTGATTGATGCCCTCAGCAGGCTTTGGTTGGATAGATGTCTGTCTTGAATTTCTGTTTAATGAAACCTTTAAAGCGTTTGTTAACCTAAAAAAGAAAACAAAAAACAGATCCTGTTTGCATAAAGCATGTTATACAGCACAGTGCTTGTTCTGTGTAATTTGGCCCCCTGTATCACCTAAAACACAAGGCTGATCCTGCCTGGCTATATCATCCCCCCTGTAAACTGACCACTGAATATCATGGCTGCTGAGCCCTGACACCGTAGTCAGTTTACATGCCTCCGTCATCCGCAGTCCTGCTCTGTCCTTCTCTGTACTCCTCTCCCCCCTCCCTGACTGTCTGCTCATGTCAACGCACGCCCCCTCTGCTCCTGCTGCTCTCATAATTACTATAAAATCCTCCCATCCCCGTTGTAATATAACAATAAGTGCCCCTGTGTCTGTGTTATGTAAAAAATATGCTGATCTGTACCTATATCAGAGCAGCTCAATCACATGACTCCTCGGTTCTCTCTCTCCTCTCTTCCCCTTCAACCCAGCTGATGTCTTCGGGAGTGCTCGACCCTGCCAGGCAGAGGAGAGAACCGAGGAGTCACATGATCGCTGGGAGACACTCTAAAATAGGTACAGATCTGCATATTTTTTATATAACACAGGCACAGGGACACTTATTATTACGTTACAGAGGGGATGGGAGGATTTTTATAGAAGTGGCTTAACAATGTTTGGATGCTCAGAGCTCATCTGCAGCTGGCACAGGTTTTTTTTTGTCTATGCAAGTCAGTTCATCTGTTGAGTATTTAAGTGATTTTAAAGGATCACCTTGCAAAACAACCCATTCAGTTTAAACTAGAAATGAAAAGCAAAACATTTGTGTATAGATGTAAAAAACATTATATACACCGTTTTTTTTTTTTTATAAGTAATCACATACCCTCTGCTCTCATCTGCATAGAGAGGTGGAAGAGGAGAAACAGCAGTACACTGATCTTACCAGTGAATGGCCATGCAGGGGGTGTGTGTCAGCAGAAGTCTGATCATTGGAGGAGAGCAGGATCAGTTCCCAGCACAGCTAGGAACTGACTACACTGTGTTCTCATGCTTAGTGTGATGAGTCTTTAAAAGAAAAGCATAGCGATTGGCAAAACATCAGGGATTTCACACAAAGGAAGCGATACAAAGGGAACAGGATACCTTTTCACACAAGTACATGGTACATTAGGCACATATTAGGAATATGAAATGTTGGGTTTACATATTCTTTATGTAAGCCATGCCACCCACGTCCTTAACAACCATGAGACATCATCTGTCAGTGGGCTTCCCCCCAACAACCACAAGCCAGGGTTGTCGCGAAAAGGCCCTTGTCCCCATCAACATGGGGACAAGGTGCTTTGGGGTGTGGTGGTGCAGAGCCCCCCTGCCCCAAAGCACCCACCCCCCCCATGTTGAGGGCATGTGGCCTGGTATGGTTCAGGAGAGGGGGCTCGCTCACCCCCCCTTTTCTGAGCTGCCAGGCTGCATGCTTGGATATGGGTCTAGTATGAATTTGGGGGAGACAACATGCTGTTTTTTTAACATTTTGGCATGGGGTTCCCCATAAAATCCATACCAGACTCGAAGGGCCTGATATGGACCGGGGGGGACTCTACCTCGTTTTTCTAAATATTTTTCTATTGCCGGGCAACTTCCGGCATCTTTATCTTTATATTCTACTGTCAGTAGGAAAACCGCTGACAGATGATGACTCATGGTTGTTAAAGTGGAGGGCCACCCTAAAAAGAAATTGCATGAAAAATCCTAAAAAAATAAAAAAAAAACATTTGAAAAAAAAAAAAAAAAAAAAACTTACCTAAACCCTTGTTGCTAGGCAGTCTTCCTAATCTGCCTCTTCCTATTCCACGGCGTGTTCTGCTCCTTGGTGAGTGGCCCCGTTGCCTTCTGGGAACTGTGTGTGTTCCCAGAACACCACGGGGCCATTCACAGAGTGCCGCGCCGCTCGCGCGTGCGCAGTAGGAAACTGGCAGTGAAGCGGCAAGGCTCCACTGCCTGTTTCCCTTACTTAGGATGGCGGTGCCGGAACCCGAGAGCCGAGGGACGGGTCGGCCACCGGCAGCTGACATCGCAGGCACCCAGGACAGGTAAGTACTTATTTAAAGTCAGCAGCTACAGTGTTTGTAGCTGCTGACTTTTAATTTTTTTTTTTCAGGGACGGAATCCCGCTTTAAGGACACGGGCGGCCAACTTCCAGGCCCGCTGCTTAACAACCAGCTATTTCTTCACACAGAATTCTAATCGGTCGATCGTGTTTCGACCGATCCGAATTCTAATTGTTCTGAAAAGTTGGAATTCATTAGAAAATTTATAAATGAAACTAAATTTAATGAAAATGAAACGAGACTAAACAAATTCCGAAACCAAACTAAACAAATTCCATAACGAAAAAAAATTAGTAACATAACCAATCTATCCAAAATAAAACGAAACAAATTTTTCTGTTCTGTACATGTCTATTGACCGGTTCTCGCCTGGCCTATAACAAGACAATGCCGGCGGGAACCTCTCGTTAATCTGGGTGGATATCATATGACGTCCCCCCGGATCACGTCCCTCGCGTGGCCGCAGGGCCAGGCAGCAGCGCGATCTGTCACTGGCTGCTTCTGCCAGAGGCAGCTGATAACTGATCACTGTACCAGCCCACTGCTCGTACCATGTGTCCACTATAACCAATTACAGCAGGTGACATGACAATTGTAAACAATGGATGGCTTCCTTTCAAGCCATCCATTGCACACAATTGTGTTGCTAGCTGTGATTGGCCAGTGTGATTACATTGTACAGACTGGGCCAATCACAGCCCATCTGTACCATGTGATTAGTACTGGCCAACCACAGCTAATCACAATAGAATCAACAGAATCAATTTCATTCAGTAAAATGCCTGCATATAGCAATTACATTTATTGCTACAGTATATGCAAACACAATATGTAAAAAAAAAAATACTGATTGCTTCCCCAGAGTAGTACAATGTTACTATGGTAACATTATATTGCTCTGGTCAAAGTGAGTTAAAAAAAAAATGTAAATAAATAAATAAATAAATAAATTAATAAAAATTAAACATAATTGAAAAAATAAAATAATATATATTTTTTTTTTCGTACTGTCACCAGTCAGTGTCCCTGATTACTGCCACACCAGTTATATGATGATGCTGTACTACACTGGTGACAGTATGTAAAAAATAAAAAAATAAAAGCTTATGACACAAAAACAACTTCAAAAAAACTCGCCATGCCTCTTACTAAATACCTTGGACTGTCTACTTTCCAAAAAGGGGTAATTTGGGGAATATCTGTACTCTACTGACATTCTTGGGCCTCAAGAAATGAGTACATCAGGTGTGATCAATTTTCAGATATACAGTATACTATAGTTTGTGGACTCTATAACGTTCCTACAGACTAAATAATATAAACTGATTTGGGTTATTTTCACAAAAGAAAAGTAGCAGAATACATTCTGGCCTAAATTCATTAAGAAAAATATTTATTTGCAAATTTTACAACAGAAACAAAGAAAAACATATTTTTATTATGACGGCATCCCAGAACGGCCGCTCACGTGCGCCCGTGGTCGCGACCGCACCGTGTTGCTAGGACACGGCACAACCCCAATGTCTGTAAAGAGCCGCGTCCGCGGCTCTTTAACCATGTGATCGGCTGTGTCCAATCACAGCCGGTCACATGTAAACATGGAGATGCCAGTAATCAGCGCTCCTCGCCTCACACTGACAGAGTGTGTGGCTAGGAGAGCCGATCAGCGGCATCTCCTCACAGGAGACATCTATACATGTAATCAGGGCACTGATAATCAGTGCCCTGATTACAATAGTGACACCAGTGCCACAAATCAGTGCCAGCGATTAATGCCCACCAGTGCCAGCAATCAGTGCCCACTACTGCCAGCAATCAGTGCCCACCACTGCCCATAAGTGTCACCAATCAGTGCCCATTAGTGATGCCAGTCCATGCTGGCTATTAGTCCTGCCTATCAGTGCTGCCCATCAATGCCCATCAGTGTCGCCCATCAGTGCCACTCATCAATGCCCATCAGTGCCCATCAGTACCGCCTATCCGTGCCACCTGTCAGTGCCCACCAGTGCTGCCAATCAGTGCCACCTATTAGTGCCGATCAACTCTACCTAACAGTGCCCATCAGTGCCACATATCAGTGCCACCTATCAGTGCCCATAAGTGCGGCATATTAGTGCCTCCTCATCAGTGCCACCTAATCAGTGCCCATAAGTGCTGCCTCATCAGTGCCCATAAGTGCCACCTCATCAATGCCCACCAGTTCAGCCTATCAGCGCACATCAGTGAAGGAATAAAATTACTTAATTACAAAATTTACTGACTGAAACTAAGTAAAAAAATTGTTTTTCACATTTTTTGGTCTTTTTTTTTGTAAAAAATAAAAAACCCAGCAGTGATTAAATACCACCAAAAGAAAGCTCTATTTGTGTAAAGAAAATTATAAATATGTAGTGTAGCATGACCGCGCAATTGTCACTCAAAGTGCAACAGTGCTGAAAGCTGAATAATGGCTTGGGCAGGAAGGGATGTAAGTGCCCTGTAGGCAAGTGGTTAAATACCACCAAAAGAAAGCTCTATTTGTGTAGACAAAATTTAAAAAATTTAGTTTGGGTACAGTGTTGCATTTGTCACTCAAAGCGTGACAGCGCTGAAAGCTGAATATTGGCTTGGGCGAAGTGGTTATCACTTCCACCTAGCATCAATAATGTCATCGGTTCAAATCACAACCATGACACTGCCTGCCTGGAGTTTGCATGTTCGCCTTGTTGCTGTGTGGGTTTCCTCCCATGCGCCAAAGACATGCTGGTAGGTTAATTGGATCCTTTTTAATTTAGCTCTAGTGTATGAATGTGAGTTAGGGACCTTAGATTGTAAGCTCCTTGGAGGCAGGGACTGATGTGAATGTAAAATATATGTGTAAGTTGACAGTGCTATATAAGTACCTATAATAATAGATACATTATAAACAGTATTTCTGTCTAACGTTCAGCTTTAAGATATTTTTATTTATTAGAGAACTGCAGAACAACTTAAAACATATATTAAAACATATATTATTTTGGCTGCTACAAACAAGTCTAGTCAATGGCACATTTTTGAAGGTGCTAAATATTTCGACCAGATTCAGTCCCAGAAACACATGAGAGGAAAAAAAATGAATCTAATCAAATAAACTAATTCAGTTCTGTGCAATGTGCAAAGCAGATTGCAAGGAGAGAAAACTGAGAGCACCTCAAATTAAATGCAAGGCAAGTTCTAGCACGCACTAAGCCCCAATGTTGTTCTGTGCATAAGCAGGAGTACAATGTCAGCTCAGCCTCCTCAAAAAGACATGAAACCCCTGCCGTGCTCTTGTAGTGGACTTGATGAATGCAAAACACACAACTGTATTATTTTTACACGCTGCATTAACATCACCGGATTGAGCAAATATGCTAAGTATAAAGAACACTTTTGTTCCAGAAAATGAAGTCATATTTGGTGATGTAGTAAATGTTATAAAAATGGGAAAATGATTACATTCCTTGTGATTAATCAGATGTAGTGATAATGGAACAAAGGCTGGATGAAAGGAGTGGTAGATCTTTAACCTTTTTGTTATCAAGGGCATCTTATATGTTCGTGACAAGCCCATATTATTCCCTTTTGCTGCTTGTTGTCTGCAAAACAGGAACTAATTCAAAGGACTTCAGACTTATTTAATAAAGCTGTGAGCTGTGGTAATGCATAGGCTATAATGACCTAAAGGAACCAGATTTCAGCACTGCATTCAGATCAGCGAAAAATGGATTCTGATTGGTTGATATTGGTTTCTATACTGTGCACTCTTTGTATTTAAAATAAACCCCCTAGTCCTTTGGTGCCCAACCCGTGGCCCCTTTGACACTTATAGTTTGTTGCTTTGTTTCCTACAAAATATTCTATAGACTTGCTGGTTTGGTTTATTTCTTTCACACCATCATAGTTTTTTCTGTGCTCCCCATTCCTTTTCTCTTTTTATTTTTTCTCTTTATATAATGGAGCTTGCTGTGGGAAATATCAAATGTTGCAGACATAATTTTTAATGGGGCTGTAGGGTACACAAGTGTAAAAGCATTAATTTGTAGAGGGACTTTAATAGAAAGTATCTCCTCGGTCTCATGTAGCATGTCTCCAGTCCATGTCTCTTGAAGCATGTCCCTAGCCCACAACTCCAATAGCATCTTCAAATCTCTCAACCATCTCCTGTAGCATGCCCATGGTCTCTGACCAACTCCCATTGTCTCACTCTGTCTCTGACATCTTTCTGCAGCATTTTGTGCCATTTGGTGATGTCAGGGGCCACACTTAAGGCCCTCTATTTCAAGTTGACTTCCACTGTTCTGTGTTATTTAAGTGCACACACAAATATTTATCCACATGCACCTTTGTATAAAGCTGACTACAAGCATTAGATAAAAGTTTCTCAATTCTTATGTCGTAAGAACAATAATGTGTCCTGCAAAATAATCCAGACCAACTGTTACAGTTATCATAGACATAAAAGGCTATTGCCCATTTTGTTTGATTTTGCCTCATGTCTTTGGGTAGTATTAGACTGCAGAAAACACTCTCAGTTGTCCCAACTGAACTACCTACTGGGCATATTGGATAAAGCCCAAGCATTCTTCACATTTGCTTGCCCAACTTCATGGTGTCACAACAATGGCATCGCTTAATCAGCAATTCCTGCTGAAAACAACCGATCAGTGAGATACTAATACTGTGTGCGCATAATGTGAGTTCTCTTTACCTTCCTGCAAATAGCACTAATGCTTTTTTTCACAAAGATACTAAGCTTATACTACCTAAAACCTGTTTTACCAAAAGTGGGTGCTCCACAAATTACCTGTGATGGGAAAAATAGTTAGGTAATATGAATACTTTTCCCTGATGTGCCCCGACAGTGACTAGGTGAGGGTGGCGCCACTTTCATTGGGACAGATCTCAAAATATGCTGAGTAGTCCAAATCCAATGAGAAGATGATCCTGGACTGTTCTGCAATGTCATCTCAAGAGATTTGGGCCACTCGGCATTCACTACAATCTTGCTGCCAGGAGGATGACATAACCCCCTACACTACCAAAATCAAGGAAAGGTAAGTATATTATCCAACTTTTTCCCTTCACACAGGTACTTTCATGCAGTGTTTTAAGGAGGTGGGGCACCTTTCATAAACTGACCTTGTCACTGAGGTGAAAGGTCCTGTTTAACTGCCCCTCTCCCTGCTTTTTCTACCACCAATCACATCCAATCATCTAAAGTAAGTCTAATTCTATTTGGAGGCTGTCCAAAACTTCTGGTAGGTAAACTGTGCTGAGTCTTATAGTTCTTCCTTCATCTCTGACAATCAGATCCTCTCCAAGTGCTTAATATATGTGAGATTATAGGGCAATTAGCATGAGACAATCTCCTAGCCATAGAGGGATAAATTGATGAATTGAGATGTGGAGATGTGATGTTGTTGTTTGTGTTATCCACTCTTTTATGACCGGGGGGGGGGGGGGGGGGTAACGTAAATGTCGTTATTCCCAAAGTCCAGCCCTTACCTCCACAAGCATAAATATAAGTGTAGAGATAGATGAAAGAAAGTGGGCCTAATGCATTATCCCTCAAAAGAGTAAAATAAAATAAGTACAACCCTCTTTTTTTCGTCTATTTTTACAGTGATTTGAGGACAACCCTAGTCCTAGAGGGCAGCAAGGCTTCAAGAGAATTATCCATCTTTGCAATGGTATTCCATCTCCTCAGTTCCTATTTGGTTATCTCACTTATACGCAGGGGATTATTGTTGCAATAAAATATAAGTGTGTGGATTCTCCAAAGATTCAGCAGCCTTTTAGAATGCTTTTCTAATGAGATCTCTTGGCATAGGATAATGGTTGAGTCTTGAATTACAGCAGATATCCTACTCATTGCCCAATCCCATTGGAATCTATTGTCTGTAGCCACCATAACAGTGCCACCACATTAATGGTGAAAAAGGGAAAAACTTGAATTAGGTCAATATTATAAACACTGTGTTAAAAATAATCCAAAATTAGACTAAATCGTCACACTAGACAGCGCTAATGTTGAGCAATTAACAGCTAAAACATACGGCCAACAACACATGCAAAGGAAAATCCTGTAACAGAACGTCCCTTAGGAGAAAGTCCCTTATAAAGGGCAGTGATGTAAAGTTCAGGCTGTCGAAGTCAGGATATGAGGAAACGCGTCAGTGCGTGGCTTACGCAACGTAGGAAGTGACGTGTGCGCTCCACCTGAGCCAACTGCACAACCAGGAAGTGACCATCGTCTCCTGTGTAGCGGCGCTGACGTCTCATGGTGAAGTTTACACAGTCTCACTACCTGCTTGCTTGATTGCTCTTTTTTAAGCTAATTGATGTATGTGTATTTATTGAAGGGGGGTTGCTGTTTTTTATATGTGGAAGGGTATACAGTCAATAAACAGGATCACGCTATGTGCACTTTTTTTTCCGTTTTTTGACTTATTATGAGCCCTGAAAATCCATGACCCTCCATGAAGTGATGGTAACAACAAGATTTATATTCTGAATGCTCTATTACTCCCCAATTTTGGTGAGTTTAACCCCCTAGGGGGAGAGTGGTCGCACCGGGTGGATTTCCTAGTGATCGGTGGAAGGTGCATGCTGAGGAATGTTTTCATGATCACCTGATTAATATTTTTGAACTACACCCTGAACTTTACATCACTGCCCTTTATAAGGGACTTTCTCCTAAGGGACTTTCTGTTACAGGATTTTCCTTTGCATGTGTTGTTGGCCGCATGTTTTAGCTGTTAATTGCTCAACATTAGCGCTGTCTAGTGTGACGATTTAGTCTAATTTTGGATTATTTTTAACACAGTGTTTATATTTACGTATTTTGTTTGAGACAGCTGCTCTTTCTTTTCCCTGGTTTCCTCTCTGCATAGCCGCAAAGTGGATTCTAATCATATATATGCATTTATGAATGTTTATGAATATCTACATAGCTGCAAAGTGATGTTTATTCACATTTATGCACTTTTGAATGTTCATTAATATCTGTTTACACTTATCTGTATTTGGGATCAGCATAGTGACCTGGCGCTGAGTGGTGTTTCTGTAGGCCTGGTGAAACACCTGTAGTTTATATTTCAGGTCAATATTATACAAGAATATTACATTCACATGCAGGTCCCCCTGATATAATACTGACTGTCATAATAACACTAGTAAAAGAATCAAGCAAGCCTGTGACAGAATCCTAATGAAAAACGTCTGAGAGTGCTGCGCCTTAAACCTTGCATGGAGCTACGATGGGACAACTACAAGAATTACTTTAGCTCTGAAATAACAATTTTAAATATTATCTTCTGAAATATAAAGCAAGGTAGCATGGGTAAAATAAAAATCATCCTCTAAGCTTAGTTTATAAGTTTGAACACTTCTTTGGTAACGAGAATTGCCAAAGCCAGCATGATAAATCTGTCTTGTTCATATTGAAGCAGAATATTAAGGCATAATTCCAGGCAAATAGTGAATACAAGTTTAAAATACATATATGTGAGCAGTTTTGTCTAATAAAGGATTTTAATCTGTTAAGCCCATCTTGTGATTCACAGATTCTTGCCACATTTTACAGGTAGGGAACAGCCCCATTTCCCCAGTTGCATCTTCCAGTGTCACATCTACATCTCCAACCTGTCCACTGGGTAAGGAATCTGTATAGTCTCTTTCGGTCACTAGGCAGGAAGGTGGCATTAGAAGCTTGTAAAATTGACACAGGGGGGAGATGAATAATTTTTTTGAGTAGGTAGTTTGAACAAATTCTATGAATCAAGACTGGCTGGACAAAAATTTGGTGGGTAAAACCCCTAACATACTATGAATTTACCTGTTTGCAGTTAAATTGTGCAGGAATACAAAAGTGGTTTATGAAATGGCGTTTTAACAGTCATAGCACCCACGTTTGTAAAATGTACAAATCAAACATATATAAAACTTGACAAAGCACCAGTTAAAGTTACTAAATGTGAATTAAAGACAGACCCACTAGTAAACACAACCGCCCACAAACAGGACTTTTCCTGAGCAGCTTGGTAGGTATGTATCTTGCCCCGAAAATGATCACTGAAAATGCGCATTCTCATATAAAACCCTAACACTTAGACAGTTATTTATTAAATAAAAATACATTTCAATTCACCCAGTGAAAGTGCGTGTACATTTTTTCTGTGCAAATGTGGCAAAAGTGCTCTGGACAAATGATTTTCATTGTGTTAAAATGGAAAATACTGCATTTAGCTCCTAAATGGTACAAAGAATTATAGGAAATTCCCATAATAGGGAATAAAAAACATTTAGCCAGCACAGGAAATTGCCCAATAACATTATTTTTTGCCATTTCTACAGAATGAATGTACATGTACTTTCCCTGGGTGAATAGCTAGGCAGTATTTTTTTTATAAATACACCCATTAAAGTGTATGTAAACCCTAACAGTGAACTCTTATATGCTCCACTGTGGTCTTCAAATACTGTTGCAAGCTCTTTGTTCTGCTCCTCCAAAGATACAGTATTTTCTACGTAGGAACATATTTTTGACAAGTTTACCAGGTAAAAATAAGGGAACAAAAACCTGGAAACAACCGCCATATTTAAGAACTAGTAAGTTGAAATATTTTTTGGATTTAGATGCACTTCAAATGAAGCATTTATAACACACATTGCCAATATGCCACATCTCATCCACAACTAATTTCACATATATCTAGAAGGCTCTTCATAGTACAAACATTATTATTATAAATACTTAAAAGTATGCAGTATATGATTGAAGAAATACAAAAAAAAGATGATCAGTCTACCAGAATCTTGCAAAAGTACATAAACTGATGTTACATTATAATTATTCAACACCATAGAGATACAATGAAGATGTAAAGAGATGTGAAGATACAGATTATACTAAAAGAGAAGAAGAAAAAGTATAAGAATCCAGAATTTATAAAGACCATCAAGAACAATTTTCTTTTTTTTCTGAAAAAAAAGGACACTAACATATACTGCACATGTGTCAACAGCATACTTTTAAACTGAACCTCAGTCATTTCATTTTGCACTATACAGTATTTCAGAGATACATAAGGTGTTAAAGCAATGTAGATAAAGGCTATTTTTTTATACTTAGAATCACTTAGATCAGGGGTAGTCAACCTCAGCCCTCCAGCAGTGGTGAAACTACAAATCCCATCATGCCTCTGCCTCTAGGAGTCATGCCTGTGATTGGAAGGGTCTTGCAATGTCTCATGGGACTTGTAGTTTCAAAACAGCTGGAGGGCCGAGGTTGCCTATCCCTGACTTAGATATTTAGATTTGGGTGAAGAGTCAGAAGGGATAGCCAGAGTGTTATGTTCCGTAATATATGCCCTGTAAAGTTCCTCTGTCAATCTCTTCCAGTCGCTGCTTTTGCAGAGTGAGCGATAAGGAGATAAAATGAATGCAGGAACTTCATGCTAGAGTGCACTATGCCTGTCCACTGCAACTTGTTAATGCACCCAATGTATACTTATACACAAAACTAAAGTGAACATTTTTGGTCAAATTGTTCTGCAAAACATTAAAACCATTTGACATTATTATACATTTGTACATTTAGTCTGCTTTGACACTGACAAACTTGCTGGTTGACAACCTTGTTCAGTCCTCCTCAAATCAATGTGCAAGTGCTGTACATGCATTAAGAACACATAAAGGGAATAACATTTAATTCAGCACATAACAGCTATGTAGTGGTAAAAATAATATATGCTTTAAGGGCACTTTCACACTCACAGCGCCCGGGCGTTGACGGTAAAGCGCCACTATTTTTAGCCATGCTTTTCAGCCGCTAGCGGGGTGCTTTTAACCCCTGATAGCAGCCGGAAAAGGGTTAAAAGCGCTGCAACGGAGCTTTGCCAGCGCTTCGACTGTGCTGCCCATTGATTTCAGTGGGCATACACCGCTCCTAAAGCGCCTCAAAGAAGCTGCTAGCAGGATTTTTTTGACATCCTGCCAGCTCACCGCTCCAGTGTGAAAGCACTCGGGCTTTCACACTGGAGTGACAGGAGAGGCGCTTTACAAGTGCTATTTTTAGCGATATAACACCTGTAAAGCGTCTCAGTGTGAAAGGGGTCTAATTCTTGCTTCCTGTGTATTTGGTGCAGTAAAATGTTAAAGGACACCATCTGCCTCTCTGAGATTAGCAACAGCATTAGAAACCTTGGGTTGACGTCAACTTTTTCACTGGCTAAACATACATGTTACATAATTTTTCTATTACGAATATGCAATCATTAATATAAAAAGTTCATGCAAAGACTATTTACAGTCATTTTAATTAAATAATTTAAGCTGAAGAAAAGATCCACTTTCATCTGTTGCCTTATAACTACAAAATCACTGATTATTACCTTGACAAGTGAACCCTCGCTCTTCAAAACCAGGATTGCACAGACACTTCCCAATGGGCACCAACCATTCACCCTCGGTGCTGCAGTACATTTTGGGTGGATCCTCTTCTTTGGAATGGTTGACACAGGAACCTCTCACCTCCACCAGAGAATGTGAGTCCATAGGTACAGTGTCTGGGAACATGGCTAAGTTCTTCACAGTGAAAGGACACTTTTTGTAATATACCCGCACGGATACTAAGGCAACACAGGCACCAACATCCTGAAAAGCCAAATACAGTCCTTTTTTACTGATCGGCCCCACTTCTCGGACCTCAGTGTTTAGTTTCAGAATTCGATCTCCCAGGTCCATCTGGGTGAAGCTCTCATCAGCTGCGATTGTGTCAATCTTTGTAAACTGATGCTCCCTAAACTTGACCCCATGGTCCTCATCTGACTCCCAGTAGTAAAGGTTAAATGTTTCTTTACATGTTCCCAATACAAGTGGGATGCTGTTGCAGTCTCGTAAGGTGAATTTTAGCTCAACATAGATTTTTTGAGCTGCGTTGCGGGGAATCCAATTTGTTCTAAGCCAGTTATTTTGATTATGGTCCATAACATTGCAGACTTGGTAGGTTCTTATGGGAGTGTAGTGCTCATCCACTCCACTAATTTCTTCCCACTGAAAGCAAAAACAAAGAGAACATATGAATCTATGGAAAATGAAAATGTAAGTTATATGGTTCCTACAAAACACTGGCATACATGGGGTTTATAGACTATGATTGATTGAAGCATTTGAGGTGAACAAACTGGATCAAATAACTTTTTATATACAGACATACTTTAACATGTTTGGATATCAGGGGCCAAGCTACAAAATATAGACTGATTAGGGGTTTTGAATATAGAGTGTCTAAAGCCAAAGTGCTTTTAGTGTTGGATAGAGTGGAGAAGTTTTTATTTCTTTCTGGTTACTGGCTAAAGAGATTTGCTCTCTCCTTCTCAAAGAAAGAGTTAATTCAAAATTTTAAGTTGGAATGGAGGAGAAATCTTCCAATGGGAACACTGTTCTAGTGACAACTGTCTAAGAGGGTATTTCCCTAACTTTGGAGAGACATCCTGTTATATCTACAGGAAAGGAAGTTAGGGAAACTCTCTTGAATAGTACACAAAAAAAACTAACTCGTTTTTCAGGGTTCCCTACTCTATTCAAATTGGGAAAAAATTGGCTTTAAATAAGTTTTAAAATCATGATCCACTTAATATCTTAGAATGATAAATAGTAATGTCATCTCATGATAATAATATAAATAAGAAACAAAAAATAAAACATTATATTTCCCTAAAATGACAATAAATATTCTGATAATATACTCTGGCTCTTTCCTTTACCATCATCATATCATTATTTCATGTAATAACCATACAACAAAGAGAATCTCCCTTGTTAGTTATACTGTAAACTGAATTGTTTGCAAGTTCCTCTTTTTCCTGTATTTGAAACATGGGGGGCTTTTAGCTCCTTTGCACAAATCACTCACCTGTTATGATGACTTTAGGGGCTCTTTCACACCAGCAGCTGTGTTGAATGCATGGCCACTGGTGTGCACTGGAAGAATACAGTACCGATTCGCTAATACCTACACATCATGTAGTTTACCTTTTTCTTTGATAGAACTTTATTGAAATGCCACAAGTGACATTTTATTGAATTCTATTGGTGGCAGCACGGTGTGATGTGCACAACGCTGCACCGAATAAAAGTACTGCATACCGTATTTTTTTTCAGCTTACAACACCACAGCACAGTGGTGTCAGATGGCCCTATAGAAAACAAGTTATTTTTTTTGTCTCATCTTGCATTTGTCTCTAGCGCACCTGATGTGAAGGAGCCCTTAAACCAGGGATCCTCAAACTATGGCCCTCCAGCTGTTGCGGAACTACACATCCCATGAGGCATTGTAAAACTTTGACATTCACAGACATGACTAGGCATGATGGGAATTGTAGTTCTTGAACAACTGGAGGGCCATAGTTTGAAGACCCTTGCCTTAAACAGACCTAAAGTCAAAAGTTGACCTGTTGCTCCTAACATGAAAAATGTAAGCTCAACCCCCAAAACACATACCTCTTCTTTAGTGATCCTAAAAGAAAAAATGTATTTTTAACTACTTGCCTACTGGGCGCTTTTACCCCCTTCCTGCCTAGGCCAATTTTCAACTTTCAGAGCTGTCACACTTTGAATGACAATTGCGCGGCCATACAACACTGTACCCAAATTACATTTTTATCATTTTTTTTTAAAGACAGATAGAGCTTTCTTTTGGTGGTATTTAATCACCACTGTTTTTTTTTTTTTTTGCTAAAAAAGTCAACATTTTGAAAAAAAAATGTATATATATTTCTCTTAGTTTTTGTTATAAATTTTGTAAATAATTTTTCTCCTTCGATGATGTGCGCTGATGAGGCTGCTCCGATGGGCACTGATAGGCTGCACTGATGGGCACTGATAAGATGTCACTGATGAGATGGCACTGAAGGGCACTGATGAGGTGGCAACGATGAGGAGGCACTAATATGCAGCACTGATGGGCACTGATGGGCACCTAGTTGCAGAAGGTTTTTTAACCTTAGTGCATAGAATGCATTAAGGTAAAACACCTTGAGTCTTTAGGACCACTCTTTAAATTGGGATCCCCTGAAGTCAAACAGCTGAAGATGAGTGGGGCAGAGACACTGGCAGTGGTGGCTGGTGCTCAATATTTTTTTTCTGGGGGGGGGCAAACAAACCTGCCCCCCTCACTCGCACCATCTAAGACTCCCTGTCAAATTGGGTCTCAGGACCCGCTTCCTGATTGGCCGGGAGGAGAATCAGGAAAACAATAGCGAATTTTAATTCGCTATTGTCACACAACTGGGTGGGCTCAGAGTGCAGTGCTCTGCGCCTTAAGCCCACCCTTTTTTGAAGCCAATTAGAGCCTTAGGCTCTAAACATGTGTTTTTAATAAGTGCTCTACTCCTGTGTCCAATACAACAAAGTGAATGGATGACACTGCTAATAAGGAGACATTAATAAACATCTGCAGTTTGGCAGCAAACACTACCCTTAGGCAGGCCATACACAGTGCAAATTTCTTTCCTGCAGTCACAGGTTGCAGGAAATAAATTTGCATGATTCCCCCATCAACACAGACAGTGCTGACAGGGGAATCCCTCCTTCCAAGCAATTGTCTGGGGAAGCAGGGGCGGGCGGGCGGGCGAGCGAAGCCGTACTCGCCGGGAGCAGACAGTGATTATCGCTAGTAGCTATAGCAGCCACTAGCAATAATCATAAGAGAATCCGGCAGGCTGGTTGTACCCATCAATTGTTCAACTTGGTACATTTAGCCTGCCCATTAACAGTTTGAGTCTTGGACGGTTCAGCAAGATTCGAAACGTGTATGGCCGGCCTTAGAGGTAAGCACAGGGAAGGTATGTCTTGTCTTTTGCATTCTTTTTTACAGTTGTGAAACTTTAAGTCTGCTTAAAAAAAAAATATTATTTAAAGCCCCACCACTTGAATCATTTAAAGGGTCAATAGCAATAGTGCAGCTTTAGTAGATTGCATAGCGTTTTGAATTTCTCCATTAGTTTAACAAAAGATCCCAGGAACATTTAGGATGAACAATAAGTGACTTAAGTGGCTATGGCCAATAGGAGCATGAGAACAATCACGTTATGGCCCACTGGATGATATTTGAAAGCGCAGTAGGTAATCTATTTCTTCCAGTCATTTTATTGTAATCTATGATAACAGAAACAGCAGCAAAATACATGATAAATATGCTTTGCCATGAACCGCAGCTCATATATCTGATTTGTTATCTATCCCATCCATCAAGTGTGACACCGCCACTCTATGCAAATCAGACAGAAGAGATTGTTTCAACAACAAAACAAAGTCATGTTGTGCTCTTATTACATACCATCAGCATATAGGGAGGCTGTACCTATCGAATAACTCCTATAGGGTCTGCAATTTTGGTATGAAATGCAGTAGAAAACAGACAAAACATCATTTCAAATAACTTTCAGCTATATTTTTCCCGTGATGGAATGCGTTCAATTTTACATTATCAGAATACAACGTCCCACTGAGACCAACAATTCTTTTTGGTTGCCATGATTAATCATTTCGTTTGACCTTGTCAAAAGAATACAATATGGCTTCTGAGACCATGGCACCAGGCCCCAGTGAGCTCATGGACTAATGTTGATGGGAAGTGTATGTGGTTTTCAGCCTGAAAGCCCATGTGAACTAGTTTACTTTATTTAGCCCTGAAACTGATATACATGGCACGGCCAAAAAAAAAAATTGGTGGCATGGCTAAAGTTTTTCTTGTAATTTTAGCTGTAAGTATGCATTATTTCTCCTTATTAACTACAGTTGTATTGTGATTTTTACATGGAGCACATGCAGGCTATAGAATTTCATATACACAACCAATGTTAAGTATAACTCCATGGCAAAAGTAGATGGATTTACTGTGGAATTCCCACAATTAAATGCAAAGATGATCGGATTACTATGTCATTCTCCATATACAGTAAGGGAGTGCCTTCACTAACTAGCATGTGTTTTATTACAGTAGAATTCTTTTGCAACAAAACATTTTTCAGGTAATGAAACTCTACAACTTGCTTCAAACTTGTTTTTTTTTCCCCATAGTCTCAGGTTAGTTCTATACCGGCACTTTAAATACAACAATACAACATTTTGAACTTTGTAACTTTAAGCTTATTTGATGATATTTATTTTATTACCGGTATTTATATAGTGCCGACAGTTTACACAGAACTTTACATATATTGGACATTTGCATCAGCCCCTGGCCTCAAGGAGCTTACAATCTAAGGTCCCTAACTCACATTCATACATACACATACTAGGGCCAATTTAAGTGGGAGCCAATTTAACCTACCAGCATGTCTTTGGAGTGTTGGAGGAAACCAGAGTGCCTGGAGAAAACCCACACAGGCACAGGGAGAGCATGCAAACTCCAGGCAGATAGTGCCGTGGTTGGGATTCAAATCAACAACCCTAGTGCCACCAGGTGGAAGTGCTAACCACTTAGCCACTGTTCTGCCTAGTGAATTTCAAGTGTAATATCAATTTTAAATTTACATAGAGTTTCCAGTCTCTGGACACAGCCCTATACGATCTCAGCAGATGGAGCCCGCAAGCATGGCAGCTAAAGTTGGCCTTAGATGGATCAAAATTCATCCAGTTAAGCAGGGACCAGCCACATTTTGATCCATGTGTTCCTGTTTAAAAGAAGTCAATTGTTGGATCCAGAATACAGTGTCTCAACTGGGGGGATTCTTCTATCCAACTTGTTTGTGTAGACAATGAAATCCGTTCAGCTTTTTTCATTCAACCCACTGACCGAGCGAAAAATAAAAATGAATATTGTCAGCTTAAATCCTGTGATAAATATAGTGCAGGCCTGGCCTATCAGGAAGTCTTTTCTATGTTTTATAAGAATCAAAATACAGCTATCCAGAACACAATGACTGCAAAGCAGTACGGTTCATAGGTGTGCACAGCCTATTGCATTAGGGTGTGCACCCCAAAGCTCAAACACACATTTAGCCTCGGCTGGGAAGTTCTCTGCGCTAAACGGCTCCCTGTTCATTCACAAACTGAAGCACACAGTTTACTATGCTTCAGGTTTGAACAAACTCAATGCATGATTGGCACCAATCACTCACTGTGTTCATTCAGAAAAGGAAGGGACCTGTAAATGACATATTTACTGACCCCTTCCCCTGCTCTCTATCCTGAAACATCCCCCTATGTGCCTTCAGCTGCATCCAGCAGTAGAGGATGGAAGCCAGCAGCTCTGTGGGGGACAGGCCCCCCAGACAGCAGGGGGAATCTAAACCACACGGGTTGATTGGGGAGTGCCCAGGCACACCTGGCAGACCCTGTGTGCACGCCTATGGCAGTGTTAATCAGTTAGTGTCAATGTAATAAAAGTGTTTAATGATAACTTTAACTACTTGCTGACCGCCTACTGCATATTTACTGTGGCAGGTTGGCTCTATTGTGCGACATTGATTAGAAATCATGCTCTATTGTGTGATATCCTTCAATAGCCACAAAGGGGCATGTGCGTGCCGCCGGAGGCACCAGATTGTGTGCTGACTGGACACATGGGATGCCTATCAGCGGGTCTGCGCAAACCCAATGTCTGCCGGCCACCCACTATCATTCCCCAGAGAGACAGAATGGCGATCTGCCTATGTAAACAAGGCAGATCGCCGTTCTGACAGGGAAGAAGATAGAGATCGTGTGTTCCTGCTAAGCAGGAACATTGATCTCTGTCTTCATCCAGTCAGAGCAACCCCCTACAGTTAGCAAGCACCCCTAGGGAATACAGTTAACCCTTTGATTGCCCCTGATGTTAACCCCTTCCCTGCCAGTGTCATTAGTACAGTTACGGGGCATAATTTTAGCACTGATCATTGTAACAATGTCACTGGTTCCCAAAAAAAGTGTCAAATGTGTCAGTTAGGTGTTCGATTTGTCCGCCGTAATGTTGCAGTCCCGCTAAAAATCGCTGCCATTACTAAAGAAAAATGCCATACAAATGTCCCATAGTTTGTAAATAACTTTTGCGCAAGCCAATCAATATACAGTTATTGGTATTTTTTTTTTTTTTTTTACCAAAAATATGTAGCAGAATATATATTAACTTAAATTGACGAAGAACTTTGATTTCTTTACATTTTCTTATTGATTGTGTTTTATAGCGAAAAGTAAATAGTATTGTTTGTTTTTTTCAATATATATAAGAACAAAAGCTGCGCTATATATTAATGATCAAAAAATGTGACCTAAAGAATATTCATCTAATATAATAGATATGGTAGATATGGACAACTCCTTGTTTAACACTAATAGTTGAATAATTAAATATAATCACAAATGAAATGTGCTAAATAAAACATAAAAATGAATATAATGAATACAAAAAAAATATGGTTAGATGTCACTGGACTCTCTATGCGGGATATCCTCCAGATTCAACTGTCTCTTGGATCGGGGATTGTACAGACAGATTAGGTGTCAGGTGTCAGTGGGTCCACTCAATGAAGACAGGAGGAGGTATAAGAAAACCATCACTGCCAAGCCTTGAAAGGTAAGATCTTTACTCACTGTCAGTGCGATGGCACCTTTGCTTTGACTGGTCTGTCAGTCCCGTATTAAGGCAGATAGTCCAGCCAAATAAACAGTTTAGTGTAGATCCATACCCAACGGACATGTTTCTTAGAAGAAGCTTGTGCTCAGTGGTGGGCAAAACATGTCAGCGTGACATCATCACCATGGACAAAGAGCTGCTTATACAGACACCCATGCTGATATTATAGCCGTTGGATATGGATCTACACTAGATGGGAAATAACAAACAACAAACTGTTTATTTGGCTGGACTATCTGTCCTCTTGTCTTCATTGAGTGGACCCACTGACACCTGACACCTAATCTGTCCGTACAATCCCCGATCCAAGAGACAGTTGAATCTCTCTGGAGGATATCCCACATAGAGACTCTGGTGACATCTAACCATCCAAGTTTTAAAGACCCATGGCTGGGGATAAGAGCCACAGGCACTCACAATCTCCTTAAACAAGAGATCTAAAAAGCTGGTAAGCAGCATTAATATCACTGGTGGAGGAACTTTCCTGTCGCACTTTATCACATCTCCCATGGTGTTGTCACCAGGTCACAATCAACTGCACATTCAGTGGGATTTCTATCCAATAGCCCATTGGACGGGACTCTAATATATATATATATATATATATATATATATATATATATATATATATTCATCATATTAATTTTTATGTTTTATTTAGCACATTTCACTTGTGATTATGTTTAATCATTCAACTATTATGCCCCGTACACACGGTCGGATTTTCCGATGGAAAATGTGTGATAGGACCTTGTTGTCGGAAATTCCGACCGTGTGTAGGCTCCATCACACATTTTCCATCGGATTTTCCGACACACATAGTTTGAGAGCAGGCTATAACATTTTCCGACAACAAAATCCGTTGTCGGAATTTCCGATCGTATGTACACAAATCCGACGCACAAAGTGCCACGCATGTTCAGAATAAATAAAGAGATGAAAGCTATTGGCTACTGCCCCGTTTATAGTCCTGACGTACGTGTTTTACATCACCGCGTTCAGAATGATCGGATTTTCCGACAACTTTGTGTGACCGTGTGTATGCAAGACAAGTTGGAGCCAACATCCGTCGGAAAAAATCCTAGGATTTTGTTGTCGGAATGTCCGATCAATGTCCGACCGTGTGTATGGGGCATTAGTGTGACACAAGGAGTTGTCCATATCTATTATATTACATGAGTGTTCTTTAGGTCACATTTTTTGATCATTAATATATAGCGCAGCTTTTTTTCTTAAATTGTATTTAGTGTGTGTGTCTCACATTGTAGTTGCGGCTTGTTTTTTCATTACTTAGGATTTATTTGGATAGCGCAGTAAAATTACCCTTTTTCAGTTTATATATATATATATATATATATATATATATATATATATATATATATATGTATATATATATATATATATATATATATATATATATATATATATATATAAAACCTAGTCTAACCTTTTCCCACTCTTAGCTCCGCTGTACTGGTGTTTTCTTTTTTTTAATCGGCCCACAGTTCAGCCTTAAGGGAATCTTTTCTATTTTTCTATTTTCCTGAACATGCTTAGGTTTATGAAACAAACACAGGTTAACCATGCAGGGTAGAAACAAGCCCTGTAGAAATTCACTCCTTCATTGTTTTAGCAGACCCTTCTCAGTGGGGAAAAGACACAAGCTGAATAATGTCTGTGGCTTTCAGATAATTGTGCTATATTTACAGTTCTGGAAAGTATTGAAAACTTCGCAATGCCGAGCTGAATAAAGCTGGAAACACCAGCAGCTGCCTTTGTTCTGTATGGCAATTTTCCAAGTCCCAAACGTCTTATTTGTATACAATGGTATCTTGCCAGCTGTTTAATATTCATACCTAATAAATATAATTCAGAAGAATAAACAGAGGCACATTAGTTTACCTCTTCACAGCAGATCATCTAAATATGATTTTTATTTGTAGCAGTTAAATGTGCTCTTGAAAAAAATCATGAAAAAAGCAATAATCTGTTTATATTAATGTATACAAAATGTAATACTATAGGGCTTGTTTTAAGTTAATGGTTTACAGCATGTTAGTGGGTGAAGAAATGAGAAAAGCAAAAATCCTAAAGACTGACGTAGAACATTAATCTTCCTTACCTGTTATATACACTTTTGTATACACACTCACCTGCCACTTTATTAGGTACACCTGTTCAAATGCTTGGTAATAAAAATTGCTAATGAGCCAATCACACGGCAGCAACTCAATGCATTTAGGCATCTAGACGTTCTGATCCTCGTTCAAAACAAGGATCAGAATGGGGAAAAAAGAGGAATGCCAACCTTGTTCCATTAGAGCAGGGTTTCTCAACCTTTTTGCCTTGGAAGAACCCTTGACAAAAAAATTGAGATTTTGGGGAACCCCTGAAATAATGTTCACATCTTCAGTTCCTGGAACATTGGTGTGATCAGTAAGCTGTTAATATGTTAATATAAATAAATAAATATAACAACAATTATTTTTTTGGAAATAGCATTACATAATAGAGTCAATATTGAATTGTACTTGTGTATTGTGACACTTGTGCTTGCGTTGTTCTGCATAGATGCTCAATTCTGGGTCAAACTTGAGATGACCAGTGTAAATCAAATGGGGTCAGGAGGGCACAGGACACAGGGGCTAGAGGGCACACTACATGGGGTGGCAGCAGGGCAAATTACATAAGAGCATTGCCCATTACATGGGAGCAGGGCATATTACATGGGAGCAGAGCACATTACATGAGAGCATGGCAAATTACATGGGGGGACAGCAGGGCAAATTACATGGAAGCAGAGCATAGTACATGAGAGATTGGCACATTACACAAGAGTAGGGCACATTATGTAAGAATTTAAGAAAAGAATAAAATACCAAACATAAAAAAAAGAAGCTGCAAACACAAAAAGGAGATATCCCTCCCAGTACAAGTTAAACAAAAAGTGTGTTGCGCTAAATAAACGTGAATATGCAAATTCTAAATGTGCAAATTCACAATACCATCATAAATAAATAAATAAAACAATTTCATACACTAGATACATATAACAATACATATAGAATATAATAATGTTCATACACTGCATATTAAACAGTGATCCAAAAAAGTCCCATGAACTCCAAGTGAAATCAGAAAAATCTCTGGGCACTTTATATGAGATCAGGGCAGATTATGGGGCAAACTTCAGGGCACATTACATGAGAGCAGGGCACAGTACCTGGGATCAGGGCATATTACATGACAGCAGGGCACTTTACATGAGAGCAAGGCACATTACATGGGAGCAGGGTGCATTATATGGGAGCTGGGCACCTTACATGGGATCAGGGTGCAGGACATGGAATCGGGGCGCATTTTGGGGCACACAGCAGGGTAGTTTACATGGGAGCAGAGTTCTTTACATGGAAACAGGGCACATTACATTGGAGCATGGCACATTACATAGGAAAGGGCATATTACATGGGGGCAGGGCACATTACACGGAGGCAGGGTGCATTAAATGGGAGTAGGGCACATTACATGAGAGCAGGGCACCTTATATGGGATCAGGGCACATTATGGGGCACACAGCAGGACACCTTACATGAGATTAGGGTGCAGGACATGTGATCAGGGCAGATTATGAGGCACACACCGGGGTGCTATAGATGGGAGCAGGGCACTTTCCATGGTGGCAGGGCACCTAAAAATGGGAGCAGATCACATTACATGAGAGGACACAGTTCATGGGATCAGGGCACATTATGGGGCACACAGCAGGGCATCTTACATGGGTTCAGGGCAGATTACATGGGATCTGGGGACCTCTCTTGGAACCCTAGCATTCTGCAGAACCCTGGTTGAGAAACTCTGCATTGTGGATGAAAGGCATGCAAAACTAACCATGCCTGTAGAAACCAATGAACTGAGTTAACATGGTGCCAATTGCCTAGGTTTTGATCACATGACCCCTGCTAAAGGGTAGGGTCAGTGTTAGAACGTGGTGATCCTCTCTTTCAGCAAAGACCATATGAGGGACAGGGTCATTTTTCCAATGCAGTGGGCCTGTGTCCAAGTTGAGCTTCCTTCTTTAAGAAAAGAAAAACTAAAGCTTCCTTGACAATGGCCTTTGTGGTGCTGTGTCCAGATCCATAAATCTAACGGAGCTGGAGGTAGCACAACTTTGGACTACTGACACATACAAGTTGTAGCTGCACCTGACCAGATGGACATACACAGTGGAATGCAAGGATAGAATAAACAAACACACTTTCCATATTATTCCCAACATGCACCGGGCTTTTCATCCCCACTTGCCGGATGACAGCTATTGAGTGTTTTCCAGTATCAGCAGTTTATTTCCTGTCCAAACACACTGTGATGTCATCCATACTGTATCACCACACCAGAGTAAGAACTAATAATAGACAGCCTATCCTTCATTTAGGCTTTCTCACTGTTTCACTGTCTCTTTGGAGAATGCTGATGTGCAGATGGGTAGCACATTGAATGATGCACTGGGGTTGACTAGGGAGTAGGTGGAGTGTTTTCTTATGTAACTATAGTTCCCCTCCAAATACATTTACTGTGATTAACTTGTAAATGACTCAGACAACAATATATTCTTCGTATTGCTAAAGGGTATAGTTCATTCAAACATTGCCCAATACTATGCACTGATAATTACAGCATATGGAACGTGTAAGAAAATGACATAACTTTAAAATTTTTCATAGCTAGGGGCACCTGCCAAGATCCACAAGATATACAGAAAAGTGTGAAAACTTCTCTCCAGATAATTCTCACATTTCTGGTGTATATAAATGAGTTTGTTTCATTCGTCATAGTTCCATATGACTTTCTGCCCGCACAATGTGCAGGTTATAAATATACGTAATTATGGTACTTGTCTAAGCTTAACAGTTGGTGCACAGTATGTTTTTTCAGCATTGTTACCTTCTCTGTTAGAATTGGTGATGAAAGTGTTAATTGATATTTCTGTTTGCTTTACAGAGACTGCTGTAGGTACATCAGATTTGGAACACATGATTCCTAAGCCCACTGATTGGTGCAATTTATGGATTATTAAACTATTACAGAACCATTATACTATAGGAATGAGTTGTACAGCAGATTCATTAGAAGCCATATTCATTTTCACTACGTAATACTTGGAACTGAGCGTATTATTTATGGATTGTTGCAAATGTTCATTTTGGCTTTGTATGCATTTTTTTAACCAATGATGATTATATTGTACAAATATGGAATAAACAAAATAAGGCACACCATTGTACTACTTGGTGTCAGACCTGATGGAACTATATTGTTTTGGTTTCTTTGGGGTTTTTTTGTTTTTGTTTTTGTTTTTTTGTTTTTTTTTTATTTAAAATTTCCACAAGATCCAAGAAGAGTACAAAGATACAGAAAGTAACTGTAGTATAAGAAGCATTTATTGTTTAAAGAGCAACTCATATGTTTTAGCTGCCTGTTGTTTTCTAGCATATCCTCTCCCTCCTAGGTATTAACTTACAGAACAGCAGGCATGCCAGGACAAGACTGATTTCACCTCTAATGCCCCGTACACACGGTCAGATTTTCCGACGGAAAATGTGTGATAGGACCTTGTTGTCGGAAATTCCGACCGTGTGTAGGCTCCATCACACATTTTCCATCGGATTTTCCGACACACAAAGTTTGAGAGCAGGATATAAAATTTTCCGACAACAAAATCCGTTGTCGGAAATTACGATCGTGTGTACACAAATCCGACACACAAAGTGCTACGCATGCTCAGAATAAATAAAGAGATGAAAGCTATTGGCTACTGCCCCGTTTATAGTCCCGACGTACGTGTTTTACGTCATCGCGTTTAGAACGATTGGATTTTCCGACAACTTTGTGTGACCGTGTGTATGCAAGACAAGTTTGAGCCAACATCCGTCGGAAAAAATCCATGGATTTTGTTGTCGGAATGTCCGATCAATGTCCGACCGTGTGTACGGGGCATAAGTGTTACTAAACCCACAACAGTAAAATCAGTCTGTATATATGCAGTAAAGCATGCTTGCTATACTCACTGTGGAACATAAGGGGTTAATCCTCTGCACTGTGTAAAATGCTGTTTGATCCTGTCTTTTCTGATCCTCCCCTTCTTCCACAGTCCCCAAACCCTCTCCCAATAGTAGAGAGCCTTGGGGGGACTCTGCACATGCTCAGTTTGGTGTGTATTGCTAGAGAGTTTTGTTTTTCTTGGGAGGGTACTTGTGATCGGCACAGGGCGAATCAGCACTGTTCAGACAGAGGGTCAGGGGTCGTGCGACCTCAAAAGGACAGGAGGAGACAGAAAACTCCTCCTACACGCTTTAACCCGTGCTTGGTCAGACACTGATAGAAGTCACAAGACTGCTATATACTACTGAAAAGGTATTTAGCAGTTTATATTTACTTAAATGATTGCATTTCCGAGTTCTGTGTACTGTGGGAGACCAGATGTAGTGAATGCAGGGTCCTGGGTTTAGTAACACTTTAATATAAGCATTCATTTCTAGACATGTGCATTCGTTTTCGTCTGAATCCATTTTCGTCTGAATTTTGGGTATATTCGTTATCGTTTTAATAAATGATAACGCACGTGCAGAATCTGAAAACTGAAAGATCCGACATAAACAAATGCTTTATTTTCGTTTTCGTTGTGACAACAGTTCAATATAGATAGGAGATTCGACATGGCGCTGACAATAGCGATCTGTGTCCATCGAACCTGTGGTCGAATGTGCCTAACCTTAGCTCTATTAGTCCAAGATTATTCTACATAGAGAGAAACGATTCGACATAGAGAGAAAAGATTGGACATTATAGAGACAATAGCAAAAAAGGTCGAATGTGCCTAACCTAACTCTATTAGTCCAAGATTATTCAACATAGAGAGAAAAGATTCGACATGAAGATTCGACGAAGCAGTCGCCGCGAGCGGACATTTATGGTCAAATGCTCCTCCCATAGGCTATAGAAGAATTCTAATGTTGGTTGACTAGTAATAATAATTAATAAATATAATTATTACTAGTGTCATACAACATTAGAATACTACTATAGTTTGTAGGCGGAACATTCGACCGGAAATGTACGATTACGTTGTCTTACAGTTTAGCTGCTCCGTCGAATCTTCTTAGAACATTCGACAGACACCATAAGCCTTCAATGACAGATTCGACCTTAATTATTTCGGATTTTCGGACTAATGCATTTTTTAACGAAACAAAATAAATAAAAACAAATTTCAGGAGTAACTAAATAAATTTATTTTTCGGACGAAAACTAAATTCCGAAACAAAATATTTTAGTGTGCACATGTCTATATTTCAGGAATTATATTCTTTTTAAAAAGATTTCAGTATTTTTGTAAGTAATTACAACAGTAGTTGAAGCGCTACTTAAACTGTTGGCGCTATATAAATACTGTATAATAATAATAATAATAAAATGTATGTAATTGATAATAAACTAAAAGATATGTTTGTATAATGATCTGTACTTAAAGTCCAAAATGTAGGTGAATGCTAATATTTAGGCTAAACAAATATCATCTAAATACAAGAAGCATGTGTATTCTTGATTGAATCTTCATTTCCTTGTGTTTTTCTTCCAGATCTATGCAGGAATCCAGCATGAAACTCCTTTGCTTTGTCTTTATCTGTACTAAAGACGGGTCACTGCTACTCTTTTCCCTTAGACAAGGGGGTCTTGTAAACATCCCCTGTCTTTTCCTGGAGGCATCCTGTATTAGGAGAGCCTGCTATGTCCCTTTTACCTCTCTGCCCTCTACATAGGCACTAACTTTACCTGGTAATATCTGGGTTTGGAGCAGCACTTGATACACAAAATGAAGTTATACCTGTTGTGGCTATTGGAGAATATAATTTAATCCACAATGCCCATAAAAGACTCACAGAGAATGTACAAATTGTACTTTCTGCTATAAGGAATGTGGACATTCTGTAGACAACAGTGTACAGTTACACCATGGCAATAAGCAAAATTAAAAAATGTAAAACATTTCTAATCTTTAACTGTACAATTATGATGCATACAGATATACACTCAGCAGCCACTTTATTAGGTACACCTGTTCAAATGCTTGGTAACACAAATTGCTAATCAGCCAATCACATGGCAGCAACTCAATGCATATAGGCATCTAGACATGGTGAAGACTACTTGCTGAAGTTCAAACTGATCATCAGAATCGGGAAGAAAAGGGAATTTAAGTGATTTTGAACGTGGCATGGTTGTTGGTGCCAGACGGGCTGGTCTGAGTATTTCAAAAACTGCTAATCTACTGGGATTTACATCTCTCGGGTTTGCAGAGAATGGTCCGAAAAAGAGAAAATATCCAGTGAGCGGCAGTTGTGTGGACAAAAATGTCTTGTTGATGTCAGAGGTCCGAGGAGAATGGGCAGACTGGTTGGAGGTGATAGAAAGGCAAGAGTAACCCAAATAACCACTTGTTACAACTAAGGTATGCAGAATACCATCTCTGAATGCACAACACATCAAATCTTGAAGCAGATGGGCTACAGCAGCAGAACCACTCCAGTCAGCTAAGAGCAGGAAACTGAGGCTACAGTTCGCACAGGCTCACCAAAATTGGACAATAGAAGATTGGAAAAATGTTGCCTGGTCCGATGAGTCTTGATTTCCGCTGCGACATTCAGATGGTAGGGTCAGAATTTGGCATAAACAGCATGAAAGCATGGATCCATCCTGCCTTGTATCAATGGTTCAGGCTGCTGGTGGTGGTGTAATGGTGTAAGGGATATTTTCTTTGCACACTTTGGGCCCCTTAGTACCAACTTACCATCATTTGAATACCACGGCCTACCTGAGTATTGTTGCTGACCATGTCCATCCCTTTATGACTACAGTGTACCCATCTTCTGATGGCTACTTCCAGCAGGATAATGCACCATGTCACAAAGATCAAATCACCTCACCACTGGTTTCTTGATGCTATCATGTTAATATGGACCAAAATCTCTAAGGTCCAAGATCAAGCTCTAAGATCCAACACCTTGTTGAATTTATGCCATGAAGAATTAAGGTAGTTAAGGCAAAAAGGGGGTCCAAACCGAAACTACAGTAGCAAGGTTTACCTAATAAAGTGGCCAGTGAGTATATGGTAAATGGTATTTATCATATTCATTTTTTCCAATACTTGTTCAACAGTATTTGGTTTGTCAAATAGGGCATATGGAACATGTGTACAATGGATAGGGCCATCCTGTAATAAGTGTCTTTATATATTGATTTAGCACAATCATATAATATGTATCCTGTTAGTTTGATATGAGCCAACAAAGTCCATTTTTGTTGTCACTGCTGTATTCAATAGAACAGCTCGAAGTGCACTAATCCATAGCAATAACTAACATTTCATTTATGGCATCAATTCACTCGATTTTTAGTGACTGGAATTTAAATCAGTACATGATGATCACGAAAGCATTTTTATGAATAATCCCTCGCTATGCTTACCTGTACTGTTTGTGCAAGTTGACATTTTATACAGACAACCCATTTCTTCATATGATGATAGATATGTAATAATATTTGAAAGTTCACTTTAAGGTAAACCTGTCAAAAACCCGAGCAAGTCAGACTAAACATATCATGAAAAAACAGGCACAAGCAGAGGTTATCTTTAGTGGATACTGCGTGTCAAAATAATCAGTATTTCCCAAGATACTGGCAGCTGAAGTTATATCCACAACCTTCTCTGTTAAGGTTGGTCTGAACTTTGCCCCTCCCTCATTGCAATCTTCGCCAATGGTCAGGGATGTCATCTATTACTTTAAAGAACCAATATGGAGGTTGGAGGGGTTGGGGACCAAGATTGGATTTTTTAAGAAGTCAAGACTTCCACATAACTTCAGACTTCTATATGTTTGGTTCTACGAACTGTTTGGATAGGCAATGTCAATGAAGGTGCTCTACTTGTGCACTTTTTTTTTATTATGTGTCACCCCAGGGTTGTAGCAGGTTCAAAAGTGCAAAGTTATGTGTCAGGCTAGATATTATTCATTACAATTCAGCTTTAAAGCCTACTCCATCTTCACATCTTAGAGTATGCAGCTGTTCTCCACTATTGACACCATGACAACAACAGAGGATCCAACAACACCATCCATTTATAAGCTATGAAATTCAAATCATGACTTAACTGTTGAGAAGCATAGGCATAATAACATATTGTATATTAAAATGAAATCAAAGGTAGCTTGCCCCTTCTTCATTCAATAAAACACTGAATGTGTTTTGATTGGAAGGGCTAGGCCAACACTTTATTACATGAACATAGCCTACATGGCAAACAACAAATAACCGTGAGCACCCATTTAGCAAAAGGTAGTATAAAGGCCTTTCCTCACCATAACTATCCACAGGTCACACCATTCAAATGAAACAGCCCATAAGGGCGTTAATCAGATACCCTTTGGTTGCTGGCAAATATAAAGAAGAAAGGATTACCACTACTCCCGACCAACCCAGGTGAACAAACCATAAGAAGCAGCCTCAGCCTACATGCCTCCACCACACCACACACCCGGATGCATTTCGTACCACCCACCCGGGCTTAGCCATAGTCCCCCTATGACTAAGCCCTGGTGGGTGGGATGAAATACACCAGGGTGTGTGGTGTGGTGGAGACATGTAGGCTGAGGCTGCTTCTTATGGTTTGTTCACCTGGGTTGGTCGGGAGTAGTGGTAATCCTTTCTTTTTTTATATTTACTAGCCCTCTGGATTGGTATCAGGATGAGCCTGCTCACCATGCTCTGTGACACAAGGATATACTTTCACCTCTACTTTAAACTGCGCCATAAGCTCTATAATTTGGTTGCTGGCAATGTATACCCAGGCAATAAAGTTGTGACAATGACAAGAAAATAGGATGAAAGGGTTGGAACCCCTCGTGCCCATGTAGAACTCTCAGGTCAATGTATCTCCATCCATATATTTGGTTGAGCTCCTCTCTATTGAGGATATCCAGTTGACTACAAATTATACAGAAGTATATTCAGTAAATTGCCCCCTAAACATGTATCATGCTTCCACCAGTCCACAGGGACCCATATACAAAAATAGGGTAATCTTTTACTGGCAGTACAGAACCAAACAATTGCAGCAAAAACCTGTTTGGGAACGGTACACATCCTTTAAAGTTGAACAGCAGGCAAACAGCTAAATTCACAGGTAAATATGGGAGCCATTTTTCCTGCCAAAGGATTTGTATTCTTGTCTATCCAGTCCTGAGATTCACACAGCTCTGCCACATGACACAGCTTTATCTGGCAGGGGAGGGGATCTGATATCTCACTGCTGCAATCTCACTTACAATTTCAGGTTTTGTCTCTACCCCAGCCTGTTAATGGATAGTGAAAGGAGAAGCAACAGACTGATGAGCTCATCTCTTTTTCACTTTGCCCTTTTCTCCTATCAGCATGATCCTTGCACTGCAGGACATCGGACGTGCTGCTTCTCCCTTTCACAGTCTGAGCTCTGCTGTACAGTAGATTGCATGAGGCTGATACTAAGCCAAATTTAGATTCTTACACTGATTTAATTGACAGCAGTATACAACAAGAGAAGCAACGTGACACACAACTGGGTTTCTGAGAAGGGCCTCTGAAAGAACATTAAACCAAAGAGAGTGACAAACCAAAAATGTTTGTCACTCTATAGTAAAAAATCAGTTTATCACATGTCCTCACCCTTCCTGTTCTTTGCACCAGTATATCAAAATTAAAATATTATCGAATAAAAACAAAGACAATGCTAGAAACATGTAGTTGTAATTCAATAGCATTGATTTATTCCAATAAGACAAACCTCATGAATATCAGTATCTCACCAGAAAGACAACTGTAATAGAAATAAAAGGAACACATTGCCAGGTGTTCAATGGCGATTTCTATTCTGAGTGGGAAATCTCTCAGGAACACATCACTGCAACATAAACAATATTCTCTTCGCATTGCTACAACCTCGAAATAAGAATCATATGTAAGCCGATCTGTTAAATACCATAACCTTAATACCATGCAGAAAATATTTCAGCTGATTAAAGATCTGTTTTTAGATTACCGGTAAACTTAAAAGCGGACTCTAACAATTAACAGTGCACTGCACAAGTAATTCCAGTGTTGTCAACAAAAAGATTGCGGAGATGATTCAACCACCTATAGCCACAGTTTCCTTGCTGGCCTGCACCTTTGATCCCTTGCTGTCTACAGGCTGGCCTGTGTAGTCTGATCCAATAGAAGCGCTACTGTAGCTCAAATTGCTGGTACCAATAGAAATGTGTCAGAACCCACAGTGCAGCACAGTTTGTTGTGTATTGAGCTGCACAGCAGCAGACTGGTCAAGGTGCCCATGCCAACCTGTGTCCACAGCCAAAAGCGCCTACAATGGGCACATGAGCATCAGAACCGGATGGCAGCACAGTGGAAGAAGGTGGTCTGATGAATTAAAGAATGGTTTGAGGAACACAACATTCCAGATTTGAATCCAATAAAGCATCTGTTGTATGTGCTGGGACAACAAGTCTGATCCATGGAGGCCCCCTGTTGCAACCTACAGGACCTAAAGAATCTTCTACTGACAGCTTGGTGCCAGCATACTTTCAGAGGTTTAGTGGAGTCCATCCTTGACAGGTTAGGGTGGGGTGTCATAATGTTATGACTGATCAATGGGTATATACAGTATCTCAACAAGTGAAAGTTAAGGCACTCACAGGTATTAAAGCAGGAAAATGTGTTATAAAATAACTATTTATGGTGTTAGATATTTCAGTGGGGTTCAGCCCTTAATAATCAAGGTCCAGTGAAATGTTTGACACAAGAAATACTTGTTTTTTAAAACATTCTCCTGCTTCAAGACCTTTGAGTGCCTCAACTTTAACTTGTTGATATATTGATGCTTTTGACGTCAGCGCACCCAGGTAAATGTCATCTTATGGGTGTAGTGATTACTGGGAAAAGCACAATTGGCTAAAAAGAATTTGTATGCTGTAGCATTAACAATAGTATCTTTCACTGGAAATCCCTAAACTCAATCATTTGGATGGGGGGCCCACACATACACTATATTGTCAAAAGTATTGTGCCGCCTGCCTTTACATGCACATGAACTTTAATGGCATCCCAGTCTTAGTCCATAGAGTTCAATATTGAGTTGAAAGGTAAACAAAGGGAGAGGCACCTCTAATTATAGGATTTAAAAGAAATTTATTGTGTCATCCAATTGGCAACTCACATGTGTACAGAATTAAAAAGGCACATCCATGTAAGAGAGGTCCCAAGAGATGTCATCGGTGAGGTCAGTATCCTTCGCTCCTGTCTCTAAAGGGCACCAACCCCCGAAAAACAACCCCACACCATAATCCCATTACACCAAATGATTTGGACCATTGTTTGTCCAACATCAGTGCCTGAACTCACAAATGACTTCTGGAGAAATGGTCAGACATTCCCATAGACACACTCCTAAACCTTGTGGACAGCCTTCCCAGAAGAGTTGAAGCTGTTATAGGGTGCAAAGGGTGGGCCAACTCAATATTGAACCCTATGGACTAAGACTGGGATGCCATTAAAGTTCATGAGTGTGTAAAGGCAGGCGTCCCAGTACTTTTGACAATATAGTGTACCTTTGCCAAATAGTGAGTGTGATGAGCAAATGTCCTCAAACATTTAGTTATGTAACATATTTGTAAGTAATTTAATATAGTTGGATGTATGTAGAAATGTACCCATGTGTACATATTATCACACAGGTAAATGTTTATTTTGCTTTGTGTTTAACACAAAGATTGTTTTATCAAGTTTACTGCTCTCCTAATATTACCCTTGATTTGGAAGTCACCCATGAAGCTTTGTTGAGGTAAAAAGATGAAACTCCAGTGCTAGAACCACAATATGACATTGATTTGATCCTTTGCATTAAGTGTTTGAAATTGTAATTACAAATAGTCAGAGAGCAGACAGCTTTGCTAGTGATGAGATTAGGCTGCCACATGCGTTTGATAACCATAAATTAACACCTTGCCGATCGCACAGCTTGGGAGAAGGTGAAGAATAATGTGAAGAGTACTTAGTATGCAAGAAAATGCAAACTAGGGGAAGAAGTTAGAATGTGTTTTTCGCAACATTCCCATGGCTCTAATTACTTAGGAGGGCTGCCTTCAATGTATTTGCTTAGAAACTCACCCTCTAAAACAATGCATTGTAATCTGTGCTACTTTTTTTTTAGAATTACATTTTTGCTTGGTTGCTTAAAGATAATACAATGCGTCTGACACACAGGACTTTATAAGACAATAAAATAGTATATCTTGAAGACACGATAAGCATGAACGTGGATGCTCAAATAAAGCTAATCCAATTATTCTGTCATTCATTTCTGAATGAATCGGTAATGAGTTAAGGGAATGCGTAGTAGTTTTGCATACTATATATGTTCTTTATTTATCATGACCAGGACTAAAAAATATTTTTTACAACTGTTGTATCTTTTTTTAGGATCTTAAGTATGAAATATAGCATATTTCCAGCTAGCAAGTGGCGCTCTCAGCGCCTTTTTGTGTGATTTTTAGGTTACCCTTATTGACTGCTGAAAAAAGGCCTGTTGATGCATGAGTTATTGAGCTCTTTAAACAACAGGCCTTATTATGGTCAAATAAGGCCTGTTTAAAGATTGCTCAAGCTGAAATATACACACCACTCATCCCTTCCTCTCTTGCCGCTGTAATCAAACAGCTCTGTTCAAAGTTTGAAATAGATATAGAGAGCATGAAGACAAACTGCATCTGTTTTTCTCTCTCTCTCTCTCTTCCTCTCTCCCATAATACTCGGTGAATGCTGGTGCATGGATACACCCTGTATTAAAGTGCACCTGAACTCAAAAAGTGAAGATTTTCAGGCTTATAGGGAATATTTGTTAATGTTATTTTGTGTATAAGCACTACCCTTGAATTCATTCTGAAAAATAGCAGTGCATTTGTGAACATGTGACTGTGCCCAAGTACTCATGTGTTTTGTGCCTCATAGAAGTATATCTTCACTGCTTGTCTCACAAGGTTGGGGTGAGATTTGGTGATGTCCATAATGTACAGCTCATTATTCTAGCTGAAAAGGAAGTTGTACACAAAATACAATGTCAGTGTCAGGACCCCTTGCTTCTGCTACATTTATTTTGGGGGTCAGTGTTTTCTCTACCTCTCCTGCTGATACTTGATCACTAGTCATCAGATCATTTGTCATCAGTTGAACAATTTTGACCCGAGGGACCAAAGCTTTACTCCTCTACCAAGATGGCTTCCTCTAAACAGAAGGTGAGAAACAAGGTATGGTAGGTCAGTGATGGGGAAAAAGATGGACTGTAGGGAGCCTACAGGCAATACTGGTGACTAGTTATTTGCCCTCCAGTTGCCTTATGGGACTTTCACATAAGTAATAAAAGATATAATACAGTCTAAAGTCTTTTCCTTTTAAAGAGTCAGGGGAAAGTATCATTGTCCTTGCAAAGCCCTCCCACACCCACTCTGTTTACTTTACTTTACTTTATCTTATCCCAATTAATTTACCTTACCAGTGTTCCTTCATTGCTCTTGCTTCTGCTGTAGCCAGCCCTGAAATCCATCATGTCTGTAGGTATATCAAAGGAAAAAAGGAAAAAGGGATTTTATTTTTTCCTTTGATATACTATCTCATGGGATGTGGTGCCATTCTTATTGGGTGCTTCACCATTAATCGGACACAAACTCTATGTCTGCTGGTGTCAGACACTAAAGAAAATAATGACGTCATGTGACAGCATTGCAGCTTGGCTGCTAGACTCAGGCACTACCCCATGGTAGAACCCCATGTTTCACTGTACCCAGATGCACCAGCTGCCCTTTATCAGTCTCCCTTCAAAGCCTAAATTGATGGCCAATAAATGTCCAAACCATTACACTATAATTTTTGTTCTGATTGAGCAGGTATTCCCATTGATTACAAATATGTTATGCATAGAACATTTACAGTACAGTGGTCAGTACATTCACTGTTGGTAATGCCAACTGTCTTTTCTTTTCTGGTGTCTGATTTAACATGAGACGGTCGCTTGTGTAAGTTTAGAATCATTGATGTGGGGGTTAACCTCTAGATGCAGGGATTCTCATTAAATATTAGTGTTATATATGCCTTAAAATGTGTCATTTGCTAAATCAGCCAACCAGCTGGGAAACGGGGAAGGCACCTTCACTAGTGGAGACCGATTAAGCGGCCTAGTGCCTAGGAACAAAAGAGAGGGAGAGAGATGAAGTAGTGAGGCACTGAAAGAAGAACAGGTATGGTGTTGTAGAGAAAGTATGTTACCTGCATCCAGTAGCAAGAGTGGGACCAATCACTAGGAGCAAAGTGACGGTATTGCTGAGTTAGTGGAGACCAGTACATACTGCACGGTACTGGCTCAAAAATGCTGCACACCTGGATGGAGAGGCATTCTCTGTCCGGAGTGCTTAGTGTCAACAGTGTGAAGACGTTCAGCCACAGATCACAAAGAGTTAACAGTACAAGCTGCTGCTCACTTCTAAAGTTGGGAGATCTGCCTTAATGTTGATTTTCATTTGACTGCAGCTTCCTGCCTAGGTTAGGCATTAGCGAGTGCAGTTCTTAAGCCTCCGCCCACAAACTAGGATATATATATATATATATAGATATATCTATATCTATCTATCTATCTATCTGTCTGTCTGTCTGTCTGTCTGTCTGTCTGTCTGTCTGTCTGCCTGTCTGTCTGTCTGTCTGTCTGCCTGTCTGTCTGTCTGTCTGTCTGTCTGTCTGTCTGTCTATCTATCTATCTATCTATCTATCTATCTATCTATCTATCTATCTATCTATCTATCTATCTATCTATCTATCTATATATCTATATATCTATATATAGATATATATCGATATATATCGATATATATCTATATAGATATATATCTATATAAATTCAGATTGGTCTTCAGAGCTTCAGAAACTTTAACAAAATAAATACTGTCATATTTAGTGATGTGAACATCACTGCCATGGGTAACTGTGGGATAATTAAAAGTTAGAGATTAATTTATTAGGTTATAATGTATTAAATTATTCTAGCTTGTATGAAGACTGATGCTTTTTGAAGTCTCTGCCTCTTTAGATATTAGACTTTGCCCCTCCTTACAGACTGCTGCACTTGTGACCTGTTACTACTAATTAACCCAAGATACACAAGAGACAAGAGAAATATCCGCATGAGAAAATGAGCAGTCTTTTTTAACCACCTAACTCCAGCTTGCACTGTCATATGTTCTGCTTCTTTTTAGCTTAAGGCCTCATTCACAAAGGGCTTATGAATGCATTTTCCATGTGAGGACCGTGTTTACTTGCACAGGGATGCACAGGTGTTCCATGCATCCCTGAGCAGGCAGTCTTATAAATGTCTATTAGTTGCAGCAGCTGCATGGATACAGTCGCTAGCAGCAGTTTCACATTGTGTCTGCGTTCAGGGTCGTACACTCGCACACACATGGATATCCTAATAGACATCAATGGGCCTGCCTACATGCAGGGAACACCTGTGCATCTGCGTGTGGGTAAACACGGGGTACACATTGATACCCCTTGTGCGAACAAGTCCTAAAAACTAGATTGAAGTTTTTGCTTGTCTTTACCTTAACCTCCCTGACGGTAATCCCAAGTGTGGCTCGGGGTTAAATTTCAGTGCCATTAGCGGTAACCCCGAGCCACACTCAGGATTACATTGCAGGATCCTGGTGCGGTGTTACTTACCTTGTCCCCAGGATCCTGCGATGTCCCCCGCAGTGTCCGTGGGCTCTGTCTCCTCCGAAGCCTCTCCGTGCCAGGCTCCGTTCCCTGCGAGCGGCACAACGCGCGGGGGCAGAGCCTGGCGGCAAATTAAAAAAATGTAAAAATTATAACACATACAGTACTGTAATCTTACAGATTACAGTACTGTATGAAATCATTTCACATCCCTTTTGGCCCATGCCCTGCATGCAGTTTTATATGATATATACTGTTCTTTCTGCCTGGAAACTGGAGTTTGTCCATAGCAACCAAAAAGTAAGTGTCCCTTTATGTCAAAAGTGGGTTTAGATCAGCTAGAAAACAGCTATAGTAAATTAGAACACTTGCAGAATTGAGCGATAGTGAATCGTGGGGAAATTTATTTTATTATTATTATATTATTATTTTTAAAAATTATTTATATTTATTTATTATATTATAATTTATGTTTTTGTGTTTCAAACTTCATCATACCCGAGATATCTACTAGACTCTTGTTTGGACAGATTTAAGTGTGTTATTGTTAAGAATTACAGGCCTACACTATAAAACGCCAAATTTCCATGTAAAATAATTGTACCGCTTTCAGCACCTAAAATCCGAAATAATCATACCGCCAGGGAGGTTAAAGACCCATGTTGTATTAGGATATTCCGGGCCCACAAATAACCCAAGATACCCTTTGAGGGTCCGATATACAATCAAAAATAACACAATACAAATCAGATTAAACAATTGAAAAAAAAAATACAATTTTTTGACAATTTTGAGATAATAATACAAAATACAAAATTTTGTTTTTGTTTTTATGTCTTAGCCTACAGAGGCTCACATAGACACACTAGATGATCCCTTGGTATAGTGCTTATTACTGTTGGTGCTGCACACAGAAGGTAAACCTTGAGCCTTTACAACCACTTTAAGGTTACAAGATCTCACTGCTCTAGTTCCAGGCTATACTTCTCCTGCTCTAAGGCCTCGTTTCTGTTGCAAAGGTTGGAAAGTTTTAATTACCCACAATCCCACTTCAAGTAAATAAAAAATAGGCAGAGAGGAACCACTCTATGCTAAAGCCTGGGCACCAAAACACCTTTGAAGTGTAGGAAGAATGGCGGATAACACAACTGGCGAGCATCTTCCACAAAACTGAAATGGTAGTTTTTAAGTGGAATGACCCATGTAACAATAAAATAAAGCTACAGAAAGTTGAAATTTCTTGAAATGAACAGTACATAAACACCTGAACTGCTCAGAGGAGACCAATACTATTATTATAGTGTGTTTTATGCAGATACTGCAGGAAGATAACACTCATTCCTGTCTGAATGTTATGCACATGCAGGCATCTTATAGAGAATAAAGTAGCAATCACAATGTCCAATCACTTGTCATGCTTTATGCAGTGAAAACTGCATTAGTAAGTAATGTGATAACTGATAGTATTCTTAGCATTATGTTTTCTTGCACTAAATTATATCAATGAACTCTTCTTATTACAAGTCTCAGGGGGTTATTTACTAAACGCAAATCCACTTACGGACTACTAAACTCACAATTTTGAATCCCATGGACCACTAACATGAATCTTACATGCCCAATACACACAATGCTCTTGCTTTCTGCCCCCCTCCCCCTGGATCACACTGCTGTCCTATACACACAATGCTCCAGCTCTCTGCCCCCTGCACTCTGCATCACGCTTCTGCCTTACACAGGCTTTAAGTGTGGGAAAAAAGTGTTAACGGTTCACCTATGAGGTTTGGTTAAGGAGTTGAGTTGGGGGCTTTAAGCTCTATCTACTGTACATCAATGGATGCATACACACACAACAACATGCGGTATATGTAAAATGTATTATGCTGTCATTTATCCTGAATGGTACCCGAAGCACCATAATTCAGTCATGTGAATGGAGCTTATTTTTATTTTATTTTTTTTGCATGAGGGCTCATTAGGGCCCGTTCAAAGTAAGTGGTCTGCCTTTATGTGTATTAACACACCAAATAATTATGTACACCGTGACCCACATTTTATTGGCATTTCATAAAATGTTGGCCATGGTGTGGAACTTGCAGTGCTGGTGAAGTTCTTTACGCTTATCACAGCAGAGAGGACACTGAACTTAAAATAGACCCCCAAGTATCAATGCAATAGTAAACTAATTTGTATTGTTTGTGGGTCTGTTGAAGCAAATGAATATCATGTGCTTTTCTATCCTGCACTTGGGTCCCTTTCATGTGCTTTCCAATATCTTCTCTGCTTCTGTGTAACAAAGATTATTGATTACAGAGCTCAAAAGCTAAAGCTGAATTTAAAGTACAGATGTGCATTATCTCACTTCCTGACTAATGAGGAGGAGAGCTATTCTTCCTGGATAGAGCAGAGGATCATGGGACCTGTGGTCCTGCAGTCAACACCCACTGTAATTTTGGAACTACAGATTTAAGAAAGCTGATCTGGCAAAGGATTATGGGAGAGCTGATGTTTTCTTTCTGCATCCAGCTGCATTGGGACTCGACAGTCCAGCCGGAGGTAGTGGCACAAAGCTCACGCATCTGCGCAGCTGCAACACATATCATCTCACAGCCACTCTCCACTATCCAGCGATCCTCATAGCCCTTCTCAGCCTCATCCATCACAGCTGTCAGCATACTAGTGGCCTGCTGAATAACAGCTCATCTCATCCTAAATTACCAGCTTTATGATGGATGCCTTTTTCTGCTTTTTTTTTCTTGTTGGCTGATGTATCAGGCATTATATTAGTGTAACAACAAAAAATAACTCTAGATGGTATATGTGATATGATTATGTTACATTGACTGTATATATCTGTTATTTTTAAAAGTGATTTTGTTCTACACATCTTTCATCCCCGAAGAAAGAATTAAACTTCTGAAACGAATCGGTTGTCTGTTTGACTGCCAACAGAAATTGTGGAACATTGTTCACGTATACATTATTCTTTTGGTTGCCAGAATATTACACCAGCCGCAAATTGTTTTTAATATTCGTTTAATACTTTAATAAAGTTTGAGTTGAGATTTTATATTATGCAAAAAACTTTTGATTAGTATTAGTTTGAGCACCTGGGCCCTTAAAGTCCCGTAGGGGTTTTTTCTTTTTGTCTTATAATAATTTGGGATGATGGCCTAATTATTCCCTGACTATACCTTTAACCACATTAATTTTGAATTGCCCACCTTTCTGTTTACCCAGCTGTATAAAGATACTGCTAGCAGACACCAGTTTATCCAACTCAATCAAGGAATTCTTGCTTTGACACTTCCCTAGTTCTGTCAGCAGATCTGATTCTGTCATTGTTCATTACTCTTGACCTTTAAAGGGCCCCAACTTGCTAGCAGAAGACACTATCCTCAACTTCTGGATATACTTTATTCCATATGCACAACTACCCATTGCTTATTTAAAGTGGTGCCCCTCCTCTATACAATTATCCATAAAAAGGTCATTCTCGTGGTCCCATTGCATTGCACCACCGGTCAGAAGGCAGCTGGCGGTTTTCTTAATCCTCTCTCCCACAACCAGTTTTGTACTCTCAACAGACACCATTTATGCACAGTGGTTATGCATAGTCTGCTGACACTATTTAAGCAATGATATTCACCTTTGCTTAATCCTTCAAATTGTGTATCTTACTGTAAATAGTTGTAATTCCGTAAGTGTTAACTTGAACCATCCTTGAGATATTCAGCATAACTGTGGTTACTGAAATACTGTGTCCTTTGCCCTTTTTACTCTGTGCTGGGTATTATTGGTAACTAGTTTGGTGAACATTGTTGATCTAACCATGTCTGAACCTAGAGTGTCAGAGGGGTTAAGGAGTTTGCAGGGTCATGGGCAGCATCAAAGGAGAAGCATCCTCCAGCTGTTCCTATGGGGGTAGCGCTAAATAAGTTATTTGAACAATAAAAAGCCTGCAGTTATTTATAAGTATCTGTATGTAGATTGCCATCACTGAACATTTTAAAGGTGCATTTGTTTTAATTGTTTATAATAAGGGTGAAGCTCCTCTTAGATGTTTAAAACAACCTCTTGCTGACCTTGGTAGTTATAGCCATTACCTTGGTAGTTATAGTCATTGTGGAGCACCTCATCCTTAAACTTCACAAGAGATGCATCTTTTCCTGTGTACCTACTCTGTGTTTATATTAGTGTATAAAATGTTGGCAGGCTGACAAATCATGGTTAGGAAGGGGGAGCAGGATGAGCTGCTGAAAGTAAAAGTGTCTCTGCTGTAAATATTTGGGATGAATTACAGTCCTGTAGACACAACAGGAAGTATGAGGAAAGGGTCACCAGAAAAAAGGGAGTGGATCTCCCCAGCTGGGACAGAGACAACAATAGAGACCTGTCAGAGGTTCTAAACCCTCATCACTCTATCCAAAACTAAAAATAAAAGTTTTTCCTTAAAATATACTTTAACTTTTAATGGATGAAAATAAAACACGTTCCTATTGCTTTGCAGCTACAAGCTCTACCTTCTATCTGCCCTAGAAACCCATGCAAACCAATTCAAACGGAAAAAAGCAATTTCACTATTTATAAACCGCACTTACAAACAACATTAACATCATTTAACACAGCAGTGTACCACCCACACAGTGCCAAGCAACTGTTTAGTGACAGCTAAAATATTCGAAGACGGTTCAGTGATTGTCTAAACAATCGAGAGAGTAACACTGACAACAATGCCTCTTCCAAGCTGCAGAGAGGCTGCAATAAAACTGTATATGCTGTAATTTCATTTCATGTCTGTTACGGGGTGAAATGTTTAGCTTTGGAAATCCAGGGGCTGAAAGGATTGGGAATAATAAAATACAAGCACAGGTAGACAAGCAGTAATTGAATGCTTCACTTAGGAAGAAAAACATTGAATTTGCAAAGGAAAAAACACACGGCCCATCAATCTAATAACAAAGTGTTTGAAGGGATAAAGAACAAGCACAACATAATAAAGCATGTTGGCTGCAGCTAAAGAAAATGAAGATAATAGTGAACCAATACTGAAGTATCAAGCTGTTTTCTGAAACCTTTTTTTTAACTTACATTCAAGACATTGGTCAAAAACGTAGTAAATTTGTGGGACAAATTCAAACATGTCATTAGTGAGATACCTTTAACCTGTTGCCGACCAGCCGCCGCAGTTATACTGTGGCAAGTTGGCTCGGCTGCGCGAATCGACGTACTGGTACATCAGTTTGTGCACTGGGTTTTGCTTTGCGGGTCCGGTGGACTCGATGTCTGCCGGCCACCTGCGAAGCAGAACGGGGATCTGCCTTTGTAAACAAGGTGGATCCCAGTTCTGACAGGGGAGGAGAGAGAGATCAGCTGTTCCTTGTGATCAGGAACAGCGATCTCTCTCTACTCCCAGTGAGCCCATCATCCTGACAGTTAGAAAGCACATGCCTAGGGAACACTTAACCCTTTGATCACCTCTAGTGTTAACCCCTTCCCTGCCAGTGCCATTTATATGGTGATCAGTGCATTTTTATAGCACTGATCACTATGTTGGTGTCACTGGTCACCAAACAGTGTCACTTAGGGTCAGATTTGTCCACTGCAATGGCACAATCCCGCTAAAAATCGCAGATCTCCACCATTACTAGTAAAAGCAATAAAAAAAAAAAAAAAAAAGTCCCTAAATCTCTCCCCTATTTTGTAGACGCTACAACTTTTGCACAAACCAATCAATATACGCTTATTGCGATTTTTGTTTTCAAAAAAATATGTAGCAAAATACATATTGGCCTAAACTGATGAATACATTTGTTTGTTTTTTTTTTGGATATGTATTATAGCAGAAAGTAAAAAATATAGTTTTTTTTTCAAAACTGTCGGTCGGTTGTTTATAGTGCAAAAAAATAAAAAATCACAGAGGTGATCAAATAGAAAGCCCCGTGTGTAGGAAAAAAAGGACATCAATTTTGTTTGGCTACAGCGTCGCACAACTGCGCAATTATCAGTTAAAGTAACGCAGTGCCGTATTGCAAAAAAGGCCCTGGTCAGGAAGTGGGTAAATCCTTCCAGGGCTGAAGTGGTTAAAAACTAGCCACAGTATCATTTTTTCAAGAGACCCATCTCCTACCACACTGGAGTACGAAGAAGGGGGGACGGTAGCTATGCATGCTTGAGCACTCCCAAAAAAGGGCAGTGTTTGTATATCCATAGCCTGGACACACAACAAACAACTGGCACTTTTGAGGAGCTGGGGGGGAGCAGGTACCCGATTTTGACAGGTACCCACTTCCCACTTCCGTTCCTAGCGCCGCAGCTTGCGGAAACTGAATTTCTCCTACCTGCAGTCTTCTGGGACACTGAAAGGGCCCAGAAGATTGCATCCATCATTCACGATGCGCAGCCCCAAGCTGTCACAGCCGGGTGCCCAAAGTAAAGATGCTGGTGCCAGGGACAGTGGGTGAAACTGACTGGGGTGAGCACAACACTGGATCATGGAACAAGTGAGTGACTGTTTTTTAAAGGTCAGCAGCTACAGTTTTTGTAGCTGCTGGCTTTTATTTTTTCCACAGGTGATTGGAACTCTGCTTTAAGGCCTCATGTACTAAAGTACACTACAGCTAAAATGATGTTTAGGAGCAGTTGGGTGTTTTTTTCAGCAGCCCCTGAACTCTCCTCTATGTTATGTGTACACTCAGTCGTTTATAGTAGTTTAGAGTTGCAGGCATTTGTTTGAAAGCAGAAAAATTGCATTCAGGACATTTCAAACGTCAAATGCTTGTAACCATGGTAAACTGAAATTATGTATGTTTGTGTTTATAAGCGTTTTTAAAGGAGAAAAAAATTCTGATCATTTTGAACATATAAAAATGTTGAAAAAACACAAATTTCACCACATGCTGTTATCTGCATCAATGCATGAGTCCAGTAGCGATGAACTCATTACCATGGTCTTCTCATGCAATTTTCTATGTCTTCGGAGCACAGAAACATCAGGAGCATTTCCTCACACATGCTCATGATAGGATCCATAGTGAAAACACAAAAAATAAGACAGCTATCTACAACCACACTGCTCTCTCTGCTGCTGCTCTCTTCTCTCACAGAATGGCTGAAATAGTTAATAATTGACTTGCTTTTCATGCATTGTGGGCATTTGGGAGGGTCTCCTGAGGTTATCTTTAAAAAATGCTTCTAACCTCAAATGCTCATAACCGCTGCTAAACTCGCATAAATGCATATATAAAAGCTGTAATACTGACGTTTTTCACCGTTGGTTTGCAGCTGTCAGTTTCCAGCTTTCAGAAAAGGTTTTGCTGCCCTGTGTACATGAGCCCGAAATATATTTGAAATCACACAATGAAAACAGTTGAATGATATTTGTTTACTGGTACTGCTGCCAACTAAGTTTTTTGAGACCAGGTACAGATTTTTGCTATTTTATTTGACTAAGGTGTCATGAGTCTAACAAGGCCTCAGGAGCTCATCTGATCATAAAAAAGTGCATCGTCAGGCATGAAAAGCAATTTCCAGGCTATTGTATCCAGCGGCTATCCACACGCCTATTCAAGTTGTATGCAGTTGCTAAATCACTCCCCATCCACCCTGGGGAATGGGACTCTAAGTCTGATGCGGTATATACCGCGATGGATCCCACAGGTAAAAGCAGGATAATAGAGTGATCTCTTGCTTATCTGCCTATACACAGTTTATACACAGTTTGATCTTTTCAGTCTAATGGATAACAGAAAATGAAATATGACAGATCACAGTCACGTTTGCTGTCTGCAGAGCACTCACCCTCATATCCGGATAAGGTAGATCACATTATAGGTACATGCATTGCCAATTGTGCTCCCTGTTGGAATTTGGGTTGACTCCATGTCTGATTGATATGTTGCCTGTTTTTTTTTCCTGTTCTCCGGATCCATTCTGATCAGAATTTTTGAGGTACCAGCTTGTATCCAGCTCCTCATTTTCTTCATGCCATTTGTCCCTAGCATTTTGGACTGTTTACCTCGACCGTTGGAATTTCTTAAGATCTTTTTTACTTTTTTTTAAATTTTTGATGTGCTGGATTTTGTCAAGTGTAGTCACCTGCCTCTCCCTTCCATCTGGATTGCCCAGCCCCACGGTGCTTGCTATTACACAACCTAGTGATTTCACAGTGATCTAAATCAGTGGTCATCAACCCTGTCCTCAGGGCCCACTAACAGGCCAGGTTTTATGTATTTCCTTGGGGAGATGCAGACTAGAATACTGCAATCACTGAGCAGAAAATGATATCCCCTGTGATGTATTTCAGTTATCTTACAAACCTGGCCTGTTAGTAGGCCCTGAGGACAGGGTTGATGACCACTGCTCTAAAAGATCCTTATCATGATCCATGTGTAGCGCAGACATTCTGATATCTGTTTGTTTGTTTGCTGCTCAGTGGAGATTTTTTCATGTATTCATGTTCTTAATCGGATATTTTATCTAGCATTTAATAAATTTATATTTTTTTTGACACCCGAGTTGTACTCTTTAGACACTATATCTATGTGGCTCTATATGTGGCATTTTTTTCTATTCCTGCTTTTGGTAAAGATGTGTATATTTTTTTCATGAAAAGCAATTACTACATCACTTATTGTGTTGTCACAGATAGGAAACAAATGATTGCCTTTATTTAAATATCCTAATTGTATAAATTCATTATGATAGTGCCCCAAATAAGGGGTTTTCTACTCTGAAGCCCTTGCACTATAGAACAAGCTGTTTTGTCTGTTAATGGGTTTATATTTGGTAGGTTAGATTCTTAAAGTGATTGTAAAGTTTTTTGTTTTTTTTTCTTGTTCAATATTTTTATTGAGGTATACATAAGAAAGACAGAAAAGTTTATAAACAGTTACCTGGGATACATTCACTACGAACAATAGTATGTATAAACTTATATGCCTAGAGGTGAGCATTGAGTGTATAATCCATATAAAACCAATACCAATAAAAACAAGGGCCCTCAAACATTCTGTGAACAATGTGGGACGTGCCTACAAAGCACCCGTTCGCCCCTAATGGGATCAAGCTGTGAAGGTATTGGGGCACGTCTGTTAGACAACAAATGGTCCTCGTCTATAACTTGAGGTGTGTATAGGAGATATGGAGGTGGCGTGCTATTCGCACCACTACCCACATTAAAGTAATGTATTAGTCCTAAAAGAAAATTTTAAAGATTGTAACATTTGATGAAGTGATATGAGTTCATCCTTAGCTATAAGCTATAGATTAGGAGGTGAAAGGGTATCCCAGAATATGAGCCATGTGATTTTGGATAGAGAAAGGAAAGTAGAGAGGTAGGAGGCCCATGTGCGGGGATGAAGTTGGCCACAATTTCTCAAGAGTGGCAAGTGCCATTATGTCATGCCCGCACCTAGTAGATCAACTTGAAAAAGAAAATGAGAGGGAGGGAAGGAGAAAAGGAGAGGGGAAAGTCTCCCACGACGCTAGTGCGGTCCGCGGTTCGGAAATGTACCTAGTAGATGGTAAGGCAGGTAAATTAACAAGGCAATAATAACGACTTATAAAAATTTGGGGGTAAGCAGTGTTTGACCCAAGGTTGCCAATTGATTTTTTAAATTTTGTCACCTTCAATTACTAGTGTATGTGTCACAAGTATTTTTTAATCTTATAGATGACTGCGGGTGGTGGATCGCCCTTAAACTGAGCACCATAGGTGTGTCGGGTTTGCTAGCCTTGAGGTAGGATATATGTTGGCGTTTACGGATAAGGTTGTCCGCCGAATCAGTCAGGAATAAGTCTAGACGAGCATTATTTAAACGCGCATTGGTGGTGGCATTTGGGGTGGATTGAAAAGCTGCGTGGCTCGCGTTGAAGTTGGCCTCTAGCTGTTCAAACATGATTTTTCAGTCTCGTTTAAGGGCTGCTGTCTGTATGATCAATCTGCCACAAATGACAGCTTTGTGAGCCTCCCATAATGTCAGATTAGTCAAGAGATATTCTGTGAGAGCTACCTCAATCTCTAAACGATGAGAGGGATGGGCTAGCATGGTGTTGTTGATACACCAGGATGTGTCGTGTGACCTGGCTATCGGGGAGGCTATGGCGGTGTACACAGTACAGTGGTCAGTCCACGAGAAGGGAGTGATATTAGAGGAAACTATCTCCGGGATCATACTAGTTGGGATAAAGATGTGGTCTATGCATGAGAAGGAATTGTGCGGATGGGAGTAGTGAGTATAGCGCCTACTAGTAAGGTTAAATTCTCGCCAAGTGTCGACTAGACTGTAAGTGAAGCGCAGGTGTTGGAAAGTTATTTTGTTGGGGCTAGAGAGTGGGGTTGGTGGAGATTTATCGAGGAAAGAATAAATAGTCGAATTGGAATCCCCACAGAGTATGACCGTTCCAAACTTGTGTTTTTCTACCACTTGGAGAAGATGAGACAGAAAGGCCATCGGGCGTTTATTGGGAGCATAATATGACACAATCGTGATTGCAGTGTCCGAGACATAGCCTATGGTTATGAGGTATCTGCCCTCGGGATCATTTAATTGTGTGGTAAGGGTAAATGGCATGGAGCCATGGAAACCGATAAGGGTCCCCTGTTGCTTGGTTGAGGCTGAAGCAGTATGGAATTGCAGATAAGAGGCACAGAGGAATTTTGGGGAAGCCTTTTCAATAAAATGGGTTTCTTGTAAGCAGATAATATGAGCCTTAGTGGCTGCAAAAGAGCGCAGTGCCTTGATGCGTTCATTGGGGGGTGTTAAAGCCTTGAACATTCAAGGAAAGGATGTTTATGGGGTCCATAACATGTCCAGGACAGTCATTTTAGCAGGGGAGGCATAACCAAAGGCGAGAGCTGCAACTACCGTGTGGAGAGAGAGAAGAGAGCAGAAAGAGACAGGGTAAGAGAGAACATAGCAGAATCGAATAACCCTTTTAGGAGTAATTAACATCAGTAAGCAACAACATAACAGTAGGGTGTGGGAGCGTCTCAGGTTAGTGTCAAGCGATCCCCAAAGGGCTCCATAACCACTGTCAGAGTCCCACATAACAGCAACAGGAGTCTGAGGTCAGTGAGCAAGGTGACAACAACATGACAGTCTTGTCTGAGTCTGCTCAGAATGGGTAGCTATCTCACTGTAAACCTGTAAGTAAGAAACTGGTGAATAAGACAGTTTAGTGCAGAAACATGGGCCTTGGGATAAGTAGGAAAGTAGGGGCTACTGAGGTGGAATCAGTTGGTAGCCACATGGATAGAACAGTAACTATGCTCCTGACAGTAGTCCAGTCATCCCCAGGGACCCAGGGAGTTTCTGTATAAGCAATCAGGGAACAGAGTATTGGTATGAATGTCTCAGTGATCCTTATTGATCTGGGAAAACCCAAACATAGAATTGTGTGTTGATAGGTGTGGCAGTCCAATGGGGATAGGTGTAGGAAAAGTTCCAGAAGAAATCAATTGAGGGAAGCCCACGTCCGTGGATCGGGTTCTGCTAAACTGTCGTCAGAGAGTTAAAATAACCAGTATGAGTTGCAGGGGATTTTGTTAGAGTCAAATATGAGTCATGGGGCGAAGTCAGCCCATCGAATCTTCGTTGGATGGTGCCGGATTATCGAAGCGACCACGCTTGTAGAGATTTTGACGTGTGGAAGCCGCATGACTAGAGCTGGCCACTGCTTGTTTTTGAGGGGAACGAGAGGCCGAGCGCCTGCGAGATGAGTTCCTGTGTGGGACGTGGTCCACGAGGCCCAGGTCCATCATGGGTAACTGTAGCTCCTCCGATGAGCAACACACATATTTGGTTTCAAGGTGGGTGAACTGGATTGAGAATGGAATTCCCCAGTGGTATGCAATTTGGTTCCATTTTAGCACTTGCAGATGGGGTTTGAGTGCATGCCTCTTTGCCACTGTGAGTGGGGAAAGGTCTGCAAAGACCTCGTAGATGTGGCCCTGGAAGGTGAGGGAGTCCTTTCCCCTGGCTATGGCAAGTAGCTGTTCCTTAGTGCGGTAGTAATGGAATTGAGCTATAATGTCCATGGGCAGGCCATTAGGTTTGCATGGGGCCAGAGCTCTGTGTAGCCTATCCATCTCTAGCCTGTCAACGGGGATGGCAGGTTGCAGTTCCTGGTGAGGGCTATCATGGTAGCCTGGACATCGAGAACGGTCTCAGGAATCCCCCTAATCCGTAGATTAGAGCGGCGGTCTCTATTTTCTTGGTCCTCTAAATGGGACTGCAGCACTAAATTCTCCTCCTTGAGATTTTCAAATTCAGCGCTGTAAAGCTGTGTGCGGGTTTCTATTTCATCCACCCTCACTTCCAGCTCTGCAGTTCTCTGACCCAGCTCTCTAATCTCGTGTGTCAGTTTGTCAGTTATGTGGTCTGATGTCTGCTTTAGGGCTTTCTGTAGCATTTGTTTGAATTGTTTGAACATGCTAGACTGAATTACTGACTGAGAGCTGCCATTATCAGAATCAGACTCACCGGCAAAATCCTGCGTCTTCAGGCTGTGTGTCTGTGGCTTGGTAGAGCGTGGTGTGCTGGGCTGTGAGGAAGCTGACAGCGCCATCTTGGCAGACAGCCTAGACAGAGCATCCTTGATGTTACCAGCCTTATAGTTGGTTTTAGGGCCCCCCAAGACCATGGCTGCAAGGGCGGAGGACACTGTGAAGCTAGGGGTGATCGCGGGTATTGTTTGTGGAGAGGCTGCGGCTTGTAGTTCTCTGGTGTGGTTGTCCCTGAAGCGGAGCTCTAAGCCTGCATGTCCGCTTGGTCAGGCCCGGCGCATGCGTCTCGTCTCGTTTTTTTTTCAAAAAAAAATTTATAATTACCCAAATCCACTGCACAGAGCAGCCCAGATCCTCCTCTTCTCGGGTTCCTCTTCTGTGCTCCTGGTCCCTCCCTCCTGTGGAGTGCCCCCACAGCAAGCAGCTTGCTATGGGGGCACCCGAGCTGAATCACAGCTCCCTGTGTGCATTCAGACATGGAGCTGCGGCCCACCCCCTCTCTCTCCTGATTGGTTGACTGACTTTGATTGACAGCAGCGGGAACTAATGGCGCCGCTGCTGTGTCTCAGCCAATCAGGAAGGAGTGTCTCAGATGGCCGAGATACTCATGGACATCGCTGGACAGAGATAGGGCTCAGGTAAGTATTAGGGGGTTCTCCTGTGCAGTACGTGTTCCTGCACTTTTGGATCTGGGGTGTGCCTACTGTGATCATACACAGCGGGAGCTGATCTGCGAGTACTGCGGACTCTATGACCGCTGGCACTCGCCGATCATTCGTAGAGAGGCGGAACGGCGGTCTGCCTATGTAAACAAGACAGATCACCATTCTGTCAGTAGGGAAGGCATTGATCCTGTGTTCCTGCAAAGCAGGGATATGGATCAATGCCTTCCCCTAGTAAAAGCACCTCCCACAGTAACACCAGCTAAGCACACATTTAACCCTTTGATCACCCCTGATGTTAAACCCTTCCCAGCCAGTGACATTAGTACAGTAACAGTGCATATATTTAGCACGGATCACTGTATTAGTGTCACTGGTCCCCAAAAAAGTGTCAAAAGTGTCAGTGTCCGATTTGTCTGCCGCATTACTAGTAAAAAAATAAATAAACAAAAATTCCATAAATATATCCCATGGCTTGTAGACACTATAACTTTTGCACAAACCAATCAATGTACGCTTATTGGAATTTTTTTTACCAAAAATATGTAGCAGAATACATATTGGCCTAAATTGATAAAGAAATTAGATTTTTTACAATTTTTTATTGGATGTGTTTTATAAAAAAATGTTTTGTTTTTCAAAATTGTCGCTCTTTTTTTGTTTATAGCACAAAAATAAAAAACACAGAGGTGATCAAATACCACCAAAAGAAAGCTCTACTTGTGGGAAAAAAAGGACATACATTTTATTTGTGTACAGCGTCACACGCCCGTGCAATTGTCAGTTAAAGTAATGCAGTGCCGTATCGCAAAAAATTGCCTGGTCAACGTAAATCTTTCGGAGGTCAAGCGGTTAAGGAATGTCCTAGCACTAAGGACTTTGTCTACCTTAAAGCTGGACTGAACCCATTGATTTAACTATTTCCCAAAAACAGTTACATTCAAGGCATGCCGTGAATGAAATTGTCACAGTTGCTTATGCACTCAACCAAGCTGTCATAACAGATCGCATGTGCAGCACCATGGCCCTTGAAGATCAAATAAAGTCTAAAATGGTAGCCTCCTGCTGTAAAAGATTGGAGGGGTTTTAGTTCTGCTTTAAGTCTCAACCACTCAAAGTTTGTTTACCTGAAACTGAATTATGGTTATGTTCATATTGTTTATATCTTTAGAACGTAGACAACAGCCTCCATTTTGGCAGGTGAAGCCCATATCCCACCAATCCAGTGAATCAACACACCTTTACAACACTAAATCAAAGCACAGTATTTCCTTCTGTCTCTGTGTGATGTAATGTGGATAAATGTAATTCTCTGTGTTTATGTATAGCGCTGTAGTTAGGTTAAACTTTATGTTAGGTCACACACCAGGACTCTCCAGTGTAAATACATTCCGTCTTAGTGTGTGGGCCATATAATGGCTGTACAACCCGTATGTTAAACATGTAAACATTTGTATGTTAAATTAACAATGTATCCTTACATTGTATTCAGCTGTGTATGTCGCCGGTAAACAAAATAATAAAGTTGGCTCACCTTGTAACTTAAGAAAGACTTAAATATTTTCACATTCTTCAATGAAAGTACTTCATATGGATGTTATTCCTGTAGCCCTTTTTATTGCAAAATTAGGACCATCTTGAACAAAGGCTTTGGGGCCGTTCCCTAAATGTCATTTAAACACAGTGCTGACATGCTCAAATGTGCGTGATGACAATGCCTTTGAATGATGGAGTAACTGCTTCCCGAACACTTAAAAAGAGTCAATGGAATGTTTATACATCAATGGCAGGCCTGTAAATCAGATATTACTTAAAACAAGTCCAAAATCACTGGTAGGTGGGATGTCACAGACTGAGAGATCCCTGTAGACATTGAAAAAGAAGGCAAATTATCCAGCGTAGTTTTCTGATACAGAGTTTAATTGGAGCTGATTCAGGAAAGCAGAAATGCAAACTTCTCCATGTGAAAAAAGAAATTGATTGCACACTTTTGCATCTGATTTACAAAGGTTTGTGTGTGCACCAAAAAGGTACAAGGTTCCTCCGCCAATACAGTTTGCCAATACAATACATGTTTCAATGTAAACTGGTCTTTATACATCATCATGTGCTCCGCTGCAAAAAGTGGCGCTAACCAAAAAAAACGGGGGGGGGGGTTCTTGGAGGTTATTGCTGGCCTTTCACTGATGCAGCTAGACTAGTTGCCAGGAGCCATGGTAAGTGGATATCCAGCATGACCTATCAAGTTGATCACAATCAAATAGAAAGTATACTATTTTGAATGCCAGCGGACGATGCCAGCAAAAAAAATTAGGAAGGTAAGAATTTTTCAAACTTTTATTTTTGTGTGCAAAAAAGACTTGTATTGAAAAAAATATTTCAGGATGTTTCACTTAATGCCCTGTGCACACGATCGGACATTGATCGGACATTCCGACAACAAAATCCATGGATTTTTTCCGACGGATGTTGGCTCAAATTTGTTTTGCATACACACGATTTGTTGTCGGAAAAATTTATAGCCTGCTCTCAAACTTTGCGTGTCGGAAATTCCGATGGAAAAAGTCCGATGGAGCCCACACACTATTGGAATTTCCGACAACAAGCTCCAATCTCACATATTCCGTCGGAAAGTCCGACCGTGTGTACAGGGCATTACAGTGCATCCAGAAAGTATTCACAGCACCTCACTTTTTCCACATTTTGTTATGTTACAGCCTTATTCCAAAATTTATTAAATTCATTATTTTCTTCAAAATTCTACAACCAATACTCCTTAATGACAACGTTAAAGAAGTTTGTTTGAAATCTTTGCAAATCTATTTAAAAAAAAAACAAAAAAAATCCCATGTACACAGCCTTTGCTCAATACTTTGTTTAAGCACCTTTGGAACCAATTACAGCCTCAAGTCTTTTTGAGTATGATGCTACAAGCTTGGCACACCTATTTTTGTGCAGTTTCTCCCATTCTTCTTTGCAGGGCCTCTCAAGCTCCATCAGGTTGGATGGGGAGGGTCGGTGCACAGCCATTTTCAGATCTCTCCAGAGATGTTCAATCGGGTTCAAGTCTGGGCTCTGGCTACTCAAGGACATTCACAAAGTTGTCCCGTAGTCACTCCTTTGTTATCTTGACTGTGTGCTTAGGGTCATTGTCCTGTTGGAAGATGAACGTTCGCCAAAGTCTGAGGTCCAGAGCGCTCTGGAGCAGGTTTTCATCAAGGATGTCTCTGTACATTGCTGCATTCATCTTTCCCTCGATCCTGACTAGTCTTCCAGTTTCTGCAGAAGCATGCCACCACCATGCTTCACTGTAGGGATGGTATTGGCCAGGTGATGAGCGGTGCCCGGTTTCCTCCAGACATGACGCTTGCCATTCAGGCCAAAGAGTTCAATCTTTGTTTCAACAGACCAGAGAATTGTGTTTCTCATGGTCTGAGAGTCCTTTAAGTACCTTTTGGCAAACTCCAGGCGGGCTGTCATGTGCCTTTTACTAAGGAGTGGCTTCCATCTGGCCACTCTACCATACATGCCTGATTGGTGGAGTGCTGTAGAGATTCTGGAAGGCCCTCCTCTCTCCACAGAAAAGCGCTGGAGCTTGTGCATGTACGCATTGGAGTTGATTTACTAAAGGCAAATAGACTAGGCACTTTGCAAGTGCAGTTGTATTTAGTGAATGTGGTAAAGCTTCACTTTGTAATACATACCCAATCAGGTGCAAGAAAAAAAAACAGATGGATGATGGAAATCAGCAGAGCTTCACTGCATTCACTAAGCTCTGGGGATAATCAGTGCAACTGCACTTGCAAAGTGCATAGTCTAATTGTCTTTAGGAAACCAATCCCATTGAGCTTAACAAAAATTACATCCAATATCTGTAGAGCAAGACATTTTTAGTTTATCAGGTTTGATGTTAAAAAAAAGCTAAAAAAGCATGGAAAATATGACAAAATAAAAGTACAAACCTTCTATGATTTTGTTATCTAAATTCTTTTGGGTTATTTTTCATTTCTATGAATTTATTGTAACTGAGATGATTTACTAAAGGCAAATAGACTGTGCACTTTGTAAGTGCAGTTTCTCTAGAGATTAGTAATTAAGCAGAAGCTCTGCTGACTTTCAACATCCAATCATGTGCAAGCAATAAAGCTGTTCTTTTTAAATTTTACGTGATTGTGATTGGGTATTCTTTGCAAAGAGAAGCTTTACCTCATTTACTAAGCTGTGGAGCAACTGCCTTTAGTAAATCAACCCCTGAGTTTCTTCTTTTACAGTTTGCAACAATTCATTTTATCTTAGTAATCTTTGTCACACTATTGGCATTTTCATATCCTTCCACTTAGTGTTGAACACACACACCCTATCCACAGCAGGACTGTTGTCCATCCTAGTACCTGTACCCCCCATTTCAGTACTATCATAGCCCTAGTAAAGGTTTCTGAAGTGCAATTGACATTCAAACCAACTAGCAGGGGAGCTTTACACCTTTAAGACCTGTAACTTTAGACAGACCAATATCCTGAAAAAAATAGAAGTACAGAATTATCTCTCTGGGATCATGTCTCTCTCTGTTTTATATCTATTTTAATAACGATTTATAAAAAAAGAATCTCTCTTGGCTTATTGAAGATCTGTATCACAGAACTGAATATCATAATGAAAACTTAATGTATTTATAACATTTCATAACAGTAATACCACTCATCCTATGAAGCTTTTATTTAAAATATAAACATGATGTATGAGTAGAAGACAAAGGTAATTGTCCTCATACACCTTTAAGCAGAACTATAGGCAACCAGCTAAATGCATATTTAAAAGGACTTATGTTTAAACTTTACTACTACTACTAAGGTTTTGTTAGTATACTCAGCCAATTTTGAGATTCACTTACTTTAGCAGGCAGCATATATATATATAGGTGTGTGACCTCACTTTTGAACACTGAAATTAATGAAATATAGCTTGAACAAGGACCTGCCCTAAACTGTGGTTAACCGATTCCCGACCGACTCGCGCAGATATACTGCGGCGGAAGGGCACGTACAGGCAGATTAACGTACCTGTACGTTGCCCTTTAAGAGGCGGCTTGCGGGCGCGCGCATGCACGCCGGGAGCTCCTTCAGTGTGATTGCAGATCCCGCTGACTCAATGTCTGCGGGGATACCTGCAATCGTCTCGCGGAGAGGAGGAACGGGGAAATGCTGATGTAAACAACCATCTCCCCGTTCTGCCTAATGACACTCTCACTGATCACATCTCCCTGTAATCGGGTGCGATGATCAGTGTCGTGTCACACACAGCTCCTACAGTTAGAATCACTCCCTAGGACACACTTAACCCCTACAGCGCCACCTAGTGGTTAACCCCTTCACTGCCAGTCACATTTACACAGTAATCAACGCATTTTGAATTGCACTGATCGTTGTATAAATGTGAATGGTCCCAAAATTGCGCCAAAAGTGTCCAATGTGTTCGCCATAATGTCGCAGTCACAATAAAAATCGCTGATCGCCACCATTACTAATAAAAAAAAATATTAATAAAAATGCCATAAAACTATCCCCTATTTTGTAGACGCTATAACTTTTGTGCAAACCAATCAATATACGCTTATTGCGATTTATCAGTCTAAACTGAGGAAAAAAAAGCTTTTTTATATATTTTTTGGGGATATTTATTATAAAAAGTAAAAAATAATGTGTTTTTTCCAAAATTGTCACTATTTTTTTTGTTTATAGCGCAAAAAAAAAAAAAACAGAGGTGTTCAAATACCACGAAAAGAAAGATCTATTTGTAGGGAAAAAAGGATGTCAATTTTGTTTGGGACTCACGTGGCACGACCACGCAATTGTCAGTTAAAGCGACGCAGTGCCGAATCGCAAAAAGTGCTCTGGTCTTTGGCCAGCCAAATGGTCCAGGGCTTAAGTGGTTAAGAAGGTGAAGGCAGTGAAAGAACAGTAGCAAACTGGAAAGGTCAACACTGTGCTTTCTTCTTTTTTTATTAAAGTGGCTCTAAAAGCTGAAGGTTTTTTACGTTCATGCATTCTATTGCAAGCTGCTTGCTCTGGGGGGCACTTGGTAGGAGGGAGAGTCCAGGATCCCCGGAGAAGGACCCGAGAAGAGGAGGATTAAGGCTGCTCTGTGCAAAACCAATACACAGAGCAGGTAAGTATATCATGTTTGTTATTTTTAAAAAATTGCCTTTAATATAACTTTAACTGCATAACTGATGATACACAGAGATGAAACAAATCTCTCTACATAAGTTTTACTTTCTTACTGTTTCACCAGTGGGAGGGGAGTCTGGGCATGCACTGTGTTTGAGCTGATTGGAGGAAAGGCACACACACCCCCTTCTGCATAGGCAGAATAACAAAAAACCTTACAGAGCTGTGCTTTGAATAGACCAGCTCTCTGCTTATCTGTCTCTAAATTCTCTCCCCGACACGAATGTCCAGCTGCTTTTATCTCATGTGTTGGAGATCTTGTCAGAAGTTATCATACTGATAACAGAGGAACGGAGCAGCAGAAAGACACTAGACTTAGGGCTTTGTAGAGAGATAAGTATACACTACAGATATATGGGCCCAGGTCACTTTAACCCCTAAGGACCGCCCCACGTACATATACTGTGGCAGGGCGGCCCTTAGGCGCAAAATCACATACTTGTACGTGATTTTTTCTTCCTTGTCTTAGGCAAACGTGCACGCCACCAGAGACCTGTTCCCGCTATGATTGGACACAGCGGAAGCCAATCAGCGGGTCCACGGGGACCCGATGTCCACAGGGAACCCAGCGATCATTCTGAGAGAGGCAAAACTGCTAAAGGGGAACATGGAGATCTTGTGTTTCTGCTAAGCAGAAACACGGATCTCTGTTTTCCTTTAGTCAAAGCACATCCCCCACAGTTAGAAATCACCCCCTAGGGACACATTTAAATCTTTGATTGCCCTTGATGTTAACCCCTTCCCTGTCAGTGTCATTAGTACAGTGACACAGATTTGTCCTCCGCAATGTCGCAGTCCCAATAAAAATCGCTGCCATTACTAGTAAAAAATATTTTAAAAAAAAGTCCCTAAATCTATCCCATAGTTTGTAGACACTATCACGTTTGCGCAAACCAATCAATATATGCTAGGGATTTTTTTTTACCAAAAACACGTAGCAGAATACATATTGGCTTAAACTGATGAAGAAATTTGATTTTTTTTTACAATTTTTTTATTGGATGTTTTATAAGAGAAAGTAAAAAAATATATATATATATATTTTTTTTTAATTGTTGGGGTTTTTTTTGTTTATAACGCAAAAAATAAAACCCAGCAGAGGTGTTCAAATACCACCAAACGAAAGCTCTATTTGTGGGGAAAAAAAATACATACATTTTATTTGGGTACAGCTTTGCACGACTGGGCAATTGTCAGTTAAAGTAACGCAGTGCCGTATCGCAAAAAATGGCCTGGTCAGGAAAGGGGTAAAACCTTCTGGAGCTGAAGTGGTTAAAGGTATCCTGTACTGTAGGTTATCATTGCTGACCTCTCTTATTAAAAAAAGCTAGTTGCCCATTTATCATGGTGATCCACTGGTTTCAAAATGTTTGAGTCACTGAGGTGAAATAAGTAGCAATTCTGATATCATTTTCTAAGTGTATGTTCCAGAATCAGTGTTGAAGCCAGAGGTCCAACATGACAGCCAGGAAATTAGCATTTCAGAAGAAAGTGATGACAGCCAACACATTTATTTTAGTACAGGTTTCCTAATTCTACTTTAGTAGTATTTGCCACAAAGTCATTTCTCTTCAATTAAATTAACTTCATTTACCAATATCAGCATAATAATATAAATAAGGAATTAAGAAACATGCAGGATCGGCCAAAATTTATAAAAAAAAACTGCAGTATGATATTTACTTACTAAATAAATATTAGAGAAACGTTTGCGGAAAAAAAGCTAAATTTTTTCGCCTTGATGAAATTGTATTTGTTTTCCTTTCCTTCATCTTTCAAGGTGCTGTTAGCTTACCAAATATCATAATTTGTTATGAAGCTTCCAGCTCCAAAAGACTTGAAGTTCACTTTAAATAAATAGACCTCGAGGAGCAGTGCAATTATTAGCAATTTAAGTTGAGTTACTAATGCAAAGGTTAGCTTTGAGTGATAAAGTGAGAGAGCTAATTATGATGTCAGGGAATTATTCCTGAATCTTGAGGAGTTAATTAAGCATGGCGAGGCAGCGTGTGCATTTGAAAGCGATCACTTTACTCTCCACATAGCCTGCCTAAAGAAAGTTGACTGCGATAAAAAAAAAAAAAGGACTGTGTTTAGGGAGTTTTTAGATGGTTTCCTAGGGGTCCCTAAGATGAGAGCAATTACAGAACCTATAAAGAAAGTTCACTATGCTTTGATCAACTTAGTGAACTTTAAATTTGACTTGTCGATTTGGGTTTTTTATATTTATTTATGTTACCCAAACATTGAGCTATTTATCTTCATTTTTCCCTTTGAGCAGTGAAGTCTCTAAATCTCAGAACACAGTACATATGTATTCTCATAACTAGAGATGCACAAGCCTCTAAATATCTAAATCTTATAGAGTAAATATGACCACTGTGACCAAATCTGTGACGAATTTGTCCACACAGTGTAGAATTGTAACATACACTATATTACCAAAATTATTGGGACACCTGCCTTTAGACGCACATGAACTTTAAAGGAGTTGTAAAGGCAGAAGATTTTTTTATTGTAATGCATTCTATGCAGTAAATCGGTGTTCCGCCCCAAAAAATTAAAAATTAAAACCCAGCAGCTACACATACTGCAGCTGCTGGCTTTTAACAATAGGACACTTACCTGTCCTGGAGTCCAGTGATGTCAGCACCATGGCGCTGCCGCTGCCATTGTGGGTGAGGGTACCCGGCAGTGTAGCCTTACAGCTTCACGCCGGTAACCCTACTATGCATGTGTGAGTCCCCGCTCCTCTCTCCTACTGGCCCAGCGACAGGGAAAGGAGGAGGGAGGCCCATGGTGATGTCACGGGCCACGGCCCGGACTCCCGGAAGTGGGAACAGGATACCTGTCAAAGACAGGTATCCTGTCCCCCCCTCCCCCCCTCCTCCGCTGCACCCCCTAATACTTGCCTGAGACCCATCTCTGTCCAGCGATGTCCACAAGTCCTTCGGCCATCCCTTAGTTTCCCTCCTGATTGGATGAGACACAGTAGCGGCGCTATTGACTCCTGCAGCTGTCAATCCTAAGTCAGTTAGCTAATCAGAAGAGAGGGAGGATGGGGCCGAACGGCAGCTCTGTGTCTGAAAAGATACACGGAGCTGAAGCTCAGATCAGGTGCCCCCATAGCAAGCTGCTTGCTGTGGGGGCACTAAATAGGAGGGAGGAGCCAGGAGCAGTGAAGAGGGACCCGAGAAGAAGAGGATCCAGGTTGCTCTGTCCAAAACCACTACACAGAGGAGGTAAGTATAACATGTTTGTTATTAAAAAAAAACAAACAAAAAAAAAACAAGACTTTACAATCACTTTAATGGCATCCCAGTCTTAGTCCATAGGGTTCAATATTGATTTGCAGCTATAACAGCTTCAACTCTTCTGGGAAGGCTGTCCACAAGGTTTAGGAGTGTGTCTATGGGAATGTTTGACTATTTTTCCAGAAGCGCATTTGTGAGGTCAGGCACTGATATTGAAAGAGGAAGGTCTGGCTCACAGTCTCCGCTCTAATTCCTCCCAAAGGTGTTCTGTTGGGTTGAGTTTAGGACTTTGTGCAGGCCAGTCAAGTTCCTCCACCCCAAACTTGCTCATCCATGTCTTTATGGACCTTGCTTTGTGCACTGGTTTGAATAATTTGGTGGAGGGGGGATTATGGTGTGGGGTTGTTTTTCAGGGGTTGGGCTTGGCCCCTTAGTTCCATTGAAGGGAACTCCTTAGGCGTCGGCATACCAAGACATTTTGGACAATTTAATTTCCCAACTTTGTGGGAAAAGTTTGGGGATGGCCCCTTCCTGTCCCAACATGACTGTACACCAGTGCACAAAGCAAGGTCCATAAAGACATGAATCAGCAAGTTTGGGGTGGAGGAACTTGACTGGCCTGCACAGAGTCCTGACCTCAATCCAATAGAACACATTTGGGATGACTTAGGGTGCAGACTGCAAGCCAGGCCTTCTGTAAAACATCAGTGCTTGACCTCACAAATGCGCTTCTGGAAAAATGGTCAAACATTCCCATAGACACACTCCTAAACCTTGTGGACAGCCTTCCCAGAAGATTTGAAGCTGTTATAGCTGCAAAGGGTGGGCCAACTCAATATTGAACCCCACAGACTAAGATCGGATGCCATTAAAGTTCATGTGCGTGTAAAGGCAGGTGTTCCAATACTTTTGGTAATATAGTGCATGTGGGCAAAATCCGGGTCCAGCCTTTCTGTCAGTTTTGGACAGAGAGGGGTAGGGGCAGAACCCCTGTCAGGTTTCTAAGAGGTCCAGATACAACTTTATTAAGATAAAAGTCAATGAGACAATCCATAAAATATCCAACACAATTTAGGTGTCCAAAAAGGCTCCCTTCATCAGGGCATGTGTGTCTTACTACTCATTTCTTGTCCTGCCATCAAATGATGTCAGAGGGACAGCAAGTGAATTTAAAATTCCTCCAATAGGGTCAAAGAAAGTAAAAAAATACATCGGAAAAAAATGTACTCTTCCCAAGTCTTTCCAAACCCCCCTCAAAAAGTTCTCACTGGAATAAGGCTTTAAAACGGGCTGCCTTTAGTGTAATTCAATTGTATCATGTCAATTTTATGTAAATAATGTAACATGTCCATATTGGTCTTTTTTTTTTAAGTTAGGTTACTAGAAACAAAGTTAGCTGTGTTCAGAGAACATAGTGAAACAAATCATAAAACACACCCTGAAACAATAAACAAAATGGTGGAATTGACTAAAACCGTAGTAGACAGAATCTGGAGCAGCTGTGCATAGTAATCAATCATCTTTTAACATCAGCTTGTTTAGTTAGGCCCCATGCACACTGAGTGTTTAGCCCCGGTGCACAGGGCTCCAACGTTTAGGTGTCCACAGGTGCACCATCCAGCCCCATTGTCATCAGCCTGTCATTCACTGGGTGGGGCTGACAGTTGTTGCTGTTGGACAATATGTACCTAGCAGTATTAACATTGAGGGCAGTATGCGCCCAGGGAGCAATCCCAAGAATGCAAGAAGACTTAAGTTAGAGCATTTATCACTGTATGCATATAGTTGTAAAAGTCATTACCACTCAGTGCACCATCCAGCTGCAGCAGCTGTCAGTTTGATAGGCTGCCAGCAGCCAGGTTGGATGGTACACCTGTGCCTTCCCCCTGCGGAAAATGTCAGAGCATCATCCAAAAGCCCAGTGTGCATAGGACCCTAAGCTTTCAAAATGAAAGCTAGAATGATTGGGTGCTTTGCATAGCTGCTCCAGATTCTGGCAGCTCCAGTATTAGTAAATCCCGCTCAATGGGACAGGAATAATAGGAAGATCACCTTCATATGTTATAGGTTACAGTTTCGGTTATGTTGCCCTAACAACAACTACTACTACTCAGCAGTAGGTAAGAAAACGTATGGAATGTTGCTAAGGAATATTTTCATAATTATTACTAAAACCAAGTGTTTTTAAAAACTCTAATCTATTGGGCGTCTATCTTAAAGAGAAAATTTAGCCAAATTCCTAAATGTACCGTCTACATTTCTATTTTGGTGCATCCTTGCTTGTGAACACACATGCCTGTCAAAACAGAGGATTTACTAAAACTGGAGAGCGCAAAATCTGGCGCAGCTCTACTTAGAAACCAATTAGCTTCCAGTTTTTTTTTTTTTTTGGCAACGCTTAATCGAACAAACTGTAGTTAGAAGCTGATTGGCTATCATGTACAACTGCACCACATTTTGCACTCTCCAATTTTAGTAAATCACCTTGATAATGTTGCCATGAGGGTGGTTCTGCTATTCTAGTATTTCAGCTCTTTAAATTTCTGTGTCACCTACTTGCTTCCACCTTTTTCATTGCACTATAAAAGAGACACCCCCCATTTTTAGGTTCCCAAGAGTGCCCCCCCCCCATCCAGTAAACCTACCTAGATATCTCTGTCAACATGAAGCCCCCGGAGTCATTGACCGGTTCAATAAAAACCTGCCGACATTCGGCCCGTGTGCATGTCAGCCAGTCCGATAGGAGCCAGCCGTTTGACCAGCAGCTGACCGACTCCCGATCAGTGCTCTCAGCCAATGACTGAGAGCGCTGACCAGAGTGTTCTGGCCGGGGGCTCGTCCCCCTTTCAGAACAAAACAGCTCAGCGGGTGAAATCGCTGTACTAACGTTGGACTGTTAGCTACCAGTTTGTTTTTTTTCATTCAACCCAGCGGTTTAGAGCACTGCCCAATAAAACACAAAGCCCCAGTTGCTCCTAGTCCTGACATTCCCATTGATAAACTGATTTCTCTTCTGCAAGGGATTATGGGAAAGTAAATTGTATCTAAACCCAAGAACAAACAATTTATATAATGCAGCTTAGCAGTCCTTAGATGTTTTGGCTGAATTTGTTTTTCTGTAAATACACAAAATAACTGGGTTATCCTGCCAGAAATCCAGTGTGCTTGAAACATTCTGGTGCACTAAACTTACATGTAATGCCCCGTACACACGATCGGAAATTCGGCCAGCAAAAGACGAGAGCTGAGAGCTTTTGGTTGGAAAATGCGACCGTATGTATGCTCCATCAGACTTTTGCTGCCAGAATTCCCGTCAGCAAAAGATTGAGAGCAGGTTCTCAATTTTTCGGTCGGAAAAAGTTCCTATCCAAAAAATGCGATTGTCTGTACAAATTCCGACGCACAAAATTACCACGCATGCTCGGAAACAATCCGACGCATGCTCTGAAGCAGTGAACTTAATTTTCTCGGCTTGCCGCATTCTTGACGGTTGAAAGTTCAGAGAACTTTTGTGTGACCGTGTGTATGCAAGGCAAGCTTGAGCGGAATTCCGTCGGAAAAACCATCCAAGTTTTTTCCGACGGAAAATCCGTCCTGTGTATGCAGCTTTAGACTTTGTTATCAGTTTTCTGTGAACTACAGAACACCCCTTCCCTAATATAAGGAGATGGGAGGGGGGGATTTCAGCTTAGGGTGAGTGAATGTTGTCACTCTAGGTTGTGATAGGATCTCTTTGTCGAAAATAGAGGAAAAGCTTAAACAAAGAAAATAAATACAGCTACCACATATAGGTGTGTGCACAGGATGTGCCGGGTGTGACTGGGGACACCCTAATCACTCCACGTGGTACCGATTTCTCTTGCTTCTTGGCACCTCCTGTCTCCCCCCTGCAGTGCTGCCAGCTTCCCTCCTCTCCCCTCAGCGGCTGTGGGGGTTGTTTCAGGATTGAGAGTGAGGGAAGTGGCCAGTAAATATTTAATTTACCAGCCCCTTCCTTTTCTGAATGAACACAGTGAGTGATCTGCACCGATCACTCCTGTGTTCATTCTTAACTGAAGCATAGTAAACTCTGCTGCTCAGCACAGAGCCCTTCCCATTCGTTCATTGTCCAGTGTAGCTGAGGCTGTAGAGAAAGGGACTGGGGAAGTTCTGTCCTCGGTCCCTTTTCTCTCTCTCAAAAGTGGGACCACAGGGGTCTGCTGATATTTCACCAAAGCCCCTCCAACGGGGCTCCTAACAAAAATTGTAAATTGCCCTACTGACACCAATCTCTGCTCTGCTCACACCACCCACTGCTCTGCTGATATACACACATGTGTTTTTGCTCTGGGGTGCACACCTTAATGCAATAGGCTGCGCACACCAATGCTACCACATCTAAGGACTGGTTAGCTGCAATATATTACATTTTGTTCTTAGGTTGAAATACTCTGTAATATAGACATCATCCCACTGACATTATTTAAAATTGCATTTTACGATAACTGAATGAATGCACAACTGGATGTAACTTGATTTTACAAATATTTGACAAGGGTTTTGCTTTAAGATAAAAAAAAGTGAATATACCTCCATTAGCATAGCAAAGCACTGTGTACTATTTGCTGCAAAATCTAGCTTGTAGGTTTTAAATGATCTTAGTATAATGTCTTCAATGCCCACAAAGCAGCAATACTAAGTATTGCTCATGTGAGCTTTAAAATATTCATAAGCCGGTCGCAAGTTGTATGCTGATATGGCATCTAAACAAAGCTAATTTATGTTGACAACCCAAAAATGTAAATAATCCATTTGTATAATGTATGATAGCTTTTGACAGATGCCCGTGTCTCTGTGGAATTCAGGAATAATACCATGAAATTGAGCCTATTTTGCTGGTAACTGGTGTAAGTCTCCTGCTTAGAACTGAAGACACCTGATATTGCTAAAAGCATTTCTTATGTGATTTATTGGCTCCCTCTAGTATTCAGTAAGTCATTACTTAACTCGAGATGGACCAGAAAATATGACCCTTTTCTAACCAAAATCCAATTAGGCTGGGAAGTCAATAGTTAATGTAATACAGGGAATTATCCGATAGTTATACTGTCCATGTTCAGTGTCACTTTTATTTCTTGGTGGCCTCTCCGGGTTAATCTTAAAACATGTAGCCCGTGTGTACTAAAGATTTGTTGCATGTTTATTACCAGGTGGACAGTTAACCTTCAAAATGATCATTTTAGCTTGTTTCCCCACACGAAAAAGAGAGAAGACAGAAAAGAATCAAAGACAATATACAATCACATTATTTCAAGCGGCTCTGTAATCAGGATCAGAGAAGTGAAATGATACAAGCTGTCCTAATCTGCTGCTGGAGCCCAACCAAATTTCCACGCATGGGGAAAACCTGCAAACACCCACCAACAATGTATTATTTGGTGCCTGAGTGTCCCATCAATTGACCCGAACTTTGTCACATGGGGATTTTTTAGGAAGTGCTGTCAAGGTAAGGGCAGGCACTTTATAATATTTGCTTTAGAGCAGCTGTGATACCTTTTTTACGTAGCACTGATGACAAGGTTGATATATTAACCTCCCTGGCGGTATTATTAAGTCAGATTTTTGATGCTGAAAGCGGTACAATTATTTTGCATGGAAATTTGGCGTTTTATATTGTAGGCCTGTAATTCTTAGGAATAACTCACTTAAATCTGTCCAAACAAGAGTCTAGTAGACATCCCGGGTATGATAAAGTTTGAAAAACGAAATCATAAATTATAATATAATAAATAACTATAAATAATTATAACAAATAATAATATAATAATAATAAAAATTATTCAATAATGTAATCAAATCAAAAACACTGAAATTTGCTCAGTTGCAGAATTGTCGCTGTCATTACTTTTCAGTGTTTGATGACGGATTTTCCCACAAATCACTATCGCTCAATTCTGCAAGTAATTCTAATTTATTATCGCTGTTTTCTAGCTGGTCTAAAACCGCTTTTGATGTAAAGGGACGGTTTTGGTTGCTATGGACAATCTCCAGTTTCCAGGCAGAAAGAACAGTATTTATAATATAAAACTGCATGCAGGGCATTGGACAATACATTAGGGACAAAAGGGATGTGAAATAATTTGATACAGTAATGTAATATGTAAGAATACAGTGTACTGTATATGTATTGTGTTTTTTACTTTTTGACTTTGACGCCGCTCTCCGTCCCTGTGCGTCGCAACGCTCGCAGGGAACGGAACTCGGCTCTGTGATAGATCGAGCGGAGGACGGCTCACACACAGAGCAGGGAGACATCACAGGATCCTGGGGACAAGGTAAGTAATCTGTACCTGGATCCTGCGATGCGATCCCGAGTGTGGCTTGGGGTTATTGCTTTTGGTGCTGAAAATCCACCCCGAGCCAGAATCGGGAATACCGCCAGGGTGGTTAACCACTTGCCGACCGCCCTATAACAGTTTTACTTCCGGGTACCAGGCGCGAGTGCGCTCTGCTGGTGGCTCACTCCCTCTGTGATTCTACACAGTGGGAGCCAATCAGCGGGTCCTGCGGACTCGATGTCTGCTGGCACCCGCTGATCTTAGGGTACCCAGGCAGATTGCCGTTCAGGGACAAGGATCGATGCCTTCCCCTAGTAAAAGCACCTCTCGCAGTACACTAAAACACCAGCTAGGCACACAGTTAACCCTTTGATCACCTCTGATGTTAACCCCTTCCCTGCCAGTGTCATTAGTACAGTGACAGTGCATATTTTGTAGCACCGATTACTGTATTAGTGTCACTGGTTCCCAAAAAAAAGTGTCAAAAGTGTCATTAGTGTCCAATTTATCCACTACAATATCACAGTTCCGCTATAAGTCACTGATCACCCCCCATTACTAGTAAAAAAAAAAAATTAAAAAAATAAAAAAATCCATAAAAATATCCCATTGTTTGTAGACACTATAACTTTTGTGCAAATCAATCAATACATGCTTATTGGTATTTTTTTTGTTGCCAAAAATATGTAGCAGAATACATATTGGCCTAAATTGATGAAGAAATTAGATTTTTTTCATTTTTTTATTGGATATGTTTCATAGCAGAAAGTAAAAAAATATTGTTTTTTTTTTTTTTCAAAATTTTAGGTAATTTTTTTGTTTATAGCGCAAAAAATAAAAAATGCAGAGGTGATCAAATACCACCAAAAGAAAGCTCTATTTGTGAGAAAAAAAAGGACAAAAGTTATATTTGGGTACAGTGTTGCACAACTGCGCAATTGTCAGTTAAAGTAACACAGTGCCGTATCGCAAAAAAATAGCTAACCCATACCAATAACATTTCAGTTTATTGTAGTTAGATCAGTAAGAACTGAATTCTAACATTCTGAATATTTGTAATGTTCTGGCGACCAGGTAGCCACTGCATACTACATTTAGGACAATAGCCTGGGTACATACAATGCTGTGAAAAACTATTTGCCCCCTTTTTAATTTTTTTTTTTTTGCATATTTGTCACACTTAAATAACTCAGATCATCAAACTAATTTTATTGTTACAGAAAGATAACCAGAGTAAATACAAAATGCAGTTTTTAAATGATGATTTCATTTATTAAGGCAAAAAAGCTGTCTAAACCTGCCTGGCTTTATGTGAAAAAGTAATTGCCCCCTAAACCTAATAACTGGTTGTGCCACCCTTGACGGCAACAACTGCAATCAAGCGTTTGTGATAAGGTTTGCGTTTGCGATAACTGACAATGAGTCTTTCGCATTGCTGTGGAGCAATTTTGGCCCAATCTTCTTTGCAGAATTGTTTTAATTCAGCCAATTTGGAGGGTTTTCCAGCATGAACGGCCTGTGTAAGGTCATGATAGAGCATCTCAATTGGATTTAAGTCCAGGCTTTGACTAGGCCACTCCAAAAACTAAATTTTGCTTTGTTTGATCCATTTGGAGGTGGACTTGCTGTTGTGTTTCGGATCATTGTACTGCTGCATAACCCAAGTGCACTTGAGCTTGAGATTACCGTCCACCATTAGCCAAGTCTGTTTCCCTCTCAGGGTGTGGGTACTTTCGGTGTGGGATTTACATCCTCTGCTCCGGTTCTGGGTCCTTGCGGCTTCTCACTGGTTTCCATCTCCCCATCCTTACACAGCTCCAGGGGGGAAGCTTGGTGGCATGGTTGGCATTTTATGCATTTATCCATCTACTTTTATGGACATTCCATTTTGAAGTTTCTTTTAAAAATTCAGGATAGCATATCCACCTATATATAATGATATTTTGTATATTTTATAAAGAGTCATCTATACCAGCTAGTAGGCCAGGAGTCTCCCATTAATCGCATCTATCTGTGCTTCTCCCGAAGAAGTGAGACTCCTCTCGCGAAACGCGTCGAAACCTAGCACAGCCATTCCAGTCTACTGACAGTCATCTGTATGACATATCCAGGTCTTATGGAAAGGTCTATTATATGAATGCAAAATGTACCAATATGTTGATATCTAATATGTTTTCCTTTTTCTGTATTACATGTTGTTTTTAAATGTGTGTTAAATACATCATTTATATATGTACATTACTTTGTCTCTAATCTGTTCTTGAATTTTTTAAGATTGTGGCACGATGTGTTGCTTTTTGTGATCTGTTAGTGTGCTTCACTTTGTCAGACAGCTTTTCTTTATGTGATTTCTTGATTTAACAGGTCTGGCAGTAATCAGGCCTGGGTGTGGCAAGTGAAATTTAACTCAGCTTTAAAAAAAAATGTGGTTAATCACAGTTCATTCATGATTTAGCATGGGAGGGGGCAATTACTTTTTCACATAGGGCTAGGCAAGTTTGAATATCTTTTTTCCATTAATAAATGAAATATTAATTTAAAAACTGCATCTTGGATTTACTCGGGTTAACTTTGTGTAATATTAAAATTTGTTTGATGATCTGCATAATTTAGGTGTGAGAACAATGCAAAAATAAAAAAAAATCAGGAAGGGGCAAATACTTTTTCACAGCATTGTATATAATATATTTTATATATATATATATATATATATATATATATATATATATATATATATATATATATATATATATATAAATTAGCATAACAAATATTAAATATGAAACATCGCTCTACAAACATTTAAACTTAGAAAGAATATACACCACTTCCAAACCATTATGACTTTTCTTTGTCACTTGGCAAATAAATCACAGTACAACTGTGGCCCCCTCTAATGTTTCAATCTTATTATACTATTGGCAATGCAAACTCGGTATGTTTTTTACTGTTGTTGAAAAGTGGCATTAGACAAAATGTGACCTGACAAATGGAAAATTCAAAAGAGAATGCCCCATAAACAAAGTATCTGAGACAGACATGTATTCAGATTATTGGCATTGTATGTAAAAAAATATATCTGTTTCTTATCAAGATCTGTGTTTAGTGCGAGGGACCTTCAGTCCATTCATCATTGTCGGTACATGAACATTCTAATTATTTTTAAATGGTTTTCCCAGCCAGAGGTCTAGGACGAATTCAAGCATGCCAATAATAGCACTTATGAATAATTGTGCATCATTTGCATTAAACACTAGACTGGTCTGTCACTTTAACTCTTATCTGTCGTACAAGGACTGCCCGAAGTCACACAAACAATATGAAGGTAATATCATATATACAGTATAAAGTAAGTATAAAGTAAAAATAAATAGGACTTAAATCTTAATTTATGATTTTAAAAAATTAGTTCAGTTCCATGATAGCTTTATTTACACATTCAGTAATTTAATCTAAGTAGTTGATTCAAAATACATGGAAAGAAAAAAAAAGAGAGAGGAGGCGCCTCTGGGTGCCAATTTTAAACAGGTTTAATATACAATAAGGATTTTGTAATGCACTCACATTTCTGTGGTTAAAAGAAAGCATGGAATGATATCCCAAAAACTTGGGGCTGTCCTTGGTGTGGTCGATCCCTTTAGCCCCTCTGTGTGCGCCCCATGGTGTAGAATAGGAATTGGTTCAGCTGGCTGTGAAGAGGTCTCTCAGCTGGGTGAGCATTTCCTGCTCCAGGCACCACTGGATGGTGCTCGGCCAATCGCTGTGGAGTCTATGCTTGACACGAGGCTTGGAACGCAAGGTAGTGTTCAGGCGGGGGGGTGACGTCACCATACTGCGACGCGTTTCACAAGCGCGCAGGCTGTTGATGACGTAAACAGCCACGCTCCTTTCTCGAGCTATTAGGACAGTGGCAATGCCAAATCAGGATATATAGGGGCGGGGAGGGGGAGTGGTTATGATCCGGTGCGCCGTGATTGGAAGGCACATTGGAATAGAAACTCAACTAGATACTAATAGGTGGAGGGGCGGAACATAAAAAATAAATATATTAAGTAGTGGCATATATGATATTAAAAATATATAAACAATGCATGAATGTAAAATATAAAATATATAGTTGAGTTTCTATTCCAATGTGCCTTCCAATCACGGCGCATTGGATCATAACCACTCCCCCTCCCCACCCCTATATTATCCCCAATATATATATATATATATATATATATATATATATATATATATATATATATATATATATATATATAATGAAAGTGAAGAAAAGTGAAGATTTACTTGGTATATCCCATGTCCAGGGAAAATTTAATAAACAGGATTTTTGCTCACATGTGACTGGACAATTGAAGTCAGATTCACCTCATTCAATACATTTTCTCTTAGCATAGTGATTAAGATACAGATAGCCAATTGGGGTGGATTTACTAAAGGTAAATAGACTGTGCACTTTGCAAGCACAGTGCATTAATAAAGGAGGGGAAACCTCAAAATCCAATCATGTTTAAGCAAAAATGTAAGTTTCTTTTTTCATTTTCCTTGCATGTTATTGGGTGTTCTTTGCAAAGTGAAGCTTCATCTCATTTACTAAGGCTGGCCATAAACGGTTCGAATCTTAGCTGGTTCAGCAGGAACTGGGTTGCAGGAAAGAAATTCAGACCGTCTATGGCCTGCCTAAACCCTGGAAGCCCTGGAACAACTGTACTTGCAGAGTGCAACTGCACTTGCAAAGTGCTCAGGTTATTTGCCTTTATCAATTCCACCCCATTGTGTCAAAGTAATCCTTCTCTGACCAGTCCCTGATATACTTTGCAAAATGCAAATTACTTACTTGCTCAAAGCATGCCATGATGGCTTTACTGTATGTTTATTAAAGTATGCCATGAGCAATTAAGTATTTGGCATTTTGGTTGAGTAAGGTTTTGCAATATATACAAACCTTGATTCAAAAACATTTTTCTTTCCATGTATTACAGCATTTGTAGCACCATAATATATATTTTTTTGGTAGAACAGGTTATTATGTGAAATATATGTTACACTTGATCTTCATTGCCTGAAGAAGACAATTTGTTGAAACACGTTGGGGTCTTTAGGTCCGCTCAGTTCAGCTTTACTCTGCATGTATTGAGTTACCCCTTTTGTATTTGTCATAGTGGAATTACTATGTGACTTTCTATTTCAATAGTGTTCTTAAAACGTCTTTCCTCTTTTGAAGTTTTTTCACATTGCTTTAATAAATTTTGTAATTTTTTGCTTCTATATCATGTTCATCTATCTTTATTATTTCCTGGGTATCGTATAGTGCCAATTTCCTCCCAGACCCCTTTGTGGGTTTTTCTGCAATATTTTGCACTTGATTTACTAAATGGGAAGAGCATGTTCACCTTGCAAACTGGCTTTTCACTTAAGGTGGTTGTAAGTCCTTACCGTGCAAGCCAAATTTTTTTTATTTTCCTTGCAAGTGATTGGGAATGTGTTTCATAGTAAATTTTCACTTAGCTTTACCTCAATCACTAAGCTGCTGTAAGTGAAGGTTCACTTTGCAAGGTGAACACACTCAACTCCTTTAGTAAATTAACTCCACTGTGTGCTAGCAGAATTAGGCAGGTAATCTATTTAACTATCATTTTTCCAGTTATTCTTGCAACAGGGTTCCCAGCCATCCACAATTGTATACACAATGCTTTCTTACTATGCATTTAATTATTCTTCCAGTCCTTCCACATCCCACTTTTCTGGCACAATCACTGCACTCTACTTCTCAGTGAGAACATAGCAGGGTACGTCATTTGCAAAATTCATGTGACCACTTTAACATAAAAAACAGAGCATACGATGGATCTCCACTGCTACTCCGTATGATTAACAGCCAGCTATCTCTCATATGCAATATTAGATCCAATGACCGCCTAAACAATGATCTGTAATGTAACACAATCAGTACATTTATTATATGCATCTTCATTCATAAATGTCTTATGTCACTGTCACCTGGGACAGTTTTTCATTATGCTTTCCATCTAAAAGTGATAGCGGTGACACATTCCATTTTATTTTAAGGATAGTTCAATTAGTTCAGCGTGATTAAGTATATCTTATAAAATATGAGAACATTTCTGGTATAATAACAATAATAATAATACTGAGAAATAAATTGCAAATGAAAAACAGATATGTGGAGAACAATGACTGAAGTTGACAAGAATAAAAGAGCTGCTGCATTGTCAAAAATTAAACAAGTAAACTTCTCCCTGATGTCTTCACTGAGACAGAGCCGTTCCCCTTGGTGACTTCAGATGTCCACTCTGGCTTTCCTGCACAATCCCCAGGTGGCTTTCTCTCACTTTTGATGCAGTAAGAAAGAACATCTTACATTTTAATGTTGGATAAAATATCATTACACCTCAAAATTCTATTTCTTTAAAAATAATAAAAATTTGTAAACAGTGCCAATGTGAATATTTGTTCTCAGCGTACCACTTTGCCATCATACTAGAATTCCAAACGAAGAAAAAAACACTTTTTTATTGCTTATTGTGTCATAGTGAAGCAATAAGGGAGGTACAATTAATGTTTCACCAAACCCCCGACCAAGAAGGCTTCATTACTTGTCTGAAGGGCAGCAACTGCAGGGTGCTGAGACAACGGTGACTACAGAAGCTGGATAGTCCTTCAAACAAGTTTTTCCTGAACATTATTTTTTTTTTCTGTTCTGTGGTCACTAATTTATAGGATGACCTTCCTTCCAGAATGAGAAGATTTGTCTCAGCAGAGTGGGCCCCCAAATCCCTATCTTGGGGCAACAACAGTAATCAGTTGGGAAAATGTATTAATTCCTTCAACCAGATAACTAACAGCCCTTTTATATCAATGGATCTTTGTACTATTTAAAAAGTTACAATCACCTCATCTCTATGGATTTGCTTTACTCTGTGAAACAGAATTTATTGAGAATGGGTCATATCCCAGACTACTGGCCTATAGGCAGAGTGACCATGAAGACATCAATAAATTTTCAAAGTGCCATACTGCCTTGTTGTCAGGGAACAAGCCGGAGGATATTTGCCCAGAGACCTGGCATGTTGGCCAATACCCAACATGGCCGCACCCGCTTAAGCAGAAATGTGCATGAACCTGCGCCATGGCGCACATCACCTGCACTAGATTCTGGTGCCCTCTGGCCTTTAAAAGAATGCCTGATGCTCGCATACATCGCTGACTGGTCTTTAGCTTCCTGCTTCCGGTTACCCTATGTGCTATTGCTTCTGAACTGCCTGTTACCGACCCACCTTGCTCTTCGATACTTCTTGTCTCTCTCCTGGCTCTGACCTCAGCTTGTCCACGGATCTGCTCTGCTCATTTCTCCTGTCCTGTGTATGACTCCAGCTCATCTGACCACATCTCTGATCTTCTGTCTACTTACCACCATCTCTCTGACCTTTACTACAATCCCTGAGTATACCTCCTGTCTTGTCCTCTGCTGTGGTGCCCTCCTGCTGTACCTGCCTGCAGTACATACCCGCGTTCCATCGTGCGGTACTTAACTGAGGTGACCAGCTTACTGCACTTATCTGCTGCAACATGCTTCCTGCTGCTCCTCTCTGGTATCCACCTGCAGGGAGTTCTCCACACCAGTATCTCCAACCTGTGGCGCAGCCGGCAGTCCCTGCTTCTTTAAGCTTAGTGATCCCTGTCTACACCTACCCTGGACACCGAGCACTCAACTGCAAGGAGAGACCTCTCAGCATTTTGGCTCCAGGACTAGGTACGTGACACCTGTGTAAAGTATTTGTAAGCATTGGTCCATCGCAAAATCACATATCAGTGTTGAATGGATTCTACAGCATCTCTTGCTTATTTTAGTATATGGAAAGTATAGAAAAAAAAAACTTTATGGCAAATGAATAAGGAGGACGTGAAACAATGACTGAAAGACCTTGTCAGTGGAAGCTACGAGAAGAAGGTGGATGATATACACACCAACACAGGCTGAAATAATAGTGTTGGGTAGACATCACTATTAAATTAAATGTAATGTTATTAAATCCACCCTCCATTGAAATCTGTGGCTGCTCTTCTATTGTTTAAAACCATGACTTTGGACCGTTCTATACTACTGCTTATAGAACTCTTCAGGACTCCCACCTTCCTTTTATGTATCAATAGCTCAACTAAGTTTCCCAAAAGTCTTTTCAAAATTATCAAATGACAAACATTACCTATAATAAGAGACTCATCCTTGGTTAAACATGTTTTAGGACACATAGAGGGAGGCTGCAGCTTTTCTGATTACACAGAAACAGATAGCAGTTTTCAAAGATGCTGGAAAAATGTCAGTATCTCTAGAACAGAAGCATTAGAATTGCTTAAATCCTTTCAATGCAAACCTGGATAGATTTTTTTATTAATAAACCTGGAGTTTAATTTTAAATTGCTACTGACTATGAACTTCTGTCCTTTCGGTTTATAGCCTCAGCTGCCCTAGTTTTATACAGTCTCTATTCCACTTTATTCTAGTTAGTATAAAAAAAAGTCATACACAAAAAAAAAGAAAAAAAAATTCTCTCTTAACTACGCCCCATGAGTTTTCTGCCAGTTAGGTTTCCTGCATCACACAACAAGATCAATTCACCACAGTGTCTGGAATTATAGCTAATCGCCTAGCGGAGTTCATATTTAACTCCAGGCCAAAAAGATTTGCCAAAAATGCTATTAATGTGATGTTAAACTTTGCTAAAAAGCAGTAAAGAAAAACATTTGCAAGGAGAAGTAAATGTGAGAGCGATACCAATAATATATAATTTGTTTTAAGGTTAATTCTGTATTAACATGTCATTTAACATGTAATTTGTCTGAATAATCACACAATTAGTAGCACATAGCCAACATATGACTGTTACATTAAAAATGAGGCACAATCAGGAAAATATTTAGGACAATATATTGTAATATGTTCAGTAATGGGCCTGAAAACGTATCCTTTTTTTTTTCATTTGGCTGTATATAAATATATATACACACTATATTGTTAAAAGTATTGGGACGCCTGCCTTTACACACACATGAACTTTAATGGCATCCCAGTCCTAGTCTGTAGGGTTCAATATTGAGTTGGCCCACCCTTTGCAGCTATAACAGCTTCAACTCTTCTGGGAAGGCTGTCCACAAGATTTAGGAGTGTGTTTATGGGAATGTTTGACCATTCTTCCAAAAGCGCATTTCTGAGGTCAAGCACTGATGTTGGATGAGAAGGCCTGGTTCGCAGTCCTCACTCTAATTCATCCCAAAGGTGTTCTATCAGGTTAAGGTCAGGACTCAGTGCAGGCCAGTCAAGTTCCTCCACCCCAAACTCGCTCATCCATGTCCTTATGGACCTTACTTTGTGCACTGGTCCAAATCATTTGGTGGAGGGGGGATTATGGTGTGGGGTTATTTTTCAGGGGTTGGGCTTGGACCCTTAGTTCCAGTGAAGGGAACTCTTAAGGCGTCAGCATACCAAGACATTTTGGACAATTTAATTTCCCAACTTTGTGGGAACAGTTTGGGGATGGCCCCTTCCTGTTCCAACATGACTGCTCACCAGTGCACAAAGCAAGGTCCATAAAGACATGGATGAGCGAGTTTGGAGTGGAGGAACTTGACTGGCCTGCACAGAGTCCTGACCTCAATCCGATAGAACACCTTCGGAGCGGAGCGGAGACTGCGAGCCAGGCCTTCTCATCCACATTAGTGCCTGACTTCACAAATGTGCTTCTGGAAGAATGGTCAAACATTCCCATAGACACACTCCTAAACCTTATGGACAGCCTTCCCAGAAGAGTGGAAGCTGTTATAGCTGCAACGGGTGGGCCAACTCAATATTGAACCCTACAGACTAAGACTGGGAGGCCATTAAAGTTCATGTGTGTGTAAAGGCAGGCATCCCTATACTTTTGGCAATATAGTATCCACTTGATCTCTGGGATATTTACCCCTCTTCATGACCAGGCCATTTTTTGCAATACAGCACTGCATTACTTTAACTGACAATTGTGCGGCCATGCAAGGCTGTACTAAAATAATAATGTTTTCCCACAAATTGAGCTTTGTTTTGATGGTATTTGATCACCCCTGTGTTTTTGGGGTTTTTTTGCGCTATAAACAAAAAAGACATATCCTATACAAAAAATGTAAAAATCTAATTTCTTCATGAATTTAGGCCAATATGTATTCTGCTACATATTTTTGGCAAAAAAAACTCAATAAGCGTATACATTGATTAGGTTTGTGCAAAAGTTATAGTGTCTACAAACTATAGGAAATATGCTGGAATTTAAATTGTTATACTAGTAATTGCGGAAATCAGCGACTTATAGCGGGGCTGCGATATTGCGGCATACAATCGGACACTAACTGACACTTTTGACACATTGTTGGAACCAGTGACACTAATACAATGATCAGTGCTAAAAATATGCACTGTCACTGTACTAATGACACTGGCTGGGAAGAGGTTAAACATCTAGGGCGATCAAAGTGTTAAATGTGTGCCTAGCCAGTGTTTTAGTGTACTGTGTGTTGTTTTTACTAAAGGATGTGATGCATTTTATTACCTGCCTTTCAGGGAAAGACAATCCATCACATCCCCGCTGTCAGAACAGAGCTCGGCCTTGTTCACATAGCCAAAACTCCGTCCAACCTCTCTTCCTAACGATCGCCAGGTGCCGGCGGTTATCCATTGGCTGGCAACTGCTGATCGGCTTCTGCTGTGACTAATCAGAGCAGAAGCGGCACGCCATGTATATACTGTATATGTGATTCTGCACACAGCGGCCACCCTGTAGCAGTAAATCTACTATAGGGCAGTCATTCAGGGGTTAAATTACCAAAAACATGTTTGTTTGTCTGGCTAGCAATCACTTCTGCAGATAGTTTATAGTTTTCAGTCCTCAGTGAGACAGGGCAATCAAAAAGTTTCCTCACATCTATATAAGCAATTACAAACTGCAATTACAAACAAAGTTTTTTAATATGTTGACATAACTTGGTACTATTGCTTACATCAATCCGTTCTTTTATAAGTTTATCTAAAAATGTTAATCACTTAACCTTAGGTGGATGTCATATTATGTCTTTAGGTTGAAGTGGGAATATCTGAATGATCATTCAGATATTTTTTTTTTTCAACAAGCGCTTCCTTGCATTGTAAAAGCCATCATAGTGGCTGTTTAGCCTCTTGATTGCTTTTACAGGTGATGGGAAGGGACGCCCCCCCTCCCACCGCCCTCCAGTGCTTCTCCTAGCTCACTTATGCGATTGGCAAGCCGGAGAATGAATCCGCCGGCAGCGGCGGTTTACTATAGAGCTGACCGCGGACCAGATGGTCTCCGGCTATCTCTATGACCCTCGGAGGCGACGTCATGATGTCACTTCTGGCGCTGGCAGATGTAAACACTGATGTTTTTTGCTGGGAAGCCTGAGATCTTCTTTTCTTATCTCAGACTTTCCAGCATAGAGGAGAGATCTAAAGACCTATAGAGTATAAGAGGACTTGTCATGCCATAAGGGATGTTTTCATCCCTTGTAATAGGAATAAAAGTGATAACATTTTTTTAAAGGGAAAGTGAAAATAAATAAATAAAATAAATTCAGTTTGCGCGCAGAAGCGAACGCATACGTAGGTTGCACCCACTTATGTTCAAACCACACATGTGAGGTAGCACCCCGAACGTTAGAGCGAGAGCAATAATTCTAGCACAAGACCTCCTATGTAACTGTAATTTTTTTAAAGCATAGCCTATGGAGAATATTAAGTACCGAAGTTTGCCATTCCACAAATGCGTGCAATTTTAAAGCATGACATGTTTGGTATCTATTTACTTGTCATAATATCATCTTTCACATTGGACAAAAAAATTGGGCTAACTTTGTTTTTTCTAATTCATTTTTTTTTTACCACAAATACCGTGTAACATATAGAATTGCAACCACCACCATTTTATTCCCTAGGGTCTCTGCTTAAAAACATATATAATGTTTGGGGGTTCTGAGTAATTTTCTAGCAAAAAAAATGATGATTTTTACATCTAGGAGAGGAGTGCCAGAATAGGCCTGGGCTGGAAGTTCTCCTATAACTCCAGTTCTGCATATCAAAAACCTAAATGCTCTTTAGATGACGAAAGTAGGAGTTTTTATTTTATTCAACAAAGTGTATGTCAGGCAAAAAACAAACATTAGTACATCTCGGCAATATATGAACTTTTTCCACGTTTTGTATGCTGCCTGTTGATCAAGCAGAAATCCAGTGGGCTCCTAGCTTCCTGTTTAGGATGATGGTGATCACACATTGAGTAATAAAAGCTTATTGTTGTTACAAGAACAGGGTACATGAAAAGAATGATGTTGAGACATGTTCTAGAAGAAAAACAAAGAGGTTTGGGGGTAAATTGGGTAAAGCCTGTTTTAGATTGTTTAATATATGTCTAGGCAATGCCTTTGATGCCAAGAAATTGTTGGCTTCACCAAGGGCATAATCTGATACTGGATGACTAAAGAAAAGGTTTTGCGATAGTTAAGGTACACAACCCCAAAGGAATAGTACTGGACACTAGACAACTTTTTGTTAAATGTTTTCACAAGGCATGATTAATATTAACAATACTCTTGTTGAATAAATGTGGTCAAATACTTTGCAGAAAAGGCTACATATATTTATTTCTATAGCAAACAATGTAAGTTTAATTATCAATAGCCATTCTTTGTATTATTTATTAAGCAAACATGTATTTGGCTCAGGTTTGACTATATTTCAATTTGCTGTAGAAGACAGCTTGTAGAAACATGGCTTTGATACGACCTTGAAATTCAGTATAAAGTGTCTGCCAAGCAAAAAATGTTATTTGCTAATTTTGGTTAGACCCCTTTCACACTGGATTGTTTTGCAGGCGCTATAGCGTTAAAAATAGAGCCTGCAAACCACCCTAAAACAGCTGCTCCATTCACTCCAGTGCGCTGGCAGGGCATCAGAAAAAGTCCTGCCAGCACCTTCTTTGGAGCAGTGAAGGAGCGGTGAACTCACTGCTCCTCCACCGCTGCTCCCTATTGAAATCAATGGGGCAGCGCTGCGATTCCACTGGAAAAAACGTCGCTCTGGAGGCGTTTTGCGGGTGGATTTAACCCCTTTTCAACCGCTAGCTAGGGGTTAAAAACCGCCCCCACTAGTGGCCGAATAGCGCCGCTAAAACAACGGTAAAGCAGTGCTAAAAATAGCGCTGATTTACCACTGACACCAGCGGGGTCTTAAAGTGGGGTAGGATTAGAACTCCTGTTATTTACCAGAAGTTCTGTTACAGCATTTAAAGCTGACCAAACACTGCAGAATAATGCCCTGTACACATGATAGGATTTTCTGACAACAAAACCGTGGATTTTTTTCCGATGGATGTTGGCTCAAACTCGTCTTGCATGCACACGGTCACACAATTCCGAACGTCAAGAACGCGGTGACGTACAACAGCTCTTCTGCTTGATTCTGAGCACGCGTGGAACTTTGTGTGTCGCAATTATGTACACACGATCGGAATTTCCGACAATGGATTTTGATGTCGGAAAATTTGAGATCCAGATCTCAAATTTTTTTTGATGGAAATTCCGACGGAAAATGTCCGATGGAGCATACACACGGTCGGAATTTCCGATAACAAGTTCCCATTGAACATTTGTTGTCGGAAAATCCTATCGTCTGTACAGGGCATAAGTGGGAAAAATGAACAGATTCCTCCATCCATGTTATACAACTTGGATGAACAAGTGCCCCTGCTGGGTTATTGTATTCTGACAGCTGGTTGGTGGGGGGGGGGAGAAGTGGTTGTCAGAATACCCGAACAACAGCTACACCTGATTGGATGTAGCCACTGTCCAGATGACAATTTTCTGCCTGGCTCATTTGATTTTTTTTATTTGAAGGATGTCAGTTGGGAAAGGGGTAGAGTAAGACAACAGGGCCAACTAACTAAGCAAATTTCAGCTGGTTTTACAGGAACCAGATGCCATTTATGGCCAATTTTTATCCTTACTTTCTGTCCAGGTGGCAGCAATTTTACTTGAGAGAAAGTGAGCGATAATTTGCAACAGAGATACAGGTAGCATTTTTTATTTTAGTCTATGTTGCTATTGAAAGGTTCCCTTCACTTTCTGTTTTGTAAAACATTGTCAGCTGACAGGACATGAGGGGAAATCTCTCTGATGAAGCGCCAGACATCAGTTAAAACCAACAGGGATTCCAACCCCTACCCATACTATCCAAAGCTAGGGAAATAAAGAAAGGTTTGGTTAGACATAGACCTAAATAAGTCAGGTATATGTATGCAAATTTTAAATTAAAAGCTTAAATTAAACCCATAAAACAAATTTGAGTAATGCACTTAATGTAGAGTGAATGAAGAACATGAAAATCATTTCCCCCTTTTTGCGTATACATTGCCTTCCCTGAGTGAGCACATCACTGAAATCCAGTTGCACACATAGTAAATATAAAGGATGCAATTTGAGCATTCTTCTATTTTATCAAATGATTGTTTGTTGGTTTCTGTGGTAAGCTGGTTGGCTTATGAATGTTTGACTCTTTGTCCCCAAAGGACCAACATGCATTCAAAACCTTGCTTATTACAGTGCAGTACTGTAATGCTGCTGCAGTAATTTAGGTTTGGTAATAAAGTCAGTTAGGAGGTAATATAATCTATATTAACATGAAGCATTGAAGCATTGATCCCCAGAATAAATTAAGCTGAAGCAGGGAGATCTTTGCACTGCAGGTTCTTGGGTACAGCTTCCTCTCCAGCAGAGAAAACAGTGAGCAGCAAAGTACTGATTTAAAATTCCACTCCAAATCCCCTGAAACTATCAGTCAGATGTAACTGTGCCCTATATCTCACAATGCAGATATACAGCTACGATTCTGTAGGTTCCGAAATGCTTAGGCATAGCCAGGAAATGCACTGCTATTTTTAAGGCGATATTCAAGTCAAAAGACACACTTTTAGGGTACTAATTAGGCACATTTATCATTTCTAGATGTTCCGTACAAGAAAGAAAATTCTTATTGCATTCAGGTAGTTTATTATATAATATATATATATATATATATATATATATATATATATATATATATATATATATATATATATGTATATATATATATATATATATATATTTATATATACACAGTATCTTGCAAAAGTGAGTACACCCCTCACATTTTTATAAATATTTTATTATACCTTTTCATGTGACAACACTGAAGAAATTACACTTTGCTACAATGTAAAGAACTGAGCGTACAGCTTGTATAACAGTGTAAATTTGCTGTCCCCTCAAAATAACTCAACACACAACCATTAATGTCTAAGCTGCTGGCAACAAAAGTGAGTACACCCCTAAGTGAAAATGTCCAAATTGGGTCCAATTAGCCATTTTCCCTCCTCAATGTCATGTGACTCGTTAGTGTTACAAGGTCTCAGGTGTGAATTGGGAGCAGGTGTGGTAAATTTGGTGTTATCGCTCTCACTCTCTCATGCTGGTCACTGAAAGTTCAACATGGCACCTCATGGTAAAGAACTCTCTGAGGATCTGAAAAAAAGAATTGTTGCTTTAAATAAAGATGGCTAGGCTATAAGAAGATTGCCAAGACCCTGAAACTGAGCTGTAGCACGGTGGCCAAGACCATACAGTGATTTAACAGGTCAGGTTCCACTCATAAAAGGCCTCGTCATATCCAGAGGTTGTCTTTGGGAAATAGAAGTATTAGTGCTGACAGCATTGCTGCAGAGGTTGAAGGGGTAGGGGTCAGCCTGTCAGTGCTCAGACCATACAACACACACTGCATCAAATTGGTCTGCATGGCTGTCATCCAAGAAGGAAGCCTCTTCTAAAGATAATGCACAAGAAAGCCCGCAGTTTGCTAAAGACAAGCAGACTAAGGACATGGATTACTGGAACCCTGTTCTGTGGTCTGATGAGCCCAAGATAAACTTATTTGGTTCAGATGGTGTCAAGCGTGTGTGGTGGCAACCAGGTGAGGAGCACAAAGACAAGTGTGTCTTGCCTACAGTCAAGCATGGTGGTGGGAGTGTCATGGTCTGGGGCTGCATGAGTGCTGCTGGCACTAGGGAGCTTCAGTTCATAGAGGGAACCATGAAGGCCAACTTGTTCTGTGACATACCGAAGCCTAGCATGATCCCCTCCCTTCAGAGACTGGGCCACAGGGCAGTATTCCAACATGATAACGACCCCAAACACACCTCCAAGACAACCACTGCCTTGCTAAACGAGCTGAAGGTAAAGGTGATGGACTGGCCAAGCATGTCTCCAGGCCTAAACCCTATTGATCATCTGTGGGGCATCCTCAAACGGAAGGTGGAGGACCGCAAGGTCTCTAACATCCACCAGCTCCGTGATGTCATCATGGAGGAGTGGAAGAGGACTCCAGTGGCAACCTGTGAAGCTCTGGTGAACTCCATGCCCAAGAGGGTTAAGGCAGTGCTGCAAAATAATGGTGGCCACTCAAAATATTGACACTTTGGGCCCAATTTTGACATTTTCACTTAGGGGTGTACTCACTTTTGTTGCCAGCGGTTTAGACATTAATGGCTGTGTGTTGAGTTATTTTGAGGGGACATCAAATTTACACTGTTATACAAGCTGTACACTCACTACTTTACATTGTAGTAAAGTGTCATTTCTTCAGTGTTGTCACATGAAAAGATATAATAAAATATTTACAAAAATGTGAGGGTTGTACTCACTTTTGTAAAATACTGTATAAATATATATTAGCATTGCTTAATAAGGAATATTTGATATGTGCTAGCTGTATTATATAACTTTATAACAACAGTGGTGCTTAGCTTTCTCAGTTACTCAACAGAATAAACACACAGCATGCCTGCAATCATTACAGACCAATGCAATTACCCACATAACTTTACTTTTTCCTATACCCTGAGGGCCCAGACATAGAATAAAATAGAAAAAGAAACCCAAGCTAAAAGTCTACACCGTATAAAAAAGAAAACTAGAACAATTCAATGAAAACACCAAGATAACCTCCCACAAGTGGTCTTCATTTATGCTGACAGACCGAGAAAAACACAAATGGTAGCCACCAGGGAAATGATGGTACTTCAAAGCAAACAGCCACGGCTGGGAAGTATGCCGCACTTGTCCTAAATAAAATCTCTTCTCGCTTGCTCACCGTCATGTTTCTGAAATAACAGCTGAAACATTTTTCTTAACCGCTGGAAAGTGAAACTCAACCTACGCCAATCTCTTTCACAAATGGAAAAATGATCGATCAGACAAAAAAATAAAATACAGCAGCTCAGCAGTTTTACTCTCACCAGGACCCTGCAGTATACAGGCTACTCGTCTGGAATCCCCTTTCACTAGGAAGATACCACAACTAATGAGGAACAGCACAGCCACACAAGTGAGGAAATACATTCTAGATAAACCTATAATTTAGCTGGGCTCAGAGGAACTCAAACATCCAGCCCATGGAATCCATTTGTCAGATGGCTTTTTCTTGCACGTCATTTGTTTTGTTATAACACACCCGATGACATGGAACAATTCAGACTTTGTCCGATTTGGTGAGGTTTGGGCACATCATTAGCCAAATATGCTCCAGGAAATCGCAAGAAATCCTAGGGATTTCAGCTTAAATTACGCTGTTATGTAAAGGTAGGCTTTGATTTGTTGTGTCTGCAGAACTTTGGTGTCTTTTTTATAGGAAGGTGATGAAAAACTGGCTGGCTTGAAACAGGACTGAAAAAAATATGAAGTCTACAGTGAATACAAAATTTGAGGCCTAAATTCTTGATCTGATCTGAGAGTGTATAAAGCACACTGAGGGGATTTTCAAAGGCCAGCTACATTTAAAATTGATGTTTAAGTTTTGGTTTCTGGCAAGTTATTCCACATGATTCTTATATTGATAGACTAATCGAGCAACAAGATATCCCAGCATAGATGTCTTTTCTATTCAACTGCTAAGGCTACTTTAAAGTCATATTAAGGATCCATGATCCCCTGGTGGCTTCTGCAAAAAGGAAGCAGACAATAAAGCCATTAAAAAGTAGTGCAAGACAACATCAACACAAGTTACAAAAGGAAATTTCTCCATTGGAGTGTCTGAGATGTATTGTATAAGAAACTGGCAAGTGTTTCAACCAACCAATGCCTACCCAAAACTAAAATACTGTTTAAATCTGTCATTGCCTTTCATTTCCATGCCCAGTGCATTCTGCATGCTTTGAAAGCTATATTTGAAGGTAAAAAATGAGCCAAGCCACCCATAGGCACTGCATAGCAGGCACCTTGAGACACTTGCAAATTAGTTTGTTGCCCTGTTCAGTACCCTTGATACCTCAAATGCTAGGTACATTAGTATGGAAATATCAAACCAGCTTTATTGTTCTAGACCTTGGATTCTACCCCATCTCCTTTTAAAGCTGCAGTCCAGCCAGGCACCCCCCACAAACAATACCCCTAACCCACTCTCTAGATGATTGCTGAAGCAAAACTAAAGAAAATAATACCCAAACCCAAATAGCTAAATTTGTGGCCACTTGACCTTCCTTTTTTGGGTGCACATGACACTGCTTGGCTGTCTATCAGCTGGCTCCTCATAGGTCCTGAGGACACTAGCGGTAGCGTGGTGATGTCATGACAAGGAAATGTGGCAAGGCCTGAAGGCAGTGGTCTTGGAGCGTATTGTTGGATAACCAGTCTCCACTAGCAGAAGAAGTGCTGTGGAGAGTCATGTTATGGTGGAGTCAGGCAAAAAACGTGCTTTAAAGAAAAAGTAATGAATGGGGGTTGTTGTGTGAATTTTATATTTGTTCAGAAATGGACTTTACAACTCATTATACACCAAACACCGTTATAGACAGACTATTAGACAAATACTGCATCAGAGAACCAGGGTGTTTTCCAGCGGGCTGTGGGAAGGCAGTGTTATGTCATTAGCAACTAGATAAACATGTCCGAAGATAGGGTCTGCAGTAAGTAGACCCCCAACAAAGCACTACCTGCATGGAGTTTGCATTTTCTCCCTGTGCTTGTGTGGGTTTTCTCCGGGTACTCTGATTTCCTACCACACTCCAAAGGCATACTGGCAGGATAGTTGGCTCCTGTCTAAATTGGCCCTAGTATGTGTATGTATGTATGGGAAGTAGAGATCTTAGATTGTAAGATTAGATTGTAAGTTCCTTGAGGGCAGGGAATGCTGTGAAATATTTAGAGTTCTGCATAAATTGTTGGTGCTTTTTTAAATACCTGTATTAATAATAATAATAATAATTGCCAACTTTTACTATTTATTGCTCATTTCTTTTTGTTAGAGATCTTGTGGAGAATGATATATAGACGTTAGGTCAATTTTAGTGAAAAGTCTACTTCAAATAAAGGACAACGCATCAAAATAAGATCAGAAAATCAAAGTTAAATGAATATCCTGATCCAAATTAGTTGCAGAAGATGTTTTCATTTATATTTATAGGCACTAGAACATAAAAAACAAAGGGGGCAAATTCCAAAGTATTATGAAAGTGTTAAATTCAGCACAACACCTTAACCATGCAATCTAAAAAAATGAAAAAAAGATCAAGTCTGTTCACCTGCAGACTTTTTTTATTGCCATGTCATGGAAGGTTGAGCATACAGTGGTATTCACAAATGGTTAGCCTTGCTGAATTCTATTAGCGCCCGGTTTCTGAAAACATTCCCAGCAGTAGAGGGAACCTAAGGACCTAATACATCATCACTGTGTCTAGCGTGGACAACGTGGTTACGTCTCCGGAACGCACTGGCAGAGTTATGGCTGGAGAAACCAGTCGATTTATCAAGGAGTCTAGAAATTTTACAGCGGAGTGATCATGCTTCTATTTTTTTTTTCACATTTCAGATCTTGCAGACATTCTATGCATCACTTTTCTGTATAAATATTCAAATATTGTTTCTCACACATACAGCGTCAATAGAAGCTCCAGACATGAATACAAACAGACTTGGCGGTGTCTGTCTTTCATATCTTTCATCATAACAGACAGGAGACAGAATGTACAGCACCAGCTGCAATTTATCACACTCATTCATTTCTCCCAGAGTTGGGTACATGTTGGGACCCTGCAATAAATTTTGGACTGTTACAAAAATATTATATTTTTAGGATGGCATTCATGATGAATTTGACAAGCACTGCTATTATTATTATTATGTGTCTTTGCTTCTAGAAACACAATATTGATAGTGGCACTAAATATATTACTGCTTTATTCCATCATAAATGAAATGCTCTGATATAATGGGCATAACTTATTAAATATAAACTATACTAAGCAATCGGAAGGGTGCCATTGCTGTTATCCTCCTGAAGATGCTAGTTGTCTGGCTGTTTCTGTAGCACGCAGAGGAACACGACTTGAAACAGGCGTGAAGATCAGAACAGTCAGAGTACAGTCGGAGATCCTAATCTGCATATTTGTTCTGAGCCATGGATTTTGGAATGACTGATGTTATTGGATGAAAATATCAACTGGGGAAGTAGCATTTCCAAAAAAAGAGGTCTGCACTGAGAGCCTTCATATTTCTTTACTACAGGTTTTCCTAAAAATATGGGTTGTAATCAGTGCCGGGACAAGGTCATCCAGTGACCAGGGCAAAGATGCCAAACTGCACTATTCATAATGTGCAAGCTTTGGGGATCCTATGCCCAGCAATTACTGTGCAGCTCAGTTTTAACACTGGAAAAAAGTTGTGTTAATGGCTCTCTCCTCCACTCCAGGCTCTCTCCTGGACACTTCTCCACTGGGAAGTGTAGGTTGTGCTCTCCCCCCCCCTCCTCCTTCCTGCTAGTCTATGTGTGTCTGAACACTGCAGTCCAGCTTGTTAATACAGGAGAGCTGCACTGTCATGAAGGAGGAAGGGGAGTGACAACACAGCCCGCACCATGTCCTGGCTCTCTTCTCCTCTCCTCACTTCTCCCAGCGCTAGGCTGACAGGAGTAGTGATGCCATTGTCACTACTCCTGTCAGCCTTGTTACTGAAGGAAAGCGCTCCCATCTGTACAGTAAACCATTGCTCCAAGGGCAACTGCCCCTCCCGGTCACCCCTTGTCCTGGCTATAATGCCAACACCTCCAATGAATCATCTGGCTTGTTGCTATGGATAAAAACCCCAGTAATTTACCTGGCTGGTTGCTTTGGGTAACCCATCCAGTGAATTACCTGGCTGGTTGCTATGAGTAACACTTCCAGTGAATCATCTGACTGGTTAATGTGGGTAACACCTCAATTGAATTACCTGGCTGGTTGCTATGAGTAATATCTCCAGTGGCTCATCTGACTGGTTGATTTGGTAATTCTCCAGTTTCCAATTTTACATGAGGCCAGTATCCTTTGTTTCCATTAAAAAAATGAAATCTTAATGCAAAAACTGACAAAAAATAACAACTAAAAGAGTTTGTTATAATATAGAAATTTCAATTTTCCAATTTTGTTGTGCACGTAAAGTGTGTACCCCTTGGCCTACAGTGCTAACAAACAGCTGCACCCTGTCAATCTAGCCACCCTAAGCAAAGTTCTATGAAGCTAGCCCAGAGAGTCAGGCTCAGGTTATTCTAACTACAGATCCCTGAACATAACGATTCCATAACATTGCAGAAGGTTGGATCAAGTGGGAGTATATATACAGTATATATATATATATATATATATATACGGTGTACTGTATATACCACACCTATATTTTCAAATAAGCTGAGAGCCTGGGAGGCCCTAAACTGTAGGATCTCTGGAGACCCAGAAGACCAGGGCAAAATGGTCCAGTGCAAGAATAGGTGCCAGGATGAAAAATTTTGAAACTGAAAGCATGCTATTCTATGGCAGACACTGATATTTAATACTTAATTACAGTTCATTAAACGATACTGTATAAATTAATCAAGTGATCAGCAAGCAGCAATGAAGAATGCTAAAATCGGTAGCTCCTTTAAAAATTAGAATGCAGAGATTACAGTATCCATTACTACAGGATGAACACATCATTACTGGATGATACATACATATGATACATACTCTCTTGCCTTTTTGTCCCAAGCTTTTGTAAAAGGAAGACTGTATGCCAAAAGATCAGCACTGACATAAATTATGATTAAGCTTTCCCTCTGTGTAATTACAGTATAGGAATGATGGCTTTGTGGTTTTATAGCAGAGCATTCCTTATTTGATTCACATTAGATTAAAGATGTTGGCTAATTTTGCACATTTGACAAAAAAAAAAAATCTGTAAACGGCTGTCACTGCCACCGCTGCACATGGAACCACTTTAGAGCATTTAGGAAAAATATCTTGTTTGGAAATGTTCACAAATTTAATTTAAAAGAAGACAGACAGAACTGGTTTACCAATTGTCTTCTGTCATTTACAGATCATATTTAGTGCTTCTAATGTAGCAAGAGCTTGAATGGAATAAACAAAGTTCCTATTTCTCTGCTTTGGTAAAGTACAGCCAGAAAAATGGTAATACGTATGCATAAAAAGTGTTACTGCTGTCCAAAGCAACCAACCAAACTCTATTGCCCTGTACACACGGTCGGATTTTCCGACGGAAAATGTGTGATAGGACCTTGTTGTCAGAAATTCCAACTGTGTGTGGGCTCCATCACACATTTTCCATCGGATTTTCCGACACACAAAGTTTGAGAGCAGGATATAAAATTTTCCGACAACAAAATCAGTTGTCGGAAATTCCGATGGTGTGTACACAAATCCGACGGACAAAGTGCCACGCATGCTCAGAATAAATTAAGAGACAAAAGCTATTGGCCACTGCCCCGTTTATAGTCCTGACGTACGTGTTTTACGTCACCGTGTTCAGAACGATCGGATTTTCCGACAACTTTGTGTGACCGTGTGTATGCAAGACAAGTTTGAGCCAACATCCGTCGGAAAAAATCCTAGGATTTTGTTGTCGGAATGTCCGAACAAAGTCCGACCGTGTGTACGGGGCATAAGTGTCCTTTTTAGTGCAAATTAAGGAATTAACAAAATGCAAAATGTGTTAAATTATATCTCATCTACTCACAGCTGCACTGTGAGGGTTAAATGCTTTTTAAAGTGACTAACCTGTGTAAGAATGCTGTACAGTATATATACTTACCAATTTTCAGGCCGCAGTGGGCCACTCACGTGATCCCCTTTGTCAGTCAGTGGTGGCTGTAAGGGAGAGGAGAGGGCGCCCTGACAATGGCTAGAGTGGTGGCATCACCTATAGACTTCAATAGTGTCAGTGCTCCCTCATCTCCCCTAAAGCCACACTGGCTGACATAGGTGAGCCAGATCATGTGATAATGTGAAAATAGGTAAATATATACATCTTTGTTAACCAGGGGGGGCATTTTTAAGTGTAGTTAGGGTTAAGTTGGAATTCCACTTTAAGTCTGGAGTACAGGAATAAGTTGTAATATTTACTTTATTTCTTGCTCAGACAGGCTTCTCTCTGCTCAGCTCCAGTGCTCTATGTTGTGGTGCTATCGCCATCCTCACTTACAATGCAGGATGGCTGGCACTGCATTGTACATGATGATGTCAGAGCATCACCACCAGCTAAAGCGCCAAGGAGAAGACGCTTCCAGGGTCACACAGCGACCTGGTGGAAATCTGCCAGAATAAATAAAAATATATTACACTTTATTCCTCTACCCCTAGACTTAATGAGCATTTAACCCATGAGGTGCATATAGACCCCACTGCAATGATGTTTTTAAAAAAAAAAAAACAGAGTGGGGCTTTTGGGCTTATAAAGTAATGGCCTCTGATGGTTCGATTCTGAAAAAGGTCTGAACTGTGCATTGCTCATAGCCCTAATTTGTTTCAAACAGTTTTCAACTACCATACAGTCTCAGTCACATTGGTGGATGTGCGGAATGTAGATAGTTCTTGCTTGACGCTTACCTTGAAAGAGGTTATTTGTAGTATTTTTGGTGTTTTTTATTCTGGGCTATTACAGTTAATTTCAAAGTATACTGAGTCAGCTCTTTAGTCAGTTTGAGCTAGTTCAAAGAAAATAGAAGGAACCACACTAATGCCGCATACACACGAGCGGAATGTCCGACAGAAAAAGTCAGACGGAAGCTTTTCATCGTATATTCCGATCATGTGTATGCCTCATCGGACTTATTCCGTCGAAAATTCTGACGGACCTAGAAATGGAACATGTTCTAAATATTTCCGATGGAACCAATTCCTATCGTGAAAACCGCTCATCTGTATGCTGTTCTGACGGACCAAAAACGACGCATGCTCTGAAGCAAGTACGAGACGGAAGCTATTGGCTACTGGCTATTGAACTTCCTTTTTCTAGTCCCGTAGTACGTGTTGTACGTCACCTCGTTCTGGACGGTCGGACTTTGGTGTGATCGTATGTAGGCAAGACAGTTTCAGCGGAATTCTGTCGGAACTCCGTCAGAAAAACCTTCAGAGTTTATTCCGATGGCAAAACCGGTCGTGTGTACAGGGCATTAGTGCCACATGCTAGGTGTTACAGCTACCTGCTCCCTGTTCAGTATTGCTTAAAATGTTTCACAAAAGCTATTCTTCCAGCGCTAACTTCCTTTGCAACTTTGCAATGTCATGTGCATGACTGGAAAGAGCTGCAAGGTAAGCTGATGCAGGAAGATGTGAAGGTGTGTCACAATAAACCATGTCAGGAACATACTGTACATAATGGCACAAATTCCACAGTACACTTTCTATATCCCATGGATATCTGTCTCCACCATAAAAGGGCTAGTTAGTGGTGTTTGCCTCCCAGGCCAAAGGGTCCAATTCTTCACCTTAAATATGTATATTGGCAGGATGATCTCTTGCATCCACCTAAGGCCCCTTTCACACTTATACGACTTGTCTCACGATTTTGTACTGCAAAATCATATGACAAGTCATTCTCCATGATTTTCAATGACTATCATTCACATGGGCACTACTTTAAGTTGTGCCGACTTCAAATTAGTCCCTGCACTACTTTGGTCCAACTTCCATGCGAGTTGATGTCCATAGACCTCAATGTTAAACCCTCAAGTAGCATGCAAATCATACCTGAATAATATAGACACGATTTCAGTACGACTTTGTAAGCACAAGCTGAGAATGGTTAATGCCAAAGTTGTGGCAAAGTCATACAAAGTAGTACTGCTCCCAAATCGCTGCAAAATTGCAGCAAAATCGATGTAAAATTGTGCGACTTTGAAGTCGCACAAGTGTGAAAGGGGCCTAAACAAGATATTACCATATTCATGGAAAATGTTTCCCTGTAGAGTAATGTAAATCTACGATGGCATCTGTTAATGCCTGCAAAAGAGGATAGATATGGACACAGGGGGTGGTAAGGGGGAACTTCTTGCCCTCCTGTATGGGACCGAGCCAGCAGGGGGGCATGGGCAGCTGACAAGCTGGGGGAATCGTATGGTGGGCAGGAATGTGGGCAGTTACTGGAATCAGTCCCCCTGAGTGGCACTCCTTGCAGTAGGAGTGAGAGGAGGAGAGCCATTTTTTAGCTGCTGCAGGGGGAACAACAGATCTGTTCCAGCAAATGCACTCCTGCCACACCAATTGCCCCCCTCTGTCCACAATCTGATTCTTCCTGGTGGCCCGGCCCCCCCGTGTGCCCCTTTTCCCCACAATGCTACAGGCTTCCCCTACTTTTTCTCCAGGAAATTGTTTTATGATTGAGAGCAGGGGGGGGGGGGCTTAAATATGTCAAATTGCCGGCCCCTTCATTTCCTGAATGAACTCACTGTGTTTCTATTAGTAACTGAAACATAGTAAACTGTGTTCATTATGCTTTGGTTTGTGAATGTACCAGAAACCTCTGTACAGAATGATACCTATATGTGTGATTCTTTATTCCTATCTATCAGAATAGTCCTCTACTTCTAGGAGCTGACCCAGCAATATGTGAGGATAATTGCTTCACATTGTTTTAATTTCTAACAACAGACAAAAAGTCATGTGGGGTGAAGGGTGACAGTTTGGTATTTTTGGATGAGTGACACCGTCTCCGCACTGGCACCTGTAATTCATCAAATACACTTTTAGCAGTTTTATTTCATTCTAATTGTTCGAAAGAACTAAATGTACCATGAAGAGAAAATATACAGTAATAATCATGTCCATTTAATGTCCTCTTGGACAGCTTGGCTTCTTTCCCTAAATAACTGAAATGGCTCAAGAAGAAAAGAAGCTGATTTCCCTGTAAAGTATTTGTGTGGATTTTTCCTTGATGGTTCTAATTTAGAAACACAGGATGTGGAATTTTTACATCAGTCCCAGCTGTCTCATGTACAAACAATCAGGTGTATGTTCAGCATTCAGACTTCCCATTGAATGAGTTGCTTTTTGTGCAAACCTTAAGGGGTAACTCCAGTTTTGTGGGAAAAAAAAAAAAGCAAATAAAAATAATAATAATATAGCGTATACAATTGCGACACAAGTCATATTGTAATTGAATGTTATTAAAAATTACCTTCCCTTTTCAATCTGCAGCTCTGTAATTGTCTGTAAAATGCAATATGGCTACTTGGAGATGTTCTGTATACAGAATGTGTACAGAACGCCCCCCAGAAACATTATTTCCTGCATGTGTGATTGGCTCACTGATTTTCCCAAAAGTCTGCACTAAGATACAAGTCATATTGTGGGAATCTCCTGCAAACAAAAAAGTCATTTTTAGTGGGATACTGCCAAAGGGAAATCACGTCTAAAGGGATGCAGGCCCTGCCAATTTCCTCATTAGAGCCCTGCAGGTGTAGCATCTGACTGATAATTATAAACCTACATGGACACAGACAAACAGCTGTTTCTTAAAAAATAACAAAGGTAGGAATGTGCAACAAAGTTTGTTAAAATCCTTGCAATGCAAATAGATCACCCAGAGGGGAATGTTTTTTCTCAGCAAAAGTGGAGTCACTCTTTAGAAACCCCACCCTATATGTTTGTTATGTGTTCCCATTCACCACGCATACCTAAAAATATTTGTTTTAAAAATATTCCCTACCTTTTTTGAAGCAGTCTTATACATGACTGCAGCAATTCTGAATACCAAAGTGAGAACACACACCAGGGACAGGCAGTGATAAAGTGCAGTAGCCTTACAATACACCATTTCTTGAGAGCTTTAGCCCTTTTACAGACAGTGCTCAACTCTAGTATACAACGTATAATGAGATATGCCAGCATACTACAAACATGGTAATAATATTAAACATAACTCACTATCCTGTCGTTAACATTACACAGAGGAAGAAAGCAACATAGAAATCAAGGACATGTAAAAAGCAAGTCAATAGGCAAGCCATGCTTTTTAAATATTTTTAAAGCCCAACCCTGGGATGGAAAAATAAACCTTGCAATGGGCCCCCTAGCACCGCAGGAGTTGAATGCTCATAAACTCTCTAGGGCATAGAGGAAGAGGCTATATTACTTACCTTACCCTTTAATTGGGTAATCTCCTTTTCTCCCTGATGCATCATTACATACAATGCAGGGCTATTAGTCCTGGATTTTCCTGAAGGAAGTAAGTATGCCACCAAAGCTGAGAATGCCTTAGAGAGAAGCCTGCTGGGGATTGGTTACACTGATTGAGAGAACTTTCTAGAATAAGGAATAAGGTAAGTATTATAACTTATTCCTCTACCCCTAGGCAAAAAATAGCATTCAAACCATTGTGTGGGGCCCTAGAGTAAGGTTTTTTTTTCTTGTTCCCAGAATTGGACTTTAAAACCACGTCCCATTAAGTATAGATAGATAGATAGATAGATAGATAGATAGATAGATAGATAGATAGATAGATAGATAGATAGATAGATAGAGTAAAGTAGTGAGTGTACAGCTTGTATAACAGTGTAAATTTGCTTTCTCCTTTAAAATAACTCAACACACAGCCATTAATGTCTAAACTGCTGGCAACAAAACTGAGTACACCCCCAAGTGAAAATGTTTAAATTGGGCCCAATTAGCCATTTTCCATTTTCCCTCCCTGGTGTCATGTGACTTGTTAGTGTTACAAGTTCTCAGGAGTGAATGGGGAGCAGGTGTGTTAAATTTGGTGTTATCGCTCTCACTCTCTCATACTGGTCACTGGAAGTTCAACATGGCACATCATGGCAAAGAACTCTCTGAGGATCTGAAAAAAAGAATTGTTACTCTAAATAAAGATGGCCTAGGCTAAAGGAAGATTTTCAAGACCCTGAAACTGAGCTGCAGCACTGTGGCCAAGACCATACAGCGGTTTAACAGGACAGGTTCCACTCAGAACAGGCCCCGCCATGGTTGACCAAAGAAGTTGAGTGCCCGTGCCCAGCATCATATACAGAGCAGGTTGTCTTTCATGGTTGTCTTTTTATTTTTTTATTTAGTCTTTGGACGTATGCCAGCATTGCTGCAGAGACTGAAGGGGTGGGGGGTCAGCCTGTCAGTGCTCAGACCATACGCCGCACACTGCATCAAACTGGTCTGCATGGCTGTCATCCCAGAAGGAAGCCTCTTCTAAAGATGATGCACAAGAAAGCCCGCAAACAGTTTTCTGAAGACAAGCAGACTAAGGACATGGATTACTGGAACCATGTCCTGTGGTCTGATGAGACCAAGATAAATTTATTTGGTTCAGATGGTGTCAAGAGTGTGTGGCGGCAACCAGGTGAGGAGTACAAAGACAAATGTGTCTTGCATACAGTCAAGCATGGTGGTGGGAGTGTCATGGCCTGGGACTGCATGAGTACAGTCGACACTGGGGAGCTACAGGGAACCATGAATGCCAACATGTACTGTGACATACTGAAGCAGAGGATGATCCCCTCCCTTTGGAGACTGGGCCGCAGGGCAGTATTCCAACATGATAAAAACCACAAACACACCTCCAAGAAGACCCCTGCCTTGCTAAAGAAGCTGAGGGTAAAGGTGATGGACTGGCCAAGCATGTCTCCAGACCTAAATTCTATTGAGCATCTGTGGAGCATCCTCAAATGGAAGGTGGAGGAGCTCAAGGTCTCTAACATCCACCAGCTCTGTGATGTCGTCATGGAGAAGTGGAAGAGGACTCCAGTGGCAACCTGTGAAGCTCTGGTGAACTCCATGCCCAAGAGAGTTAAGGCAGTACTGGAAATTAATGTTGGCCACACAAAATATTGACACTTTGGGCCGAATTTGGACATTTTCACTTAGGGGTGTACTCACTTATGTTGCCAGTGGTTTAGACATTAATGGCTGTGTGTTGAGTTATTTTGAAGAGACCGCAAATTTACACTGTTATACAAGCTGTACACTCACTACTTTACATTGTAGCAAAGTGTCATTTCTTCAGTGTTGTCACATGAAAAGATATAATAAAATATTTACAAAAATGTGAGGGGTGTACTCACTTTTGTGAGATACTGGATATATATATATATATATATATATATATATATATATATATATATCCAGTATATATACCCTAGACAAAAAGTGATTATACCAGGATCGTGGCTGCAGTCATCCCTGTATCAACATTTTCAGCCAGCGACCGGCTTTTCAGGCTCTACAGCGGCCCAATCATTTTAACAGGGCTCAGAAAGGGGCCCCACTCCTGCCGCTGCCTGTCACTGTTCCCGGGCTTTGCCTTTCCATCAGGGACTACAGGACTACAGTGAGTAGTCGGGTCGGCTGAGCACAGAGGAGGAGGTACATCCGTTCCTCCCCCTCCTTTGTGACAAATGAAACCAGAGGATTTCATCACTGGTTTTGTTTCTTTGTTTACCTGGCCGGTACCAGCTGGCGAGGCAGCTGATTAACCGCTTCCCGACTCACACAGATATACTGCGGCAGAAGGGCACGTACAGGCAGATTAATGTACCTGTACATTGCCCTTTAAGAGCCGGGAGCTCCGTGAGCGTGATCGTGGGTCCCATGGACTCGATGTCCGCGGGGATACCCGCGATCGTCTCACGGTGAGGAAGAATGGGGGAATGCTAATGTAAACAAGCATTTCCCCATTCTGCCTAATGACACTGACACTGATCATAGCTTCCTGTAATCAGGAGCTGTGATCAGTGTCGTGTGACACATAGCCCATCCCCCCACAGTTAGAATCACTCCCTAGGACACACTTAACCCCTACAGCGCCACTCAGTGGTTAACCCCTTCACTGCCAGTCACATTTACACAGTAATTAATGCATTTTTAATCGCACTGATCACTGTATAAATGTGAATGGTCCCAAAATACCGCCAAAAGTGTCCGATCTGTCCGCCATAATGTCGCAGTCACAATAAAAATTGCTAATCGCCGCTATTACTAGTAAAAAAAAAATTATTAATTAAAATGCCATAAAACCATCCCCTATTTTTTAGACGCTATAACTTTTGCGCAAACCAATCGATATACGCTTATTGAGATTTTTTTTACCAAAAATATGTAGAAGAATATGTATCGGCCTAAACTGAGGAAAAAATATTTTTTTATATATTTTTGGGGGATATTTATTATAGCAAAAAGTAAAAAATAATGTTTTTTTTTTCAAAATTGTCGCTATTTTTTTGTTTATAGCGCAAAAAATAAAAAACGCAGAGGTGATCAAATACCACCAAAGGAAAGCTCTATTTGTGGGGAAAAAAGGACGTCAATTTTGTTTGGGAGCCACGTCTTACGACCACGCAATTGTCAGTTAAAGCGACGCAGTGCCGAATCGCGAAAAGTGCTCTGGTCTTTGGCCAGCTAAATGGTCCAGGGCTTAAGTGGTTAAACTGATCTGTATTTGATCAACTGCCTTGGAGGACAGTGGAGTGATGAGGAGTCTAATAGATACCACTTCTCTAAACAAAGAGTGCTTGTCACTGCCCAAGCTATCACAAGGGATCACAGGCTCACTTTAAAGATTCCTAAGAGTGACAACAAAATAAAAGAAGTAGAAGCATGCTAAATACAAAACTAAGTAGTATACTAACAAATTACTGGCATTAAGCACTGCAGTATTTGTTTTTTTCCCCTTTCTGGCAGAATCATACAGAACAATGAATTACCAAGATAAAAGTTGTCAAAATTCCTTTGGCAAAATCCCCAGAATATTCATTTTTTTCTGCAATGAAATGTGTATAAATTTGGAATATTTTCTAACTTTTTTCTTTATCTGCTGTTTCTAAATTTACTACTGGGGTCATTTGTAACTGGATCCTCTGGATGGTACTAATCCATTCTTCCCGTAATAATGCCACTTAGGTGTTTTTATAATCAGGTTAATGTAGCTACAATGTGTTTCTTTTTTAAATAGGTTAACTAATAAGTTAAAATGAATGGATAGCTATGCTTTTAAAGAACCTTTGTCCTACCAGTGCAGAAAAGAATAGGAGCACTTCCCAGCCCAAGATAGGTGCTGCGCCTTTCCCTGATCACCTACGGTAACAGGATCTAAGATATGTAAAAAAAAGGTCTACTTGACATACACTATATTATCAAATATATTGGGACGCCTGCCTTTACATGCACATGAACTTTAATGGCATCCCAGTCTTAGTCTGTAGGGGTCAATATTGCGCGTTGCCCCCCCCCCCCTTGCAGCTATGACAGCTTCAACTCTTCTGGGAAGGCTGTCCACAAGGTTTAGGAGTGTGTCTATGGGAATGTTTCGCCATTCTTCCAGAAGCACATTTATGAGGTCAGTCACTGATGTTGAACGAGAAGGCCTGATTCGTAGTCTCCGCTCTAATTCATCCCCAAGGTGTTCTATCAGGTTGGGTTAGGAGCCTGTGCAGGCCAGTCAAGATCCTCCACCCCAAACTCGCTCATACATGTCTTAATGGACTTTGCTTTGTGCACCGATCCAAATCATTTGCTGGAGGGGGGATTATGGTGTGGGAATCTTTCTCAGTTGCCAGTCTTGGCCCCTTAGTTCCATTGAAGGGTATTATATGGGAATGTTTGACTATTCTTCCAGAAGCGCATTTGTGAAGTCAGGCACTGATGCAAAAGAGAAGCCTGGCTCACAGTCTCTGCTCTAATTCATCCCAAAGGTGTTCTATCGGGTTGAGGTCAGGACTTTGTGCAGGCCAGTGAAGTTCCTCCACCTCAAACTCCCTCATCCATGTCTTTATGGGCCTTGCTTTGTGCACTGGTGCACAGTCAACCCCACACCATATTCCCCCCTCCACCAAATGATTTGGACCAGTGCACAAAGTAAGGTCCATTAAGACATGGATGAGCGGGTATAGGGTGGAGGAACTTGACTGGCCTGCTCACTCATTGGTGCTCCCTCCTCTCCCCTGCGGCAGCTGTTCACTGACACTGGGGAGCCAGAGCTGTGGGATCACGTGCACTTCTAATTAGGGTTGTCCCGATACCGATACTAGCATTTGCCCAAGTACTTGTACTCGGGCAAATGCTCCGATGCTTCCGCCAATACCTGTACAGTCAGCAGTGATCGGGGCGTGTGGGAGTTACAAGCTTCTCCCCCCGCGGCTTTCAGCTGCTTAGTGACATACAACGGTGATCGGTGCTTGTAACTCCCCCACGCGCGATCACCGCTGACTGTCACCGCATCCTTCTCCAGTCCCCCTCCATGCCCCCTCCGTTCCGCTGTCCCCCTCCGCTTTCCCTCTTTGTTCCGCTGTCCCCCTCCATTCCTCTGTATCGCCGTTCCGCTGTCCCCCTCCGTTCCTCTGTCCCGCTGTTCCGCTGTCCCCCTCTCTTCCTCTGTCCCCCTCCGTTCTGCTGTCCCTCTCTATTCCTCTGTCCCCCTCCGTTCTGCTGTCCCCCTCCGTTGTGCTGTCTCTCTCTCCATGTCCTCCTTTGTGAATGGACAGAGTCAGCTGACTCTGTCCATTCACATAACTGAAACATTGTAACCTCCTGTGATTACAATGTCTCAGTTTATGAATGGAGGGGCGTCGCTGTCTTCTCTCCATTCTTTCTGAGTGCAGCTGAGGCTGCAGAGAATGGGACAGGGGAATCTCTATCCTCAGTCTCTTTCTCTGTCTCAAGGGGGAGATATCAGAGGTCAAGACCCCAAAAGCCCCCCAACAGGGCTGATTTAAAAAAAAAAACATATTGCAATAAATAATTAAAAAAAATATTATTGTAAAAAATAATAAAAATGTAAATAAAAAAAACACACAGACACTGTTCACACCCTCCCCCCCCCCCCAAATAAAAAAAAAAAAAGAAAGCATTGTTAAAAAAACAAAAAAACAAAAACAAAACAAAACACTGTCATGTGACATTAAAAAAAAAGTATTGGTTATCGGTATCGGCGAGTACATGTACTCGGTCCTAAAAAAGTGGGGTTTTTTTAGACAACCCTACTTCTAATCATCTTTTGTTTGGTGAAGAGTGAATTGGAAGCAGATTGAAGGCACTTTGGACATTTATGCATGTTGGTTATATGCACTGGCACATAGGTTACTTTGATTATTTTATGTGAATCACATATAGGTACAAAGAGTTGTTTGACGTGTATCACACATTTATTGTTTTCAATATTTATGTACTTTATTTGGTATTTGTTTATTATTCATGTCAGCAGCACAACACAGTAACTACATTTGATTATTTAGCTAAGTGGGGAACACACTAAGGTGACTATAGCAGCTGTGAAATGGTTAATTTACCACTTGGTGGATTCAGTGGCAGCACATAAGTGCTTTTTGTGTTTACTAGATTTGGACACTCAGTCCTAGCAAAGGGTTAAAGGTCTCTTGGCCTGTGTTCTGCATTCTAAAAGGCAATATACTTGCTGTCTCTGTAACTGTTTAATGCCCTGTACATACGATAGCATTTTCCGACAACAAATGTTGGATGTGAGCTTGTTGTTGGAAAGTCTGACTGTGTGTGTGCTCCATAGAACATTTGTTGTTGGAATTTCCGCCAACAAATGTTTGAGAGCAGGTTCTCAAATTTTCCGACAACAAAACTTGTTGTCGGAAATTTTGGTCGTGTGTACATAAGTCCGACGCACAAAAGTCCACGCATGCTTGGAATCAAGCAGAAGAGCCACACTGGCTATTGAACTTCATTTTTCTCGGCTCGTCGTACGCGTTGTACGTCACCACGTACTTGACGTTCGGAATTTCCAACAACATTTGTGTGACCGTGTGTATGCAAGACAAGTTTGAGCCAACATCCTTCGCAAAAAAATCCACGGTTTTGTCATCGGAAAATCCTATCGTGTGTACAGGGCATAACTCTCTAACTCCCACCCCCCCAGGATTTATAAAGGCAAGCTGTTTTTACATTTGAACCTCTACTGATTATGTTGGATACTGTAATCTCTATGATGAGCTCTATTTAATGCATTGTAATGTGTACTAACATGCATGATTAAACATAATATAGTAACAAAGGGGGCAATTCAATTAAGCATTCACAACACTTTTATGGCTTTATGATCCCTTTCGACAGTCCTGTGCTGAATTCATGAAATCCTTGCACTATTGCTGTGACAAATTTATTAAGAAAGACCGCCATTTTTATGAGAAGGAAAGAGAAGATAAATAAAAGCTCTTGAATGATGGAATAAAATGTGTCATAGAGCAGATGATTAATTAGGTCAGTTCAATGTTCTCAGCTTCTGCCAGTCTGGTAGCTCCTTCTGCTTTACAGAGAGCTGTGAGAATTCTCTGAATGAATATTTATACAACCTTGGCCAATCCCAGGGAGCAAGGCTCTGAAGGCTGCTGGTAGTCTGTATACATTCTATGGGACACCGAGCTCTGGGTCTTTTCCTGGAAAGAATCAGTCCAACACTGATATATGCTTTCTTTACGAGAGGCCTTGGGTGGGTGACTTGAGGGCTTGGATGCTGAATCTACAGAAAACTGACTGAGGGTCTGTCTGTTGAAGATCCAGTCTTGTATCACTGGAGGAAAGTGTCGCTTGGAAGTTGGAAGGAGGCAACCAGCTGTTCTTCAATGTTTTGTGACAGACTGATGAGAGATCTTGGAGACATTTTGGCTGCTGCCACCCCACTTGTGCTAGAGAGTCAGCCGTGTGTTTGCTAAAGGGGACATCGGCTGGTGTCCCGAAGAGCTTAGCCTATCGAATTCTTTGTGAAAGGACTATAATCCTATTGCTGTAAAGTAAGAAGCTTGTGTGCTGTTAACTGCTTCTACTCCAAGCCAAGCCCACTGTTTGTTATATAAAAGGATTTCTGTTTCAGCTCTACATTTAACTGTTTTTACTACAAAGCCAAGTCCATAGTTTGCTATATGCAAGTACTTCTGCTTCGGCTTAATAGAAAAGAGTTTACTCTCCTCAACCCGTACATAGTTTTTGTTTTTGGAGTAACCCACTCGATTATCTCAACCCTATCCAAGTTCTCCAAAAATAAAAACAATAAAAAAACAACACCTCTAGACTGGTTATGAAGGAAAAGTGTGTCTGAGATTGTGTGCATGGCTGCAGGGCTATCAACTGAGGAAGAACCTGGGCAAATCTTCAGTTGCTCCTAAGCGCTACACTTGCAAATATTGGTTTAAGTAGATGGACTTGTGTCTTTTTTTAACCAGACTAAGTATGTAACTTTGTAATTATGTTGCAAACTGCATTATTTGTTGCAAGGATGAGAGACAGATTTCTAATGAGTGTCTATGACACTTTTGTGTGTAATCCAAGGAAAGTTTTAACATAGATTTTGATATCTTTGGGCTCATTTACAGTTGCCCTCTGATAGGTGGTGAGAAGGCAAAATGCCACTTCCTTCCTCCCGTATTATTTTCAAAAAGCCCGCACCCGCATACATTGAATCGGTTGTGTTTGGGTGGCAGTTCTATCTGCCGAACGCAACAGGGGACATAATTCTTACCTTCCTGTCAATCAAAGCATAGTGGCTGCGGCAAGTATACAATCCCATCCAGCTGCTTTTTCAGCTTTAAATTGAAAAAATATAGTAGCGAAGGCTTCAAAGACACAGCAAATCCACAGGACTTTCATATACTGTACGTGTTTATCCACTCCTTAGCATTTCAATCCATGTTTCATTAGGATAGCCATAAGCATTAGCGCTGCACAAACATGGTTAATTAAATAAATTAAAGAGTTTGGTTTGAACTCAGTCAAGCGTAAGCTAAAAACCAAACAACACGAAAAATATGAAAACACGCTCTAAATAAACAGTTCACATAAAGTTATTTTGATGTCTTCTTACTTCAATAATAAGATCAAACATTAGAAGAAAGCGGGACATCCGCACAGGGAAATAAGTTGTGCTTTGAACTTTACTTTTGTATTCCGCACACTTTGAAAATACATAAAACAATGTAGAGTGATGAAGCAAATACAGGCGAGCAGACAAGTAATTTCACTGTTTACGGATGCAAACCTAAATGTGTCATGTCCAACAATAAGGATGGAAGGTGTAGTGCGCTGAATACCAATGGATCATCCGATCATTATGTGCAGTCAAACATGAAGATTTTGACAATAGGAGCTATAGTAAAGAAAAAAAGAAAAAAGAAAAGTCAGCAGCCAGAAATACTGTAGCTGCTGACTTTTAGAAAAGGGACACTCACCTGTCCAAGTAGCCAGTGCCGTTCACACCTCAGTGGGTTCTTTGCTGGTCTCCAGGTCCCCAGCACCAGCATGTTTACTAAGGGAAGCTGTGACTCCTTGTGACTTCACAGCTGGCTTCCCACAGCTCATGCACGAGCCATGTTGTGCTTTGTGGTCAGTCCTGCAACCACCTGGGACCTGTGACGTGTCCCAGAAGGTTGCAGGCAGGGAGAGGAAGGAAGAGAACTTCCCTTCAGATCACCTAGGTGGTTGGAGCTGAAGTGGGAGCAGGTACCTGCTAAAACCAGGTACCAGCTAAAAAAAAAAAAAAGCCTTCAAAAGTGGAGAAGGGTGAGAAAGGAGGTGTTAAAGCAGAACTTTCTGTTTAGGGTGACGTTCCGCTTTAAGATACATATGTGAATGTCATAAAATTAGCTTAGATGTAACGCATACTCTGCAATAATTAATTTAATTCCAAATCTGTGCAGAAATCACATTTCAACAGTGCATTCTGGATCTATTACCCTATTTATCCTTTCACACACATTTTTGTATGCACATGACATATCCCAGAGGGTACCAATTTTAGCACAGCGCCCCAAGCAGGACAAATCTAGTAGTACATCATTGCAGGGGGGGATTGATCTGCCTGAACCAGAAACAGACAGCCAGTTCCCAGTGAAGTCAGAAAGGAGGATGGTGGCGCAGGACCCAGCGGCCAGCGGTGGTTCAGTGGATCACAGTAGGACAAGGCTGGATTTGATGTGCATGTTTGTTAAGGACAACCCAGCGGATAAGGTAAGTGGGTCAAGAAATAAAATGTACAGGGAAGGGGATTTAAATTCCCCTTTAAGCTTAAGTAAAACAGTTTTTTTTTCTGGGTAAAACAGTTAGCCAATCACACAACTGGGAAATGAGAAGATGAGTCTTTGTTAAATCAATAAATCAAAATATGTTCCTACAGAAAGTGTACTTTACACTTAGTGGATGGACACAGTTTACCTGCTGATTGGCTCTGAATTACATCCTGGCGTTCAGCGTGTATATTCTGGCTGTCATGTTCCCTAATCCCAATGCCTTTTGATTTTGTTATGTATTATTTAATATTTCGCACTCTGGAGCCGCAGCTGCAGGAAGAGAACAGTTAAAAAGCACAGCAGAAAACATTATTTTCAGCATGACTGCCAATGTCTCCTGGCTTTCTTAGCTGGATTCTGATAAGTGTGGTTGCAATGGCACAGAGAACAGTCAACTGCAAGACCAAACGTTTGCCAACAGAACATATTTCAGATGAAGATGGGAAATTTTACAGGAAGCTGGGATTTAAGATGAAATAAAGTTTCTGTCGTGACCAGAAATTCTGATCAGTTCTGAGCAAGAGAATTTTTGACTTAGTGATCAGACTTGATGAACTGCAAGAATGATTTACTGAAGGAGTCACTTTTCTACATGTCCAGTGGTCTTCTTCTCATTCTAACTTATTCAAGTCATGGAATGTTATAGGAAAATATATAGAGAGAAATTAAACTGAAGCTAAACTTCAGCAGTGAAATGCACAGTTAAAAAACATATACGGGAACAAACATGTATTTATGATTGTGGTAAGCCAGTGTTGAGATCCAGGCACCCCAGCCAGACAGCAAAGTCAGACCTCTGATTTTGCTTTCCCTTTCCTTTTCATTGCATTTATGCAATAATGGTTGTTCATTGACCCACATCCTAACTGTTCAGGTCCAAAACTACACATTGGTAAATCCAATAATGATTAAATAAGACAGCAATGTTCATGACCAGAAAACCTGTGCTGAGAGAAATATGGAAGGTGACATTGCAGACCTCTCATATTAAAAATGCTACTTGCCTGGCTATCATGCTCATATAATGGCTTCAATAATTCCTGAGCCATCAGTCCAGAATGACTTCATACTCTGACTTTACTGGCTGTCTGCATCGTCTGGGTCAGTGGGTTGGTGGATGAGTTTCACCACACCCCAATATTACTCAGAGGAAACAAATGTTACAAAGCAAGGTTTTTAAGGTGCTTACAAATACACAAATCTTAAAATGATGTTTAAAATGTAATTTTTATAATACTTTTCAAGTATGATTAAAGATATATGATGATGATATAATAAAGATTTCATTATAACATTATTGATAAATTCTTCTTTAATCTTCTGATTAGGGATGGGCTTTATGTTCGGGTCGAACATTGGCTGTTCGCCCGTTCGCCGAATAGCGAACAATTTGGGGTGTTTGCGGCAAATTCGAAAGCCGTGGAACACCCTTTAAAAGTCTATGGGAGAAATCAAAAGTGCTAATTTTAAAGGTTAATATGCAAGTTATTGTCATAAAAAGTGTTTGGGGACCTGGGTCCTGCCCCAGGGGACATGGATCAATGCAAAAAAAGGTTTTAAAAACGGCCGTTTTTTTGGGAGCAGTGATTTTAATAATGCTTAAAGTGAAACAATAAAAGTGTAATATTCCTTTAAATTTCGTACCTGGGGGGTGTCTATAGTATGCCTGTAAAGGGGCGCATGTTTCCCGTGTTTAGAACAGTCTGACAGCAAAATGACATTTCTAAAGGAAAAAAAGTTTAAAACTATTCGCGGCTATAATGAATTGAATTGCTCCTGAAAAAATGATTTTTAAAACTTTTTTTTGCATTGATACATGTCCCTTAGGGCAGGACCCAGGTCCCCAAACACTTTTTATGACAATAACTTGCATATAAGCCTTTAAAATTAGCACTTTTGATTATTCATGTTCGAGTCCCATAGACTTTAACGGTGTTCGCGTTTGAACACATTTTTTGCCTGTTCGCATGTTCTGGTGCGAACCGAAGGGGGGGGGGGGGGTGTTCGGCCCATCCCTACTTCTGAGGAGGGCTTTGCCACAAGAAGAATATTGTCGCCTATAGATCATATAGATGAAAACTGGGGGGGAGGGGGGGTGGAAGCTGTACCATGAAGCATTCTTTGTTCAGCATATTCTTTATGCGTTCAATTAATATAATTTCCCAGATAGCAAGCAATTGTGCTGCAAATTTGAAAATGACTTGCTAAGCTATTGCTAGACTTGCCAGGATTCACAAGTTTGTTGCACAATTGCAGCAAGTCCGCATTGCATGACTCCAGATCAACTTTCTTTGCAAACATTTTGCAAGTCTGCTGCAAGTTAAGTTAGTTATGTTGTGCAATAGTCATCCCACCATAGGGGTCACTGTGGCTGAATTTTCATCCTGTAGACTTGCAAAGCTCTTGGTGTAGACTCACCACCAGTGGTGGGCGCTCCATTAGGAACGCAGGGGCGCCACCCCCCTAATCCACGCGCCCGGCTCCTAATCTACATGCAGGGTGCCGAACGCATGGATTTTAATGTTTTTTTTGTGTTTTTTTTTTTTAAGCACATGATTAGAGCCTGAGGATCTAATTGGCTTCAAAAAATGGTGGGCTTGAGGAGCAGAGCACTGCGCCTTGAGCCCTCCCAGTTGTATGACAACAGCAAATTAATATTCATTATTGTCTTCCTGCTTCTCCTCCCGGCCAATCAGTAAGCGGTTCTTAAGACACGATTGGCCGATAGGAGAGGCGACCATATTGGCCACCGAGGAGGAAGCCATCGAGGAGGAGGAGATGCGGGGGGAAGCCGAAGCTGCCCGTGACCTAGATGGGCTAAGTGCGGGACTGGTGGGCGGACGGGCAAGTGACAGTGGGTGGTGTTTGGTTTACAGAGTGACAGGGGGGTGTTGGGTCTGAATGACGGACTGACTGAACAGGGGGTGGCGGGTGGTTTGTTTGCCACCCCCCCAAAAATGGAGCACCAGCCTCCACTGCTCACCACTGCAACTTTGCTCTTGCTAGAGACTTGCCGAGCAAATTTGCTACAAATTGGAAAAGTGTGAACTAAAACTTGTGCTTTAAGTGCTCTGCAAGTGTACACCTTGCCAGTGAAAATGTGCAGAAATTTGACAAGACTTACAATTCAACACTGCCATAAATTTGTGGCAAGTTATCCTTGCTATCTGGGTTATTTTATTACAGGTATCTGTCTATATGGCATCAAAAAATTTCACAGAGCTTTACATATTGTACATCCACATCAGTCCCTGCCCAAAAGGAGCTCACAACCTAAGGTTCCTATCTCACATGCATACATAGTAATACAGTAATTATCACTATCAACAATCTACCATATTAAATCCTCAGGGTACATAGATGCTCTGGCTATGCATAAAGTTGACACAAGCCTGTAACAGGATGGCATTATTTTGGTTCAGTTAACCACTTGCCAACCGCCTTATGCATATGTACTGTGGCAAGGTGGCTCAGCTGCGGAAATCAACGTACCTGTACGTCGGTCCATGCATGTGGCATGTGGTACGAGCACGCCACATGCTCGGGTCTGGCGGACTCGAAGTCTGCCGGCGACCCACGATCGCGGTAATGAGAGGCAGAACGGGGATCTGCCTATGTAAACTAGACGCATTCCAGTTCTGACAGGGGACAACTCAGAGATCTGCTGTTCCTAGTGACCAGGAACAGCGATCTCTGTATTGTCCCAGCAAGCCCATTCCCCACACAGTTAGAACACACCCAGGAATCACAAACCCCTTGATCACCCCCTAGTGTTAACCCCTTCCTTGTCAGTGTCATTTATACATTGATCAGTGCATTTTTTTAGCACTGATCACTGTAATAATGTCACTGGTCCCCAAAAAGTGTCACTTGGGGTCAGATATGTCTGGCGCAATCCCACTAAAAATCGCAGATCACCGTCATTACTAGTAAAAACAATAAAACAAATTTAAAGTCCCTAAATCTATCCCCTATTTTATAGACGCTATAACTTTTGCGCAAACCAATCAATATACGCTTATTGTGATTTTTTTTTACCAAAAATATGTAGCAGAATACATATCGGCCTAAACTGATGAATACTTTTGTTTTTTTTATATTTTTTTTTGGATATGTATTATAGCAGAAAGCAAAAAACATTGTTGTTTTTTTAAAAATTGTCAGTCTTTTTTTGTTTATAGCGCAAAAAATAAAAACCGCAGAGGTGATCAAATACCACCAAAATAAAGCTCTATTTGTGGGAAAAATAGGAAGTCAAATTTTGTATGGCTACAGCACTGCACAACCGCGCAATTGTCAGTGCCGTATCGCAAAAAATGGCCTGGTCATTAAGGGGGTAAATCCTTCTGGGGCTGAAGTGGTTAAAGAAAGTGACGATGTAATGGGTGATGAATGCAAACAGACCCCAGTGCTGGACATCTCCTAGCCCAGAAGCTGCTTTTCACTTTTTTTTCCCTGAAATTGGAAATCCCCTTTAAATGTGTTTCAACATCAAAGTGATGCAGCTCATATTTTGGTAGTTCAGTCTGGGTCTTTGAATTTATTTTCTTATATCTATCCATGTGGTGTCCACATTTTCCACCGTTTACTAGACTTCAGGGTATATATTTACTGATCCACTGCATAGATTTGTGCCTTAAGCCACCGTAGACTTATGCTTTATTATTCATTTTACATATATCACTCATCTACTCTAGAGGGATAATAAAAACCTTGCTGCATTTTTCCTGTTATATATTTCCTGTAGGGTATATGAAATTTTACGCTGAACACATTGCACTAAAAATATGAAGCTTGATGGGATAATTGGGATCAGGGACTACCTTAGTAACCATCCCTTCAATGAGACTTTGTATAATTACAGCTTCTATCAGATGGTTCAATCTGTCTATATTTTAAATTGTAAGCTCTAACAAGCAGGGCTTTCTGATCCCTCTTATATTGAACTCTATTGTAACTCTACTGTCTCCCTCTCTTTAGTAAAGTGCTGTGCAAACTGTTGGTGCTTCTGTATAATGATATAATAATACGTGATCAGCTTTATTAGCTCCTAGCTCAGGTTATTCTGATTCTGTTTAACTTCTACTTAACCTTTGTGTCCTCCATAAGGAACACAAATGATATCTGATTAAAGCCAAACATAGCATTATCATTAAAGTGATATTAAAGTCTCATTTTTTTTTTGTTAAAAATAGCAAACATGTTATACTTACCTGCTCTGTGTAGTGGTTTTCCGCAGAGCAGCCCAGATCCTCCTCTTCTCAGATCCCTCTTCGACTCTCCTGGCCCCTCCCTCCTGTTGAGTGCCCCCACAACAAGCAGCTTGCTAGGGGGGCACCCGAGCCGAGCCACAGCTCTGTGTGTCCATTTAGATACGGAGCAGTGGCCCGACCCCACCCCTCTCTCTCCGCATTGGCTCGCTGACTTTGATTGACAGCAGCGGGAGCCAATGGCGCTTTGCCATTGGCAGGTAGGTCTGATGAAGGAGCCACACATGCTCTGAAACGCGTTACTGCCAACTCCTTCTCTACACTGACACCATCAGCCTTGTGTGTCCCGCAGTGAATACAGGCTTCCCTGCTGCCTCCTCTTTCCAACACGCATGAGAACGCTTTACAGCTGCTGGACGGCTCTACACTGCTCTCTACCACCCAGCTGAGGATGGACACATGCCACAGATGAGGACTCCTGATTTTATCATGTCTTTTAAAAATCTTGTAAGTGCTTTTAACCCTTTGTGCACTTTATTGAATTTTGCATACTGCACTTAGAGGCGCCTTTCTTTTCCTTTTTTAAGACTCTTGTGTAACATTGCTGGATCAAGATGGGCTCAGGTAAGTATTAGGGGGGCTGAGGGGGGCAGCTGCACACAGAAGGTTTTTTTTCTTAATGCATAGAATGCATTAAGATAAAAAACCTTCTGCCTTTACAACTCCTTTAAATAGAGTTGTTATGTTTTGCTCACACAGACCCAAAATGTATTTTAATGTTTACAAATGTAGCGGAAATATCATATTATTAGCGTGCAAGATTGCAAGGGAACATTAGCTTGTTAAAATGATAGACTATGTACTAACTTTTCAAATGTTTAAATGTATACATTTTTATTGAGGGATATAACATGATAGCTGCACCTGGAAGCTTCTTTTCCCTTTTATCATTTTTAAATGCTTCCAAGACATTTTATTGCTGTCTAGAAATCAAAGTCAGCCCTGGATGTTCTGCAGAGAAAACAGTGATGCATAGATTAGACAATGCTATTTTAGAAAGTTTGGCGTGCTGTCAGCAGTGAGGTGTGCCAGGAGAAGCAGACACATCGATGACAGATATATTAAGTACCTGTGATACAAAGCACTCACGGTGGAAGGATGGACAGAATTACTCTGGCTGTGTTCGGATACATTTAATGAGTGAAAATAAAACACAAAACAGTGTCATCCTTTAAAAACACACACAGTTAACCCTCTATGTCTAACTGACCTATGAGGAATAGAATATAAAAGAATAAGAGAGGTGAGAAGACGAGAGAAAAAAAATATGGAGAAGAAAATAGTGTATAAATACTCTATAAAAGATAATAGATAAAGATAATATGACAGAAAAGTGGAGAGATAGATAGATAGATAGATAGATAGATAGATAGATAGATAGATAGATAGATAGATAGATAAGGAGAGGAGAGGAAAATAGTCAATTAAGGAAATAAGAAAGAGAAAAGAGGAAGAAGATACTGTATAAAAGATAATAGATAACTGACTATAGAAAGAAGAAAAATTAAGGATATAATAATAATATAATATTATAATAATAATAAGGTATTTGATCACCGCCACACTTTTTTTTTTTTTTGCACTATAAACAAAAATTGACAATTTTGAAAAAATAAAGAAATAAATCATTTCTGCTATTAAACAAATACAATAAAAAAAATATAAAAAATAATGTTTCTTCATCAATTTAGCCCAATATGAATTCTGATACATATTTTTGGTAAAAAAAATCCCAATAATGCCCTGTACACACAATTGGTTTTCTTGTCGGAATAAACTCTGAAGGTTTTTCCGACGGAGTTCCAACGGAATTCGGCTAAAGCTGTCTTGCATACACACAGTCACACCAAATTCTGATCGTCCAGAACGCGGTGACGTACAACACGTACGACGAGACTAGAAAACGGAAGTTCAAATAGCCAGTAGCCAATAGCTTCCATCTCGTACTTGCTTCAGAGCATGCGTCGTTTTTGGTACGTCAGAACAGCATACAGACGAGTGGTTTTCACGATAGGAATTGGTTCCGTCTGAATAATTTAGAACATGTTCTCTTACTAGGTCCGTCAGAATTTACGACGTAAAAAGTCCGATGGGGCATACACACGATTGGAATATAGGATGAAAAGCTCCCATCGGACTTTTTCTGTCGGACATTCCGCTCGTGTGTACATGGCATAAGTGTCTAGTTTGGTTTGCTCAATAGGTAAAGCATCTAATTTTTTTATTTTTTCAAATTTTTTTTTACTAGTAATGGTGGCGATCAGCAACTTATAGTGGGACTGTGATATTGCGGCAGACAAATCGGACACTAACTGACACTTTTGACACATTGTTGGAACCAGTGACACTAATACAATGATCAGTGCTAAAAATATGCACTGTCACTGCACTAATGACAATGGCTGGGAAGAGGTTAAACATCTAGGACGATCAAAGTGTTAAATGTGTAGCCAGTGTTTTAGTGTACTTTGTGTGTTGTTTTTACTAAAGGATGTGATGAATTTTATTGCCCGCCTGGGACACAGTGGGACTGTGATATTGCGGCAGACAAATTGGACACTAACTGACACTTTTGACACTTTTTTTGGGAACCAGTGACACTACTACAGTGATCATTGCTACAAATATGCACTGCTACTGTCCACTGTACTAATGACACTGGCTGGAAATGGGTTAACATCAGGGGCGATCAAAGCGTTAACTGTGTGCCTAGCCAGTGTTTTTGTACAGTGTGGTAGGTGCTTTTACTAGGGGAAGACAGGGATCCTTGTCCATGCTTTGCAGGAACACAGGATCCATGTATTCTCTACTGACAGAATGGCGATCTGGCTTGTTTACATAGGCAGAACGCCGTTCTGTCTCTCTGCAGGATGATTGGCGGGTGCCAGCGGACATCGAGTCCTCAGTACCCACTCTGTGTATAATCACAGGGGTAGCAAGCTGCTGGAGGCGCACATTCATGCCCACTACCCAGAAGTGCAGGATCACGTATATATACATGATCCTGTACACAGCGGCCGCCCTGTAGCAGTATAGCTGCTATAGGGCAGTGGCAAGTAGTTAAACCAGTGGTCTCCAAAATGTGGCCCGGGGCTTGGATGTGGCCCTTTGTTTGCCTTTTCTGACCCTTGAGGCACTTTTCCTGCCACAGACACAAGGCGCTCTTCTCCCACTGACACCAGTTGGGCCCTATTCCTCCCACTGACACCAACAATGGGACACAAATCCTCCCGCTGACACCAACAATGGGTCACTAGTCCTCCCACTGATACCAATGATGGGGCATTGGTTACTCCCAGGACATTTTCTACTCACACTGGCCAAAGTCTGGCCCCCTCAAAGTCTGAAGGACAGTAAACTGGCCCTCTGTTTGGAAAGTTTGAAGACCCCTGAAAGACCTGCTATTTTAAAGGCAGCATACCCAGACAGACATCTGATGTGTGAGTGGGAGGAATCTATAAAAAAAAATCTGTCAGACACAGCTCACAATATGTAAATGTACAAGAGTACGCATTTGTTGGTGTCACACTCTCCTTAAAAGCTCTTTAAGTGGTGGTGTCAACAATCTGCTCCGGGGACAACTTGCAGAGTTTGGAAAAATAACACGGGTTAAAAGTCCAACTTAAAAGACGGTGGCCATGGCTTAAAGAGCCTGGCACATATCTGAGAATTTTAGGTCACTTGCCAAGTATGCAGGTCAGACTACAGAAAGCCAGTCACAGCTGGATTAAGCCCTCTGGTAATGAGTGGATTTAGATATGGTGGTGTGAAATTGCAGCATATTTTTTACTGAGAGAACAAAGATGTGACAGCTCTCCTCTGGATCTCTCCAGTTGTTATGTGGATATTTTCTGCCTTTAGAATCAGCACATAAATTTCAGAGGAAAAACACGTAAGCGTGAATGGGTATCAACTAGTCATTAGACGGGATAAAATCAGACATCTCACCAAGTGTTTAGCACTCAAATGGTCTTAAACCAGCAAAGAAAACGTGGCCCCGTGAATTAGGTGGGTTTCCCATTTCTGGACAACCGTCAAGCAGCAAGAAAAATCAATCGGTACAGTTGTAATGCAATCCAGGAAACATCGCAAAAGGGATAGAACAGTCAGCTTGGTTTACCTTTCTTTTAAAGGAACTCTGTCACATAAAAAAAAAAAAATAATAATAAAAAGCTGTTGACATGTATAAGTTGGCACTTGCAGCAGCTTTCAGAATCTCCTTATTGCCAGGCAAAGCTCAGACACTTCTGGATTGCAGGAAAGAAATTTGCACAAATTCCTGCTGAACCGGCTGAGATTCAAGCCAACTATGGCTGACCTTAGAGTGGCTCCTCTATCTATGGAGAAGCAATGCAGACACTATTAGGCAGGCCATACATGGTGCAATTTTTTCCCGCAACCACAATTCCCCCATCAACACAGGGAAATCAGCAATTGTCTTCTATTAGGAGGGGGGCGGGTTGGGCGGGGGAAGCCAGAGAGAAGACAGTGATTATCCCTAGTGGCTGTATCAGTAATCGCAAGCAAATCTGGCAGGCTGCTTGTACCCAAATTGATCGATCTATCAACTTGGTACATTCAGCCGATTAATGGTTCGAATCTCAGCCAGTTCCTGCTAAACCAGCCAGGATCCAAACCGTATATGGTCGGCATTAGACAGCAGCACTATCTGTAGAGGGTAGTGTTAGATGGACTAGTAAATTTACTGTACATAAGTGGCTAATAAATGAAAACCAAACTTCAGCTAACACTTGTTAAGCAATTACAGAAACATTTTTTATTGTATCTTTTGGGTAAAGGATTTATAGAAATGAATAAAAGCTGACTAATGTACACACCCCTGTCAGTGATAAATGGTTTGTCTCAACCCTCTAACTCCTACTTTTAGAAACAGCATAGTCTTTTATTGTAAGCTGAAAAATAACAGAAGAATCAGCAGGCAAAACAACTGAGCTACGGGGGGACCGCAGAAAACAAAGACGGCTTTGTTAATGCGAGTGACAGATTGCATCATACATGTCATTTTTTGATTTTACCTTTAGCACCGCTTTAAAAAAAAACTCTGTCTCTACTAAAATATTTTTACATCACTTTTATGGACATATAAGGCTTTTGTTTGGCACACTGCTTTAATAGATACAATGATAGCGCAGTCTAGGAACCAGGAGTGTGCACAGCTGAACGCTTTTAATTCCACAATAGAACATAAATGAACATGCTCTCCAACCATGCTGAGAAATGGTAATTTACAAATTGTGGGTTTATAGCTGTTAAGCAGGGAAACTCACTACAGATTTCAAAGAACAAACATTCATCCTAGAGTTGCTTCTGCTCACCCAACAAATAAAATTCAAAATACTAACAACAACCCACAACTCTGCCCCCAGCTACATCACTAACCTTGCTTTAAAATACCAACTGTTCTATTTGCTTTTCCTAAGACCTCCTGCACTCTGGCTTCCTTATCAACACCTCCGATTGCTCACCTCCAGGATTTCTCCAAAGCCTCTTCCATTCTCTGGAGCTCCTTACCTCAATCTGTCCGACTATCTCCTACTTTATCCTATTTTAGGTTATCCCTGAAACCCCATTTCTTTAGAGAAGTCCATCTTGCCCCTAACTAACAAATTAACTTTTATTTTTTCCATCATGTTTGCATGATGGATGCAAAATGAGCAAACAGTGTGACAAGGCAGTGGGAAAAGTGAATAGAATTTTAGGATACATCACTAGAAGGATCATCAGTATGGGGAAGGAGGTCCTGATTCCCCTACAGTATAAAGATCTTTGGTTAGACCTCATTTAAAATACTGTGTCCAGTCCTGGAGACCTCACAAACAAAAAGTTATTGATAAAATAGAAGAAACGGGTAACAAATATGGTGAAAGGTTTTGAGGATAAAACATATCGAGAACAACTTCAGGAACTTAATACAGTGCATCCGGAAAGTATTCAGGGCGCTTCACTTTTTCCACATTTTGTTCATTATTTTCCTCAAAATTCTACAAACAATACCCCATAATGGCAAGATCAAAGAAGTTTGTTTGAAATCTTTGCAAATGTATTTTTAAAAAAAACGTATTCACAGCCTTTGCCATGACACTCAACATTGAGTTCAGGTGCATCCTGTTTCCACAGATCATCCTTGAGATGTTTCTACAACTTTATAGGCGTCCACCTGTGGTAAATTCAGTTGATTGGACATGATTTGGAAAGGCATACACCTGTCTATATATGATCCCACAGTTAACAGTGCATGTCAGAGCACAAACCAAGCCATGAAGTCCAAGGAATTGTCTGTAGACCTCCGAGACAGGATTGTAGGCACAGATCTGGGGAAGGGTACAGAAAAAATTCTGCAGCATTGAAGGTCCCAATGACCACAGTGGCCTCCATCAACAATACATGGAAGAAGTTTGGAACCACCAGGACTTTTCCTAAAACGGGCTGCCCGGCCAAAATGAGCAATCAGGGGAGAAGGGCCTTAGTCAGGGAGGTGACAAATAACCCAATGGTCACTCTGACAGAGCTCCAGCATTTCTCTGTTGAGAAGGGAGAACCTTCCAGAAGAACAACCATCTCTGCAGCACTTCACCAATCAGGCCTGTATGGTAGAGTGGCCAGATGGAAGCCACTCCTCAGTAAAAGGGACATGACAGCCCACCTGGGGTTTCCCAAAAGGCACCTGAAGGACTCAGACCATGAGAAACAAAATTCTCTGGTCTGAGGAAACAAAGATTGAACTCTTTGGCCTGAATGGCAAGCGTCTTGTCTGGAGGAAACCAGGCACCGCTCATCAAATGGCCAATACCATCCCTATAGTGAAGCATGGTGGTGGCAGCATCAAGCTGTGGGGATGTTTCTCAGTGGCAGGAACTGGGAGACTAGTCAGGATTGAGGGAAAGATGAATGCAGCAATGTACAAAGACATCCTTGATAAAAACCTACTCCAGAGCGCTCTGGACTTCAGAGTGGGGAGAAGGTTCATCTTCCAACAGGACAACAACCGTAAGCACACAGCCAAGATAACAAAGGAGTGGCTACAGGACAACTCTGTGAATGTCCTTGAGTGGCCCAGCCAGAGCCCAGACTTGAACCTGATTGAACATCTCTGGAGAGATCTGAAAATGGCTGTGTACCGACGCTCCCCATCCAACTTGATGTAGCTTGAGAGTTCCTGCAAAAAACAATGGGAGAAACTGCCCAAAAATAGGTGTGCCAAGCTTGTAGCATCATACTCAAAAAGACTTGAGGCTGTAATTTGTGCCAAAGGTGCTTCAACAAAGTATTGAGCAAAGGCTGTGAATACTTACTGTATATACATGTAATTTTCTTTTGTGCTTTATTTTTAATAAATTTGCAAAGATTTCAAACAAGCTTATTTCATGTTGTCATTATGGGGTATGTAGAATTTTGAAGACTATAATTAATTTAATCCATTTTGGAATAAAGCAGTAAACATAACAAAATGTGGAAAAGGTGAAGCTCTGTGAATCCTTTCTGGATGCACTGTATGTACAGTCTTGAGAAAAGGGGGGCTATGATTGAAACCTTTAAATACTTGCAGGGGGTGAATAAGGTTCAAGGGGGAAGTATTTTCAATATGAAACCAAGATCAAGAACACAGGGACATGACGTCAAACTAACTGGAAGAAAGTTCAAAATAGACATGCATGAGACAAACATACTCTAGATCTAAACTCGGACAAAATATTTTTTTTACAAAAAACAAAAACGGGCAGCTTGGTCTTTTTTCTACCATCACTTTTTTATGTTTCTATGTGTTTATCAGATCATCCCACACAGTTATTACCTTTTGTATCACTTGACCCTCCATTTTATATTGTAAGCTCTGATCCCTCCTGCGTTGAATTGTATTGTAACTGTACTGTCTACCTTCAAATTGTAAAGCGCTGCACAAACTGTGGGTGCTTTATGAATCCTGTATAATAATAATAATATAAGTCCTGTATAGTATTAATAATAATAATAATAATAATATCACACCAAAAGAGCATTTTTTTCTCATTTATACCTGCTCACCCTTAACCACTTGCTGACCGCTGCATGCCAATATACATCGGCACAATGGCAGTGGTGTAACTGTACGTCCCCTTTAAGAGCCGGGGTTAGCAGGCCTCCTGGCAATCGTGTCACGGAGCCTTAGAACAGAGAAGTGCCTTTGTTCTGCATTTCCCCGTTCTGGCTAGTGTCATGACAGAGATCACTGCTCCCTGTCATCGGGAGCGGTGATCGCTGTCATGTGACTTAAAACCCATCCCCCCACAGTTAGAATCACTCCCTAGGACACACTTAACCCCTTCATTGCCCCCTAGTGGTTAACCCCTTCACTGCCAGTGTCATTTACACAGTAATCAATGCATTTTTATAGCACTGATCGCTGTATAAAGGACAATCGTCCCAAAATAGTGTCAAAAGTGTCCGACGTATCCGCCATAATGTCGCAGCTCCGATACAAATCACAGATCGCCGCTATTACTAATAAAAAAAATGAAAAATAAAAATGCCATAAAACTATATCCTATTTTGTAGACGCTATAACTTTTGCGCAAACCAATCAATATACGCTTATTGCGATTTTTTTTTGCCAAAAATATGTAGAAGAATACTTATTGGCCTAAAATGAGGAAAAAAAAATTGTTTTTTTATATATTTTTGGGGGATATTTATTATAGCAAAAAGCAAAAAGTTTTTTTCAAAATTGTCGCTCTTTTTTTGTTTATAGTGCAAAAAATAAAAACCACAGAGGTGATCAAATACCACCAAAAGAAAGCTCTATTTGTGGGAAAAAAAGGACGTCAATTTCATTTGGGTGCAACATAGCACGACCGCGCAATTGTCAGTTAAAGCGATGCAGTGCGAACCGCAAAAAGTGCTCTAGTCAGGAAGGGGGTCACTGAGAAATGGCCAAAGACAGGATCTATCAATATTTCGGGATAGGACTATAACAAGCATTTTTCACGAAAACGATTTTTGTTTATCTGAGATTTCACTGAGGTTTGTTAGGGTTCCAGGTTATATGGTTAAACAACACTTATCAGGATCCTTAACAATGCAAAAGGAATAATACAAAAATAAAAACTAGGTTGCCCTATAAATGGTAAAAGGAAGGGTGAATAATTTGATATAACATCACAAGGTATCACTGTGCATGCATGTGTGAGATAAGATGACATCTACAAGGTATTTTAGGAATAAACACAAACCACCTTTCTCTGTTGAAAATAACATTTTTTTGTTTCCATAACCATCCAGGAGAGGCTTAGCGGCAGCGTACCATGAAAAGGAAACAGTCGTTAAATGGCATATTGTTCTAAAACAGCATTTTCCCATTTCACAGTCTGGTAAACTCACCCCATGTGACGGGTAGGAGATCCAGCCCAACTCCCCTTGAATTGCTTTCGAATCCAGCAGATTAACTACAAAAGAAGAAGGGAGAAAAAAAGAAATAAATAAACAGAATGGGATGTGATATCTGTCTGCGTCCAGTTAACCTTCAAAAGACATGTTTATTTGTCGTCCCGCAAAGGATTCCATTTTTTCAGGTGGTCTTGAGGACCAGAAAGAAACAGACAAGTGACATGGGCAGACTCATTTACTCTGAAACAACAGTACTGCAAAGGGCCCATATGTTTTTAAAACAAACACTCAGCGTGTTCCGGGGAGGAATTCTGCTCTAAATTATTAACAGATAAAAAACAGTGAAGTTATTAATTAGATAAGTTTAGCAGTTCTTTTGCCAAACCCACCTTGTACAATGAACTAGGGGGTCTGAAAACACGTTTTGATGCCTCGTTCCTTCTTTGACCTGAAATGTTTATCGCCAAGGAGGCTCTGATTGCTCTGCCCAGTAAAATAATACGGTTATTTATATCATGAAAAGGTCAAGGACCTATGATAGTAGTCTTGGTTTATGAACAATTTAGGGATGGGCACAAGAGGTATTTTATTAAGGGCTTTGGCTTCCCAGGGCTTTAGCCTGAATATTATGATGCCAACATAGCTTACTTATTATTGGGTGTTTTTATTGATACTGAATCTATAAACAACTTAAGGACAAATGATTCTATTTCTTTTAATAGCGCCAACCTTTTGGAAATATATTGTAAACTGCTAGTGAGTAAATACATTAATACATTACTGCGAGGCTATCTGGATATACTATGTTTATTTTTTTAGGGTATATTTTCAGTCCAAGATACCAGAACAAGCTGCCACAGATCTAGCTGGTACATTTGGCACAACTGACATTTTTGGCATGACAAAATGTTTGTAGGTCTACAGAGAGAGCTGAAGGTGTTACTGTCTGGGCACTGTGTTCCCCATCCAGCTTGCAGGTGAAAACCCATAAAATTCTGCCCTGTAGCTAGTAAGGCGGTATAAATATTATGTAAATCCAATAACTAAAATCTCATACAAGCGTTAACATGTTAATGTAATTTCAGAAGTAATTTTTCTTTTCCCATGCAGTGGCACTGTGCCTGTACTGCATCTTCTAGGGGAGATGAGAGTGGCTATACACTTACCTAATCCTCTGATCCTCCCAGTACAAGACCTGTCTGGCACCCCTGCGCTCCAACAATTTTGAGTAGTGGACTGTTCCTGATGTCATTACATCCAGAGCAGGCTCCATAGCCCAGGAACAGTCCACCTCTGGAACGTGGGGGAGCCCTGTTGTCCAGGAGATTGAACAATCGGGTGAGTATATTCTTTCTGCTCACCCCTAGACAAAACAAGCAGTTGACCCGGGCAGTGGGGGGGGGCATAGCCCCACTGCATGGGGAACAAAAGATTTCAGCATTATTGCCTAGTTTATACTTGGAGTTGGGGGAGCAGTAAAAATATGTGGTTGAGTCACATTTTTAACACCCCCAAGGACTCCTAAGCTACAAAGGTAGCTGTACAGGAGTATACATATGCTGCAGCCGCACACAAGTATGGGGTGCGGGAAACGTGCCTTCCATGCACTTTTCACACCACACGCAAAAGGCACTGCCCTTGTGAGAAGCGTGTGGGTACCATTAATTGTTAGTGGGACCCCAAATGCTTCTCGCAAATGCAGCATGCGCACATATGTGATGTGGGAACCGGAGAGATTCCAGCACCAGTCCCTGCATTGCATCTCTCCCGCAGGCAGTTCACACTGGCCTCTGCGAACCGCTGCTGGTGTCAATACAAAGTTAATGACACCCCCAATTTTTTCACAGATCGCAGTGTAAACTGTGAACTCCCACAGGAATCGGATCGCATGGGTGAGAACACCCATGCGATCCGATTCCAGTGTAGGGAAAAAAAAGTCCCTGCACCTTTTTGGCAGCGAATCCAATGCAATTTCAGCTATACGCTGCACAGACATCTCATGTGATCGGCACCTGTGGTGCGGGTGCAAATCACATGCAATGTCTGAACCTGGGCTAAAGGTTATTAAGGCTACTTTTACACTGAAGCGCTTTTCAGATGTTGTAGTGCTAAAAAAAAGCGCCTGTAAAGTGCCTGAAAATCTCCTATCATGCCTCCCCAGCGTGGAAGCCCGAGTGCTTGCACACTGGGGCGTTGCGCTTGCAGGATGGGAAAAAAAGTCCTGCAAGCAGCGTCTTTTGGGTGGTGCGGGAGCGATGTATACACCGCTCCTAAACCACCCCTGCCATTGAAATCAATTGGCAGCACTACCTATGCACCTGCAAAGTGCTTCGGCAGCGATGCTTTTCAGGCACTTATAACCCCTTGTTAAACCCTTCGCTAAAATGAGCAGCGCTTTACCGCTAGCGCGGGGCAGTGTTCAGTGTGAAAGGGGTCCGTGTTCTAGAAACTGCTGGAAGTTTCTAGAAGCTAATGGGTGGAGGCCAAGAGGCTGAAATCTGCATATTTATAGGAGTCTGACTAAGCCCCAGGCAGGAGACCTGGCAGGATGGCTGGATCAGCCCATAAATATTGTGGAGACATTGTGACAACCTCTACATCCCCAGGGCCTAGAAGGGAGAGAGCTGCCGATGCAATATCTATTAAGCATTCAATATCTATCAAGCTTGGGATATTTCACCAAGCAGCCAGGTGGACTGGTATTTTCAAGAGAGGAGCCTTAGAGCTCTTACAAGTTGGTACTTTGCTAGAATTCCACCCAGGGGACACTAGCTCCTAGAAGGGGAATTTCTATTGCCAATTCCAGAAAGACTGTTACTGTTCCAGAGGGAATACAGTTGAGAGTTTGTTATTTTTGTGGTGTGCATAGAAAGGAAAGTTGTCCTCCCATAATCCCTATTCCCTATCCAAGTTGTTTTCCCCAATAAGACAACAAAAACAAGCCCATGGACTGATTTCTGTCTCACAATGAGAGTTGGAAAATGCATGTTGCCTGGCTGTGAAGGAATAGGGGGATCAAAAATCCAGTGGCACTCTAGGGGGTAGGGCTACACTTATGTAAATGGTACACTACAGTACAAACAAAAATAATGTGTAGTTATTAAGGCAAATACATCTAAATTCAGCTTTCAGCCTCTTGCAATTGTACAAAAAATGTATTTTCCGCGTGCATGCGGTGTACATGGTAACAAACACATGTAGGCCTGAATAAACCTATAGGGGGGGATTTACTAAAGCTGGTGCACACAAAATCTGCTAGAGCTGTGCATAGTAACCAATCAGCTTTTTGGTTTCATTGTCAAAGCTTAATTTAACAAGCTGAAGTTAGAAGCTGATTGGTTACCATGCCCAGCTGCACCAGATTCTGTGTACTCCAGTTTTAGTAAATCCCTCCCATAGAGTTTCCCTTTATCTTTCATACAAAACCTTGGTGCATATACGTGATCCAGACACATAAGAAAGAATAGGATTTCTACTTGACATGCATTTTTGTGCAGCAAAAATGCAAGAGTTTTGCTGCATCAAAACAGAAAAGCGTAAATTGTAAGCATCACATATATTAAATATTAATAAGAAAAATAAAAAAATTAAATTAATAAAACTACATAAATAAATAATATTCTAGGGATGAATCAAAATGAATAAGAAAAGTGACAGTGAGAATTCCAAACACACGACTAGATGTTGAAAGTTTCCCGGTAGAACTTGTCCAAATGCTTTGACATGAGAAGCCTTACAAACTTTAACCGCTTCAGCTCCAGAAGATTTTACCCCCTTCCTGACCAGAGCACTTTTTGCAATTTGGCACTGCGTCGCTTTAACTGACAATTGCTCGGTCGTGCGACGTGGCACCCAAACAAAACTGACGTCCTTTTTTTTCCACAAATAGAGCTTTCTTTTGGTGGTATTTGATCACCTCTGCTTTTTTTTTTTTTTTTTTGCGCTATAAACAAAAAAAGAGTGACAATTTTGAAAAAAACGCAATCTTTTTTACTTTTTTGCTAAATAAATATCCCCCAAAAATATATATAAAAATATATATGTATTCTTCTACACATATTTGGTAAAAAAAATAGCGATAAGCGTACATTGATTGGTTTGCGCAAAAGTTATAGTGTCTACAAAATAGGGGATAGTTTTATGGCATTTTTATTATGACCGGTAATTTTTTTATTAGTAATGGCAGCGATCTGGATTTTTATCGCGACTGCGTCATTATGGCGGACACATCGGACACTTTAGACACTATTTTGGGACCATTGTCATTTATACAGCGATCAGTGCTATAAAATGCACTGATCACTGTGGAAATGACACTGGCAGGGAAGGGGTTGACCACTACGGGGCGATCAAGGGGTTAAGTGTGTGAGTGATTCTAACTGTGGGGGGGATGAGCTTCGATGTCCGCCGGTCCCGCAGGCACGGTCACGCTGTGCCTGCTAGCCCCGCCAATTACAGGGGACGTACAGGTACGCCCATTTGCCCACCACTGCCATTGTGCTGACATATATCGGCGTGCAGTGGTCAGCAAGTGTTTAACACCCTCTGTTATAATACATTCCCTCTTTAATAGAGTAAAGGGTTAAACTGCTGCCCTTGAAGTATAGAACTAATATCCTCTACCTGCTGATATCAGGATTATAAGTGCATTTAATGTAATATCCTGAATATACCGACAAATCTTTAAAGCTTTTCACAGATACAACCCATAAAAATAATGATATTGCTTATGGAAGTATTTTACCTCTAACATAACCACTAACAGTGCATATCTGAAACAAATGGAGAAATCGATAATGTTGTCGTATCAGTAGCAGTAGGCAGTCAGGACACAACGCCGCAATCAAATGAAGGGAATACACCCAGTGCTTCCTTTGTAGAAAATCAATGGCTCTGTTCTTTTTCATTAGTGGGACATGGAGATATTGTATACAATCAATATACATCATGAGACAAAATGACAAGGAGGAAGGATGACTTTACTACTTATCACTGTGCTGACATGCTGTACCTCCTAACATTGAATTTATTGTATGTTATTTGTGTTCTCTTTTTGCACTCACAACATTTCTCCATTGATCTACTTATTCTGAAAAGGATTAATTTGGCTTTCCTCTTATGGGCAAAATAAATATTTCCAGATAAAACAGAACTGGATACCTATAGAGTTGACATACTGTATCTATGTCCGTGTAGGTGAGTAAAGCAAACTCAGTTTTTTTAAATCAATTTTCTGATTTTCTTAGTCTGAAAATGCTGAGTATTACATTTCATATAGGAAGGGAATTTTTAAACAGTCTGTGAAATCATTTTCTTTACAGGCTTATAATATTTGGAAAATGTTTCCTCTCTACCTCTTCTTAGTTACTTGACTCTCTACTTTCATCTTTTTTTATGTTTTTAAATATCCCAAATCCTTGGGACAACTCAGTTAAAAAAGGGAAGTATGGTCATTTTTTTATTGGAATCCTACTTACTTAGGTGGAGGTAGCATTGGTCCAATTCTGAATCTGTCCCCTGCCGGCATTAACCCTGAGAACCGAGTGATCAAACATCACCAATCGCTCAGTTCTTAGAGCTCCCTGAGCAGAGAGCTGGTGACTGTCAGTCACCGGCTCTCTGCTCTTACCCCCCCGCGCTCACTGGAGCACTGGGCTGTGGAGGGGGCGGGAGGGGCCAGCGCAGGCTTTCAGCGGTTCACTGAGAGGCTGAGCCAGCCCAGGCATGTGGTCAGATCCTGACCATATGGTCCTGATCTTTCCCGAGCTTGGATTGGCTCTGTGATGTCAGCCGACAGCGGCTTCATCCCGCTGTCTACTGAAAATGGGTCACAGGAGTGCAGAACGTGCTGCACTCCTGTGACCCCCAGGAGAAGTACAGCCAAACGAGCTTTGGGTGTACTTCTCCTTTAACCAGTTGCCGACCAGCCGCCGCAGTTATACTGCGGCAAGGTGGCTCAGCTGCACGAATCGGCTTACTGGTACGTCAGTCCGTGCACTGGCTTTTGCGGGCAGGCACCACCTCTGGAGGTACACATGCACACCCGCCATGCATCACGGGAGCTTGCCCGTGGGTCCGGCAGACTCGATGTCCGCCAGCCACCCACTATCATGGGAAAGAGAGGCAGAACGTATATCTGCCTTTGTAAACAAGGCGGATCCGCGTTCTGACAGGGGAGGAGAGAGAGAGAGATCATCTGTTCTTCTCTCTACTCGCAGTGAGCCCATCCCCCTGACAGTTAGAAAGCACCTCCCTAGGGAACACTTAACCCTTTGATCACCACTAGTGTTAACTCCTTCCCTGCCAGTGCCATTTATACAGTAATCAGTGCATTTTTTTAGCACTGATCACTGTATTGGTGTCACTGGTCACCAAAAAGTGTCACTTAGGGTCAGATTTGTCTGCCGCAATGTCGCAGTTCCGCTAAAAATCACAGATCACCGCCATTACAAGTAAAAGCAATAATAAAAAATAAAAAGTTTCTAAATCTTTCCCCTATTTTGTAAACGCCATAACTTTTGCGCAAACCAATCAATATACGCTTATTGCAAATTTTTTTACCAAAAATATGTAGCAGAATACACATTGGCCTAAACTGATGAATAAATTTGTTTTTTTATATTTTTTTTTCTTTGGATATGTATTATAGCAGAAATTAAAAAATATTGTTTTTTTTTTCAAAATTGTGGGGTTTTTTTGTCTATAGCGTAAAAAAAATTAATCGCAAAGGTGATCAAATACCACCAAAAGAAAGCTCTATTTGTGGGAAAAAAAGGACATCAATTTTGTTTGGGTACAGCGTCGCCCGACTGCGCAATTGTCAGTGAAAATAATGCAGTGCCGTATCGCAAAAAATGGCCTGGTCAGGAAGTGGGTAAATCCTTCCAGCACTGAAATGGTTAAAGACCTGCAAAGGATTGGAAACCCACAGGTATCAGGAAAATGTTTAAACAAAGGAGCTGATTTACTAAGGGTAAATAGGCTGTTTACTTTGCAAAAGAGTTTTCACTTTGCAAGAAAATTTTCCCTTACGCCCCAAACACAAGAGCTGAATATTGTCTGAAATCAGGAGGTACAGTAGATACCAGCCAACATTTGGCCCGTGTGTACGGATCCTTGTTTGACAGAAGCCAATCTTACGGCTGGTTTCTGTCATACAAGCTTGCTGGAAAACCAGCAGCCAATCGGCATCCGATCAGCGCTCTCAGCCAGTGACTGCAAGCACTGACTATTGTGTTCTGGTGGGGGGGGGGGGGGGGGGTCAGAACACAATAGCTCAGCAGGGAGATTGATGTACTAAAATCATATCATTAGTACAGGACCTCCTCATGAGCTCCTCAGTTTTTTGACGTTCAGGCAAGCCCGTGTGTACCAGGCTTTACATTAGTTAATAAGATGAATCTCTGCTGAATTTCATCATCCATTTGTGTGCAATTAAGAACACTGGTAGGAACACTACAAAGCTGCTGTTCCTTTTTTCTGGTGTTAATCCATCTTGTTAATGTGTTACACCAAAGTCATAAAAAAAAAAAATCTGTGACACTTTTACTTCTGAGAGTGACTTGTGTGTCAAACTGAGGTAGTTGTAAAATGTGCCACTTTTACAATGTGGCACAATGAATGTGCCAAATTCAAACTAAAATACCAACAATTCGTATCTTACGAAAGTGAGGCTAATTACGACAAACTCTCTTTTGGTCAGAAAATTGGGTATTCTTTGCAAATTAAATTTCACCACATTCACTAAACTCTTTGGAAAATTCTCTAGCAAAGTCCAACTTCCCTTGTAAAGGGAACCGCCTATTTGCCTTTAGTAAATCAACCTCATTGTGTGGACATGATTCACCAATGTCACTATCAGGAAGCCAGTCCATAGCAATTATTGTATATGCAACTCATGCTTGAAGGAGTACATGTAGACAGGAAGTGGCTGAAGTCTGCTGAGAGTGCATAAAAGTAGATGAGCACAGATGGTCTGTAGGGGCCCCAGAAAGTCTCTATGCCCCCCTGCCAAGAAGAAGAGAGACAGAGAAGACATACAAACTGGCAGCATGCCAACAAGAAAACAGCAAAAACAGAGGAGAACTGCAGGTACACTCTTCAGCTATTGCAAGCCTCTCTGCCATTCACAGTGCCATATTGCTGCCAATAATGCCCCAATTAACCACCTTGCTTTCATGCCTTCCTAACTACCACTTCTGTATGCACTAAATAAGTTCACATATCTGTACTGGATTGAAAAATAAAAGCAGAGACAGATATCTGACATATATGTATTTGCAATGCAAGGGAAATATTATCGGTTGGTGTGTATGGGGGTATGGGGATGATACCTCTGCTTCTTTGCTGAGAAAGTTCAAAGTAGGTTCCAAAGACACCATGAAGAAAAAATCCTACCAGGCCTCCTTGGCATCTCATACAAAAATCTTTTTAAGTGAGACCATTAACAAACGTGCGTTTGGCACTTTTTCAGGTAGGTTGTATGAGGTTCCTTGATTTCAAATGGCAACTGTCCAAGTATTTGTTCTTCTAGGTGAATTATGTAGCTGCTGGCTTTTGTCCCTGTGCTCCTATCCAACCGCCACCTCTCACACTAG